>NW_017729008.1:40135524-40141202 GCF_001723915.1 Gavialis gangeticus | reverse complement strand
GGCGTGTTCCCCCCCCCCCCCGGCTCCACAGAGGTGTGTGCAGCAGCGGGGAGTCAGCCCCAGCCTGCTGCCCCCTGGCGGCCATGTGCACGTATATGTGCACACATGCCCACGGTGCCCTCTGCCTGACTGCCCTCCTCCTGCTCCCTCCAGCCCCTCGCAGGTTGGGGATCTGCCAGCCTGCAGGAAGCTCTTTGCAAAAGTGGAGAATCCAGGTGTTTCTCTGTTAAAATGAAAAATCTGCTTTTTTTCTCAGTCAAAAGGGAAAATCCATGGTTATTTTCTGTTTTTCCATGGGAAACAGAAAACCCGAATCCCCAATCATAATTGAGCCGTTCTAATATTACTTGCCCTGGTACTTGAAGCAGTACTGTACTTGAAACTGGGTATCTTTGAATATTGCTATATGTTGGTATATCCTTTTTACATTTGAGAAATAAGGACTGAAGGATATTTTGACTTACCCAGGGTTACTCAACAAGTCAGTGGGAGAGTTGCAATTAAACTCAGTATTTCAGTGTTCTAGAAATAACTCTTTATTGAAATCTTGTTCAATCCTAACAGGTTTATTAGGACCTTAGGGTGCACTGCATGATATTTAGCACAACTTATTCATAAGTGAAGAATGTTTCTCTTTGTATAACAGGTGTTTCAAATGGTGTTAAGCATAACACTAAACTTGACCACTTAAGGCATTTACACACATACCTTATCATGCTGCAACATGTTGGAGATCCAGCACATCAGAGCAGACTCAATTAATCGAGTCTGCTCCGCATGCGAGCTGATGCACACTGCGTTGCACTGTGTGCAGTTGTATAAGTGGCAAAATGCGTGTCAACACACAGAAAATGGCAGTGGTGTGCTTTTGAACTAAAACACCTTTGATGTATTTTAGTTCAAAAAATACTACCATTTTCTCAGTGCTGATGCTCATTTCACTGTTTCTACAAATGTATGTGCCGCAGTGCCGGGCACTTTTAAAAGCACGCTGCGCTGTGGCACAAGCGTGTGTACAAATGTCCCTAGGGCCTAAGGGTATGTGGACTTGGTGCATGACCATGACATTGTCACCCCTTTTCTGTTAGAACAGTTGGTCAAAATTTGGGCTTCTGTAGGTTGTGTCACTTTGGAGGAGAAACTGAGGATGGAGTGCATCTTTCCTGTCCTGTTGATGTCAGATGAACGTACAAAATCCTGTTTCCACGAACCCAGAAGGAATAACGCAAAAGAAGCTAGATTCATAGATGTTAGGGTCTGAAGGGACCTCAGTAGGTCATCGAGTCGTCGTCCCCCCTGTCCCTCCAGCCCTGGGCAGGAAAGAGTGCTGGGGTCAGATGACCCTGGCTAGGTGCTTGTCCAGTCTCCTCTTAAAGACCCCCAGGGTAGGGGAGAGCACCACCTCCCTTGGAAACCCGTTCCAGACTCTGGCAACCCTTACCATAAAGAAGTTCTTCCTGATGTCCAACCTAACTCTGCTCTCCATCAATTTGTGCCCTTTGTTCCTAGTTACTCCAGGAGGTGCCCTAGGAAATAGAGCATCTCCTATTCCCTGCTGCCCTCCCCAATGAATTTATAGCCAGCCAAAAGATCACTTCTCAGCCTTCTCTTGCAGAGGCTGAAGAGATCTAGGTACCTCAGTCTCTCCTTGTAGGGCCCTGCCTGCAGGCCCCCAGCCTTATGAGTCGCCTCCTCTGGACCCTCTTGAGCTTGTCCACATCCCTCTTGAAGTTTGGCGCCCAAAACTGGACACAGTACTCCAACTGCGACCTGACCAGTGCTGCGGAGAGGGGAAGCATCACCTCCCTGGACCTGTTCGTCATGCATCTGCTAATGCATGATAAAGTGCAGTTAGCCTTGTTGATCACTTCATCACATTGACAACTCATGTTCATCTTGAAGTCAACCATGACTCCACGATTCCTTTCTACTCTTGTGCCGCTGAGAAGGTCACCCCCAGCCTGGAAGTGTTGGTGGTTCTTTGTGCCCAGGTGCAGCACTTTGCACTTCTCTTTGTTGAACTGCATCCTATTTCGTTCTGCTCATTTTTCCAACCTGTCCAGATGCATCTGGATCCGTTCCCTACCCTCTGGTGTGTTACCTTTGCCCCATAATTTGGTATCATCTGTGAACTTGGACAGGGTGCTCTCTATGCCCTCATCCAAGCCACTGATGAAGACATTGAATAGCACCCGTCCAAGGACCGAGTCTTGTGGGACCCCACTGCCCACATCTTTCCAGGTCGATATCAACCCGTCCACCACCACTTTCTGGGTGCAGCCCCTAAGTCAATTTGCCACCGAGCTGACTGTGTAATCATCTACATCACCGCCTGTCAGCTTATTTACAAGAACAGAATGTGATACCGTATCGAAAGCCTTCTTAACGTCTAGGTAGACGACATCTACCTCGACTCCCGCATCTAAGCATTTTGTGACCTGGTCATAAAAACAAGGTTAGTCAGGCAGTGAACCCATGCTGAATTCCTTTCAGCATTATTTCCCCTGCTGGGCTCCCACAAATGTGATCCTTAATGATTTTTTTCCGAGTTTCCCCAAGGATAGAGGTGAAATTAACTGGCCTGTAGTTTTCCAGTTCCTCCCTCCTCCCCTTCTTGAAAATAGGAACCACATTGGCCCTTTTCCAGTCCTCCAGGACCTGACCGGAGCACCACGAGCACTTGAACAGCCATGCCAACAGCACTGCTAGGACATAGTTTTTCAACCTGTGGTACGTGTACCCCTCGGGGTACGCGAGACACAGGCAGGGGGTATGTGGGTACCCCAACACTCTCTCTCTCTCGCCCTTTTTTCCTTTCTCTCTCTCGCCCCTTCCTCCTCTCAAAACTATGGGAAAAAATTTGGTGCGCCACGCATTGTGTGGCATTTTAAATTCCCCAGTAATAATTCAGTGAATAATTCAGCCCTCCTAGCTTTGGCCAGCATCCCCTCTAGCCCAGGTACATACTTGAGTTGTGCACCCCTGATGTAAAAGTTGGCAACCCTACCCACACCAGATCAGACATCTGTCATATCACGGCCTTACATACACAGCCCTTCTTCCAACATATGGCACACATTAGTCTGTAAATATAAAATCCCCTGGAAAATTGAGTGTTGGGGTACTTATTAAAATTTTCAGAAGTTAGGGGGTACTTGCTACTTAAAAGGTTGAGAAACACTGTGCTAGGACACTGGCCAATTCCTTCAGCACCCTTGGATGAAGATCATCCGGACCCGCTGATTTGAATATATCCAGCCCCTCCGAGTGCCCCTTTATTAAGTCTGCACTAACAGTTGGTGGGCTGCTGTCCCTCCTGTGTCTATCTATGACTCATTTGGGAGATTTGTCTTGGTCTGTGTCTAGGAATACAGATGCAAATAACTCATTGAAGACCTCAGCGTTGTCCCCCCTCTCTGTCACCAGTTGCCCTAATTTGTCCTGTTTGCCCTAGTTGGTCCTTTGCTCACAGTTCAAAACTTCTTCCAGTCAGTTCTCAGCCCCAAAGTATTTTTCTGTCAAATATTGTTTCAATATCTAGTTTCAGAAAGGTGCCTAATGGCCTCTTATAGTTATCTGAAGGGCAGCAGTCATACCCACCAGTTGTCTCCAAAGCAGTCCAGTACTTTAGACCTGGTATCAGCAACCTATGGCCCATGGGCCAGGCTTGAGCCACGAAACCTTTGTATCCATCCCATGGACGTGGAGCTTTAGCAGCCTTCAGCGGCTGGGGGCTTTGGTTATGGGCCCTCTCCCTGTGCTACTGCCAGAATGATTGCTGATGGTGGCAGTGTCCTAATGCCTGCCCATCTCTACCTGGACTTTGTCATTGTGGCCTGAAGCAGGAAAAAGGTTGGCTACCCCTAGTTTAGATGAACCCATGTTAACACATACAGAGACATGCTTTGAACAGTTTCAGAAAGGCTGAACCCTAACCTTTATTTGCTGATATTATGCAGAAGCTCTGGTATATTAAACCCTTGAAACAATGATCATTTCATAAATGACAACTTAGTTTTCCCTACAGCAAGCTAGACATTTACTTTCTTGTTTTGATCAATACAATCCATTAGGAATGTAGAGTATCCAATACAGTGATATGAAATATTAATTGTGTCCATTTTAGCTGGATGAAATTTCTTTCTGAATGAGGGAGAATGAGGGAACGTGGAGTAGTGTCTGTGTTTCATCCCATGTCCTGTATCGTAAGTGCAGAATCTTGTCTTTTGTTTGCATAGAAGAGTATGGGTTTCATTTAGATATTCAACAACTGGAACTTGAGTCTTTGAAGTAGTTTCTGCAGGCCAGCAAATAACATTTCAGTGTATTTATGGGGACCTGAGGACATACGTCCTCACTTCCTCCACTGTAAGCCCAGGACTACCACAAGACTAGGTACAATCCACCCACCCACTCCAGCTCAGTGAGCCCCTGAAGTGACACAGTGTGCCTGGCACTCATCTGGATTCAGAAATCACACCTGGGCTAGAGAGCTCGAGAGTGAGTTGTAGGCTACTTTATCTAAGCTGCCTGCGCTGCTGCGCTTCATGTTTTGCATGTGCAGGAGTGAGTGGGTGGATCGTGCTTCTTGGCAGCAATCCCGATCGCAGCACAGAAGCTGTGCATACATAGCCTAAGTGACTTATTAATTCATTTTTTATACTATGCTATAATCAAGATCTTCATTAACACAACCCAGACCATGTCTTACTATGTCTCGTGTGTCTTTTCCTCCCTTCCCCTTATATCAACGTGGCATAAGTAAATGGAAACCACCCACAAGTTATCACCAGCTTTTTGCTTAGTTTTGCAAGTCCTTGATGGAGATTAGAGATGCAGTTTTCTTTTTCTTTCCTTCCCCTTTCCTTTTCCCTTTCCTTTCCCAAACTTGCTAAAGTCAGAACCAGAAACTCCTTTCACTTGGCATTGACTGATGCTGTTGAATTAAAGGGCGCAAGGAATCACTGCAGTTGAAATATTCATTCACTGTGCTAGTGTGGTTTGTAGCTTTTTTCCATCATCGCACGCTGAAGTGGAAAGACTTGATAGGGGGAAAGAGCTCATAGGGGTAATACTGCAAGACTCCCATATCTGCTCACATGGGCCCATTAGACTTCCTTATGGAAGCAAGTGAGTGAAACTCTTCCTTCACACATCAGTGGCCAACAGTTAAATTGGCACGTTCCTTATTTTTGTGTACTGGTAATCAACCAAGTCCCTTGAAAATTGATAGATGCACTCATTAAGGGCAGTTCTTGCTGCTGGCTGCAGTTTCATGAGCCACTCGCAACCAATGGGAACTGCTGATTCTCGATGTAGTTGGCAAGTTGTACTCTGCAGTGATACATCTGGCTTCACACTCCCTTTCAAGGACTAAAGCCTTTTGTTTTAATATGTTAAACATCCTTTGCTGGAATTTTACATAAAACACAAGTCAGCTATTTCCCAATTACATTATTAAAACAAGGGAGGCTAAAAGCTGTAGTCTTTCTTTTCTTTTTTTTTCACACTTTTGTTCTGTATCTTGTAATTTTGAATTGCTGAGGTTTACAAATACCTATTTTCCTTCTGAAGCAGCCATCTGTAGATTCAAAGCCTACAAATCTCACAGCCCCCGCGTTAGAGCACATAGCAGCAAGCCTGTCTGCTTGAGAGGGAACTCGTTCTACACAGTTGAT
>NW_017729008.1:40118059-40130524 GCF_001723915.1 Gavialis gangeticus | reverse complement strand
GGAACAGACGCCTTTTTTACCTCCCTCTTTGCAAACGGGTAGCCACCAGATGACATGTGCAGCTGGCAAAGATAGGCCAGGAGATACATAGCCTAAAGCAGCAGAAGAACAGGTTAGGGATTACTTACAGCAGCTAGATGCTATGGGTTTTTAAAGTAGTGTGCACCTGTTTCTGGTTACAGGGTGAAGAATGAATTGCCAATTACTTCAACATGTTAGAACATGACACTTCATATTTTCGAAGCATGTGATACCTTTTTAAATACGGCCTCCAACTATGAAACCCTTCGTTCCAAAAAAAAAAGAAAAGAAAAAAAAAAAGGGGGGGGTGAGGTGGAGAGAAATCAATCCTTGATCAGTTGCTAATATTTGTATGTGCAGTCTGCAGGAAGGGAGGTCAGTGCCACTAACCTTTGTTTTCCCAGCAGAGCTCTTGAACAAGATGAAGTGATCAAAGCAGGATGCCAGTACATCATCACAATCTCATTACTTTGCAAGCTGCATGCACAGATGCCGCTGTTGCTGCATCAGGCATCAGTGATTTACATTCATAACACCTCCTTTACAGCTCATTTGCTGCTAGTGGTAATTAACCAGTTCTTTTCTTTTTTTGCAGTAGTGTTGATCTAATACTTGATCTGCAAAATAAGTGAAGAAAATAGACCGCAGTCATTCTGCGTAGAACCCAGCTAAGTGCAATCACAGTTGTCAAACCAAAGTGTGCATTATACAGTTTGGAAACGAACACTAAATCACAGACTTTATTATAGTCAGAAAATGGGCTTTGCAAAAATAGAATTAAGAGGTTGCATGCAGTACTTTGGGGCTTTTTTCTGTAGCTTCTTCATCTTAAGCTAGTTCGGAAATCATAACTGATTTTTTTTAAATCCCCAGTATAACAACTTGGACATAGTATCCTGATATTCAAACTATACTATAAACTTGCTGTCTGTTCCATCAGTAGTCATAAAACTCTGTAGAATTTAGAATCTGGAAATGATGTTGATAATCCTTGAAACAAAACGGAATTTAATTTACTCCTACTTAGCTGTGTGAGCTCTGAAAGGCTAACTGCAGCGAGGTTTGTGTTTTTGTGTTTTTAACCATAGGAAGCTGATTTTTACTAGAAGGCATGCAGTGAGCTGGTAGGTCTAGTGAGAAGGTCGTAATAGTTGCTTTTGTGACCAAAGCTGCACATTTAAATGTATAGTGAGGTAGTTAGTTGTGTTAGACTGAAGTCCAGCAGAAGGCAGGGTAGTTTTAAGGTTAAAGCATTTGATTGTGACTAAGGAGAGATGGGCTCAATTTCCTGCTCTTGTATCCTGTGTCATCTCAAGTACATCACCAGGCTATTCTGTGATTCAGCCTTGCCACCTGTAAAATGGAAATAATGACACTTGCTTTCCTCACAGAGGCGTTGTGATGAGTTCAGTTATCTCCATGAGTAGGTCATACGCTAAAGAGATGGGCAGCCTCCTTGGCAATAAAGCCCCAAAAGTTTATGTAGGGTCCATGCATTTTCTATCATCCAGGCTGCAGACTGGAAATTTTGGGTCAGCTTCATTTAAAATAAAATTTAAAAGTTTGCAATTAATTATGAAAATATGCAGTGTAGCCATACTGCAGAACAGTAAATAGAGTGTAAAGTTTGAAACCGAATTTATATTTTTATGCTGGCTTCCATGTCTTCACATTTCAGCATTTTCATCAAATCATAGAAAATACGGCCTTGGGAGATCAGCTAGGTTCACCCCTCCGCCCCAACACCGGTTAAACTGCACCTCAGCCGTTCCCGATGCACATTGGTCTAACCTGCTCCTGCAACCTGGATCATCTGTTCTAGTATCAACTGGGCCTTCCAGTTAGAAAGTCTTTGCTATTGTCTAACCTAAATCTCCCTCTTGCAGTGTAAGCCCATTACTATTCGTCCTGTCACCAGTGGACATTGCAATTTATTATCTCCCTCGTTGTAGTAGCCTTTTGCAGATTAGAAGATCATAATCATGTCTCCCTGCAGTCTTTCGCCCCACTCTAAATTAAAAGAACCCAGTTCTTTCCTGATAGTTCATATTTTCTAGACCGTCAGTCATTTTTGTTGTAGACTTTCAGTCATTTTTGTTGCTCTCCTCTTCAGTTGATCAACATCTCTTTTTTTGTTGAAACAACTGAGCATAGTACTACACCTGAGGTTTTACCAGTGCTGAGTTGAAAGGAAGGTGTCTTGTGCAGAGGGCTCCTGTTAACATCTCAGGATGGGGCTAGCTTATTTGTCCTGGTAATACATATCTGCTTTATAGACATGGTAGGTGTAGAGCTGGGGTAATCACCAGTTTAATAAGAGATTGATGGGGATTTTAGTACCTGTGGAGGTCTAGAAGGTAGGTCTGAAGTGGTCATTTTCAGGTTTCTGTTGTAACAAACCATTCTGATGGACAAGGCAGTTTGTACCTGAGCTATCAATCCACACTGCTTGAAGGCTTGCAGAGGCAACATCATGCCAGTTTGCAGTCTGTTCACTTAATTGTTTGTTCAGTGGAGAGAAATGTATTCAGTAAGGAGTTGGTGAGAAGTAAATTATGTAGGCTCACAATATGTGACGCTCTTGTAACTTTGTTTTTGCATTTATATTGTGCCCTTTATGTTTAGAATATTTAACAGATAGTGCCCAGAACAATGGCCTCCTGATTTTTATCTTGGGGCTCCGTATCATACAAGTAATACACACATGATGTAGGTAAGTGCAACTATCCCAGTTTTATAGATGGGAAAAGGGAAGCAGAAGTGATTAGGTGACTGCCAGAGATCACAGAGGGAGGTTCGGTCCACACTACAAAGAACGCTGTTAGCTAGGTTCGAGCAAAGATCACACCCCATACTTAGGCCAGCAGAGCCCCTGGTGAACGCAGTTCTGCCAACAGAAGGATGGTTTTGTTGGTTTAGCTTCTGTTCTTTCAGGTGGTGAAGTACCAGACTGCCCTCTCTGCCACTAGGAGGCTTCACTGGCATAGCTGTACCTGCACACCGACGGTGATAGAGGGTCCATAATGTAGATGTGCCCAGGGAAATTGTAGAATCACCTGTCCAAGAAGAAGCTGGATAATCATTGGTCAGGAATGGTTTAGAAATAGCTCATCCTGCATTTGTGCAGAGGTTTGGAGTAGATGGGTGCATCCAGACGAACACAGACATTAGTTTCCCCGGGGACAAGTAGCGGTGGCACATCTTGCATCCCCGGGGAACATCCATGCCACATGCACAGCTAAGCTGGCCCCGGCAGCCTTACCTGGGATCCTGGGGGCCTCCTGGGGCTGCAGCCACAGCAGGAAGCCTGGCCAGCAGCTGGACTGTGGCTCCTGCTGGGCAAGCTCCGGTTTGGGGCGGTATGCGCTGCCACCACATGCACCACCTGGCTTTTTTTAGGCATGGGGTTTTTTTGACCCCAGGATCTTCCGTGGTCAAAAAAATAAACCCGCACTGCTACATGTGTGTGGCACTGCAGATGGGTTTGCAACGCCACATACCGCACATCCGTGCTCATCTGGATGCGGCTAATGAATCCAATCTTATGATTTTAAGACCAAGTCAGTGCAGATGTGAGATTGGTGTTCCGGAGTTAGCAGTTCTTAGTTTCTAGCTCAAGGTGCCAAGCCTCTTTTCTCAGCATTGGCCCATATGTGGTTTTAGCTGACGGTTTCATTTCAAGCTATGTGCTTACTGTGATCCCTGAACCTTATGTTCTGCTGCTGCTTGTTGGTGGCTCCTGGTTAGTATCCAGCACACTAATGCTGTCGGTTGGTACTGCTGCCTTGCATCCTTTCCGTAGATAAGATGGAAAATGTTACTTCAGACAGGAGACTTTTTTTTTATCTAATTGATTTACCTGGCACCCTTCCCAACAAAGCTTTAGGGCAGCTTACAGTTAGAGAACAAAATAACTTAAAAAATAAGAAAACACACAAGAGAACAAAGCAAAAGAGCAAAACAACTTATAAAAGCAAGTATGAAAATAAAACAGATGCCCCCTAAACAGTATCCTAGCCTAGCCTTGTTTGTCCAACGCCTGCCCAGATAGGAAAGTCTTATGGCACTTCTGGAAAATGGTCCAAGCTTTGGTGGGCCTCATAGGGGAGGGGAGGGAGTTCCAGAGTTGAAGAGTAATTGCTGGGAATGACCTCATGCATTTTCATCAAGTGAGTTTGGCTCATTGCAGGTATTTGCAGGAGGTTGGTTTTGGTTGACCTTAGGGATCAGGATGGGGCGTGAGAGTGGTCCCTTAGGTCATAGGCCAGTTACAGCCTTATAGGTCAAAATCCCCAACTGAGCCAGGCACTAGGAAAGGCCCAAGACTGCATGACCCAGGTCAGATGAGAAAGAGAGGTAGAGCAGGCTGTCATCAGCACGCTTCAGGTCTCTGCACGGTTTCACCCAGCGGCCTCATATAGACATTGAACAGGAGGAGTGACATGATAGAGCCCTAAGGGACCCTATAGGAAAGGTCTCAAGCACTTGCCTGTCACCATGCTCTTGAACCTCCCTGTCAGGGAAGAGTAGAGCCATTTTAGAGCACTCCTGCACATCCCCACCAGGTCATGTGAATACTTTATCAGCTCTTCCTGGTCAACTGTATCAAAGGCTATTGAAAAATATAGGAATCAACAAGGCAGAATTTTCCCTGTCGACCTCCAAGCAAAGATCACGGTCAAGAGTGCAGTCCTTGTGCTATATCCAGGGCTGAGGTGTATTGAGCTCCTGCAGCGCCCTGTGCAGAATGCCACCCACTGGGGAGCAGGGCAGGGAGAGACCCTACCTAGCTTGTGGCAAGGTAAAGCAATTTGGCCATGGCTTGAAGAGCCGATTTTGTGGTCAGTTTCATAGTTTCTAGGGTCAGAAGGGACCTGAACAGATCATCAAGTCCGACCCCTTGCCCTGGGCAGGAATAAGTGCTGGGATCATAATACCCCAGCCAGATATCTATCCAACCTCCTCCTGGTCATTTTGCTGCAGCTCTTCCCCCTCAGTGCTGATTGGTGGAGAGGCCCTGGGGGGCAGAAGGTTCAAGGGAGCAGCTGCCATCTGATTGGCAGAGAGGCATAAGGGGCAGGTGCCACGTTGGATGCTGCCCTTCATGCCACCCTGCTAGCCAACACCTTCCCCTCCTGGGCAGGCGGGGTGGCAGCGGTAGTGAGGACCACTGGGGAGCTAGCATTTTATTTTTAAGTGGGGGGCGGGTTTGGTTGATTTCCTGGGAAATCGCAGCCAATGCCGTTTTTCACAGAGATCGCTGTTTTTGTGGTTTCCATGAAGATCACAAAACGGTGATTTAAGTAGGTTCCTATCCATAGTGTATGGGGCTGCAGCAGAGAAGCAGGCTCAGCCAAAGTCCCAGGAGCCTTTCCATGGTAGGTGCACCCCTGTGCCGCCCAGTCGTAGAAACTGAGGAGTCCTGTGTTTCATAGCGCATCGAAGGGAGGGGCCGACCTAAAGGAACAGAATGGGATTTTTGCCATGGGAGGCAGAGCTCTGCACCTAGTAGAGGACTGGGGGGAAGTAAGAGTCCAGGGGGAGCCTGTGCCACAGGGCAGAAAGAGCTGGTGTGCAGCCACCCTGTCCCTCTGCTGCAATAGCTTCTCTGCAGTCCCATACACTGTGGAGCGAACTTCTGTGACTGGGTGCCATGGGGTTGCACCTGCTGTAACAAAGCCCGATTTTGATGCCCCCTCTAAGTTGGCACCTGGGGTGGTTGCCCTGCTCGCCCCACTCTACCTACACTACTGATCCAGGCTAAAAACCAGACTGACAAGGGTCCAGGAATCCAATAGCACCTGGCGCTGTAGGGTAGCCGTCCATTTGGTGACCTTCCCCAGGAGAAACATGATGAAGAGACATAAAATAATGAAGTCTAAAGAAGGTAGACGGGGAACTTCTATTCCTCCCGTCTCATTATACAAATGCAAGGGGATTTTCAGTGAAATTAATAGATGGGAAATTCAAAGCTAGTAAAAGGAGACACCTTTTCACAAAATATATAATGAAACTGTTTAATTGGCCAGTATAAGAAAGCACTGAAGACAGGAAGTTATCCAGTTCCTTTTGTGAAACTTGTTCTTTTTTTGTTCTTTGCTTAAATTTAGAGATTGGCTTTCGAGATCAGGTCATCACTTGGGTGCAGAGAGGGAAGGGGACAAGTTATAGTTGGCTCCCAGTGTCAGAGACAGGATATTGAGCTAAATAAACCTGGGGGCTGATTTCATGTGGTAATACGTATACTCCTAGCATGCCTTGTGATGCTGTATCATGCTGTTTCTTATCCCGCACTTCCCTGCAGTTGGCCATGTCCACTTTCTGGGAGCCAAGAGGTGTTTGGTGTGCTGTCCTGTCCATGATGTTTGGGTTTGGGTTTTGAGAAGGGGAGGAGAATGGCAGCACTGTTGATTTTGGCATCACCTGGATCGTCTTTTATGATAAAGTCATTGATTTCTACCTCATAGTCATTTATTTACCAGTTCCAGAAAACTTGCTGAAAAATACATATTTGAATTTAAGGCTGTATATCCAGTTAGGAATGTTGCCATTTCGAAAAATTTTTCCCATATGTTTTCTATCCCTTGGCGAAATTCTCGTTCTTTCCAACTTGAATTGGACAGTAAGTTTCAGCTGTAAACTTCCTTTTCAATTTGTCTTTAACAGACAATGATCCAGATGTTCCCCTTTGTCCAAGTCTGGCTCCTAATAAACTTGTGTGCATGTGCACATGGAAAGAGTATTACATTTGTCTTGTCATAACAGATTAGATCTATGATGCATCAGGTCCTGCCCCCTATTTTCAAAGCAGGTCCATATCTAATGCTTTGGAGGAGATGAATCCAACTTTATGCATCCAGTCCGATATTGCGCTCATTCGGAAGGGAAGAGCCTTCATAGTCCAAAAAAACCCCCAAAGAGGTGAACCAGCCCCTCTCCCATACCATGGCAGAATTGTTTCTTGAGTGTTTTATCTAGTTTATACAAGATTTGAGCTTTATGTATTTCCCTTGGGGGACTCTTCCACAGCTTAATATATGTTGCGGTCCAGAATTTTTTTCTGATGTTCAGGCTATATTTTCTCTTTAATTTTGTCCTTTTATTTCTAATTTTTCCCATATGCCATACTAAGATCATTTCCGATCCTCTTGGCTGTTCGCATCCTTTCAGACTCTTGTAGTGATTACCACTACATCCGCGAAGCAATGAGGTTTGACATCTCTTATTTGAACGTGTATAGCAAAGCGCATGCAGTTATTGGTCATAACATTCCTAACCTTTTTTTTTAAAGTCTGTTTGTATATCTTGCCAAACGCATCTCCACATATTTTTATAAGATATGATTTATTGTTAACAAAACAAGAGAAGCCTTATTAATGCTTTCAAGGAGCAAATTGTCTCAGTATCGTTTGCATTATAATAGCCTGAATTTTGGCATTAACCAACAGTGCTGACCATTCAGATGCATGTGAACAGAACCCTGCTTCTGGCACTGAAAAGAGACAACAATGCTGAAAAATGTTGAGGGGCAGAAATTTGACCCATCTCAGGTTTTGGAGCAGTCGAGCTCCGAGTGCTCGTGAAGGATGTGTAGTGGAAATAGAAAGCTTGTCAGCAGAAAAATGTGTAAGCTGCTTCACTCTCACCCTCCTGCACACTTCTCTACCTCCCTGTTTATCTGCCCATGATATGATATAAAATTAAAAATACACTACAACATTCAAGGCACACGCACTTAACCGTCAAGGAAGAACTGAACTGAAATTGAAAGTGTTAATCTCTGTATTTTTAAAGAGATTCCTCAAGTAATGTGTGTCTGGCTATAAACCTTATAGAGAATGGACTCTTTTGTCAAGGATGTATTAAGACAGATAACTTTCTATAGAAAGCACTGCATTGTGTGGCATGGAAGGAAGCCCAGGAAAATCAAGATTGCAAGGTGTTGCAGGTCAGGTTTGAAGTACATTGATGGAGCTGTGTGCGGTAGACGGTGCCCTGGCCCACATTCTTGGTCTTTCTTCACTTCCACGTGCACACTCCCCTTGACAAAAGATTGTGCTTGGTGCATAAAATGAGTTTAATATTTCTCTTTAAAAAAACCCCCCAGTAATCTACACAATCTTGGTAAATATACTATGTTCAAAAATAGATGTTTACGGTTTGATTCAGTTCCTGTGAGATTCCAGCTCAGCAGTTCTTTCGTCTTCAAAGGATAAAGAAACATGTGAGACCCCTCTCGCTGTCCTTCAGGTAAAAAGTCTTGGTGCACAATGGTCCTGAGAGCCCGCAAACCAGGCTTTGAGTGACCAGGAGGGGAATCGAGTTCCAATAAAGCTCATTCTTTTCAAGGTCCCACCACCACTCCTTCTCTTTTCCCCTCTGGAGGCTGTTTGACATGACTACCACCACATAGTGCAAGGACTGTATAAGCCAGAGAACAGTTGGACAACTAGAAGTACTGCTTAACCTTGGGTTCTGTGGAATTTAAAATGCACGAGTATCAAGACTTACACGACTCTTACCCCATCTTCTTGTACAAAAGCCCGGAGCTGCAGTTTAACCTGTTAATGCTTGAAGCACCTTTCTGGGTATTTCTTAAATGGAATCCAGTTTCCTTTCCTTGTACCCCTTGATAGTTTTTTAACAGGATGTTTGACCTTCTGAAATGAGCCAGTCATATCTGTTAAAATTTGCCTCTTATGCTGAGATACGAAACAGTCGTATAGGTCTATGCTAAAAGGAGCGAATTAAATGCTCATAACAAGCTTGTCCTATTACAGATGCCTGACTACTATGTGCCTTTTCCCTAAAGTGTCTATTGTAAGTGTGTGGTTTCATATTAAAGTAGGTTATAATCATTTCTCAGATGAGATGGTAATAGACCAAAGGTAAAGTAAAATCTTTTTATCATATATTTAGGGAAAAGAGAAAGCAAATTCTGTCTCTGCAACTTCCTTCCCTAATTAACGTTGGTCCTGTTTTCAAGCCATTTAGGAGCCCCATTAAGCCACTGGGTTGCTCCCCTGAATGCATTAGTGACAGGCTCACTGTAATGTGGAACAGGCTTGCCGTATCATGGACACATTTATGAAGATTGATAACAACCAGGGTTCAGCGTTAACTTTTATTGTCAAACAGGCTGCAGGAGAAATGGCCTGGTATTGGCTTTTGCTTTGATTTATGAAAAGGTTGTCGCATGAAAAAAGACATCACATAAAATAGCTCTGCTGGCACTAGCGTTATAAAATAGGGCTGTAAGTAGACCAAACAATAACTAACTATAATTATGTTCATTACTGGCTCTGTACCTTTGATAGGATACTTTCAGTCCCTGCTGACTAGTTTACAGTGGTTTATCTCACCGTCTGAGAGGGTACCCGGCTATAGCAGTGTGTGGTGGTGTTCGCTTATTTTATGCAAGCAGTGACCAAAAATGTAAATTACTGCATCCCCTTAAAATGCTGGTGGGCTTTTTTTGCTTGAAGACTCAGTCCAGGATATGGTGTTGAAATGAATGGTTTAGAAATTGGCTGTTGGTACATGACTACACTGATGCTAGGATGAAGTGATCTGCCCACCTCCTTAGGCTAAGTACAGTCAAAAAGCCCAAGACTGAATTGATTCAGTCTTTGCAGGTTAGTTGAAGCTGCACAGATTAAATTGAAACAGAAGTGAACAGACATTTACTTTTGATTCAGGAAGTGCAGCCACATGCCTGCAGTGGCTCAGGTCGGAAGCCGGGAGAGTGCTAGAGCATGGCTCTCTGGCTGTGTGTTCACTTCCTCTTCCTGCTGCCCCTGAGGTCTCTGGGATTTGCAGTCCAGAATTACAGCAACAGGACTCTGCAGGGTTGCTCATCACTTCCTCTTCCTGCTTCTAGGTGCCTCTGGGATTTGTAGTCCACAGTTGCAGCCAGCAGTAAGTTTGAGCGGGTGAAGGGGTGTTTAACCCTCACCCCCTCGTCCCTGGCCCCAGACCCCAGTCAGGGTTTGCCTGGTGGGGGGGGCAGTTTCTCCCCTTCTCCCCCCCCCGCCCCAGTAGACTGGGTTGCATCCCCAGCTGGGCTTCCCCCCAACATCCCTTTGTCAGCCAACCCTCACTGCTCCAGCTAGGGAGGGGCAGGGCCAGCCCCGCTTTCCGGAGCAGACAGCCCAGCCCAGCCGGGGGCTGCAAAGCATGCTGGGATCCTGGGGGACTGTGATTTAACTTGAACCAGGAAGGGGCCTGGGACAGAAGTTTCATAAACTGGCTTGCCCCAAATCACTTGCATCTGATTCTACATTCAACCAAGTGTATCTTAAACCAGTTTCTGCCATTTTGAAACGGGTTTATGAGCTTCTGTTCTGTTACAGGTTTAAACCAGTTTCTGATCACTTAAACTGGTTTATATGCAACTTCTGTCCCTAGCCTTAGGGCCTTCTCACACTGCATCACGCCTTGTTTCCTAAATAAGCACAATAGCAAAGAATACCAGATTCTTAGAGCTAACCAGAGAAATAATTTCACTTCTGCTGGTTCACCAGTAGCTTCCATAAAACATTGGAAGAGAAGCAACTAAAAATATATGGGAGCCCCAGGTTTTACCACAAACTAGTTTTCAACTTGCTGTTTGTCTATTTTGGAAGTGCTTAAGAACCACTTGAGTCGTAAGCCCCCCACCCCATACAAATACAGTAGGAAACAGCTGTGACTCAGTCTGCCTTCTAAATAACTTCACTCATTCCTTTGTCCACTATAAATGGTTGTTAATGTAGAAACAATAGAAACACTGGAAACTTTTGTCAGGAACTTGGTTTCTACCTGATAAATCCAAACAAGTTAAAAACTGATTTACTGTAAAATCTATATATTATGACCCCTCCATGTGGTTAGTAACATACACTATGTACCTGTGTCAGCAAGGTGTATGCTGCTAAGTGATGAATTACCCTGCATTATACGAACACCGTACTTTACTTCTCTCTTTAAATGCGTGTCAGAATGTCCTAATGATGGGCTTGTTTTTCCATGTAAGGATGATGGGAAGTTTAGGGGGCTTCTTTTAAATTTCTACCCAATATGGTAACTGGCTGTCAAAGTTAAATCAGATTCTTGCATGGTCCAGTATTTGCTTATCAGAAATACTCGCAGGGATGATTTTATTCCTTACCATAATTACTCGAATATAAGATGGCCCTAAATATAAGACAACCCCCACCCTCCAATTCAATTCTGTGTATGGAAACTTTAATTTCCAGGTTTTCCAGGTTTAGAATCTAAGTACTGGAAGGTTGACTTGAATTTGAATTCTCTCCCTCCCACCTCCCTGCTACATCAGGGAAAGCAGTGGCTGGGAGGGCGGTGTCATGTGGTCCCCCTTGCTTTCTGTCCCACCCACTTCTTCCTCCTGCAGCCTCCATGCCACTGGCATCCCCCACCCCCGGAGCCCCTCGGTCTCTTCCTCTTCCTCCTCCCACCCCTTTACTGCCCTGGGAAGCTGCAGAGAGGAAGTGGGGGGGGGGGGGCGAGGGCTGCTGCGGGTCTGACTCTGGTGTTGACCCAAGCTCAGAGCCAAGGTCAGAGCTGCAGCAACTGCCTGTTCCCTCCGTTGCTTTGTGTGCATGTATAAGATTGAGGGTCTTTTTCCCTGGTGCTGATTGAGACAAAAAAACCTCGTCTTTTATTTGAGTAAATACAGTACAGGTTTCCCTCGCTTTATGCTGTACATGTGTTCCTGGGAAATGGCGCATAACTTGAATTCGCATAAAGGGAGCCCACTTTACAATGTAACAAGTAGGGATACGTTCCAAGACCTCAAGTGCACTGACCCCCAGACCCATTTCTACCACTTTTACAAGACAATTTTAGTACTCACCAATAGCAGACAGTGCACACAAGCACAGGGTGGTGGTGAATGTTCCCATAATGGGGATGGCAACTGCAGAAACGTGTCGCAGACAACGAGCGAGGAGCACAGATCCACACCGGAGCCAATATTTTGGTGCGCATCACTTGTGCATTGCGCCGCACAAAGTAGCTGACTGCAGGCTTCCACAACACCGATGGCCTAAGAGTGAATTTACCTCGCATTTAATGAACTTTTGGAATAAAAAGGGTCATCGCATAAGAGCGAATTCGCACATACAGACCCCGCATAAAGCAGGGGAAACCTGTATTTCTATTTAGTTGCTAACACACAGCTCTTAAAGAAGCTAACCCCAGGATAAGTTGAATGGGGGGGGAGGGGGGGTCACTCCCTGTAGAAGGGGTGTCTTGCTGATGCAGCCTTACGTGAGATCTCAAGAAGTCCAAATGCAGTTCAGCACTGTGAATCGGAGAGAGATTTTGCATGCTAAACACATGACTTTGGAACTGGCTCACAAACACCTCACTGTCTCATGATCTTTCAGGATGCAAACTTCAGTCCCCCCCCAACAATCACAGCCCAGCTCAGCACCACCATCT
>NW_017729008.1:40109243-40113059 GCF_001723915.1 Gavialis gangeticus | reverse complement strand
CACAAGATAAACACCCAGCTTCACATGATTCACACCAGAGACTTCAAATAGGAATCTATAATGTCAACACCATCTGACATGTTGAATGTTTGATTGCTTTTTCTATACAATAACTTTTAGCAGATTATTTCTTTCTTTTGGGGTCAATACTGGACTTTTGGCCACTGCATTAATTCCTGCCCTATGGGGGGACAAATGGTCGAACTCATTTATTGCCTAAAAGAGTATTTTTTTTTATGTGGCAATATACCAGAAGTTAGCATCTTGCGGTGTTTTATACTGAGAGCTGCTGTTGACCTTTGATACGCAGGTGAAGTGCGTCAGTCCCACAGACCGCTGCTCATATTACATATATACAGCAAGCCTCACTTACTTGTTTCATTTTAAAGATTTTATTGCCATGAACTGGGGATGACCGGGTTACTTAGATGTTTAGAGTCATGAACGAGTTATGCCGCTCTTCCAAAAAAAAAGTGGCAATAAAAAATGTAAAACATCGCCACACCATTCTATATTTGGTTTAATTTTATTTGGGTTTGTGGTCCTTGCTTTAGTCTTCCTGCACTCTTCTTTTTCTTTTGAGTATCGTACCAATTCAGCATTGCAAGATTGTTGTGCAAATTTAACCTAGGCTTAAAATGTATTCACCCATTCTTACCACAATGAGTATATTGGCAAAAACCACTAATACTTCAATGAAAGAGCCTTGAAAATCCACTCTCCTACAGAAATCAGGACATATGCTCTGGAGGGATTTTTTTGTTTAATGTTTTATACATCAGTCCTGGAGCAGCTGTGGTCCCAAACAACACGAGGAAGCGTGAAGAGGAATTTAGGGGGGGAATGTCAGCCGCAGCATCAGTGCTCTTCCTAGGGCCAATTCTGCCTTCAAAACTAGCTCTGATCATGATTTAGACAGAGGGCTACTTCCCTTGCTGCTTGCCACTGCTCCCACAAAAAGAAAGTGCCTCCTACACCTGACAGCAAACGGTGCTCATATGCTAAGAAAAGGATCTTGCACTTGCAGTATTTAACAGCACCACCTGGTGTCTCCTCCCATAGGCGTGCAGTATTTTACTTGCCTGGGAGTTGTGCAAGTCTTTAAGGTAACAGTGTTTTCATCATGGAGGAGCACAAGTACTATCTTCATGTGTGGTCTAAACTTAATTTACATAATTTGAATTCATGCTGTGGTGTTTGAATTGCAAAGGTTTATTTCGTGTTTCTTTTGATATATGAGATATAACCCTGAGTTTCTGCTTAGGGCAGAGTGAACTGGTACCACCCTTATAGTAAGTTGTCTATTTTTTTTGATCCTGCAGGACAGGGATGTCTGTCGGTCTGTCATGACTAGTCACCTTGGTCTAACTGGTGAAAATTAAACACAGGAGTAGCCTATCCTATGATCATAAAGTATTTACTATTATCAATTTATACAGACCTAGTCAGCCAGATCATTTAGAATTTCTTCCTATGGACATTGTGCTTGGTTTTTATATTTTATATACTGTAAAGGAGTTTCGTATTCCTTCAAATATGTCTTTGAATTTAAGCAACAACATGTTCTTTCTTTATTTTAGAAACTTAATTTAATTTAAATTTTAGTAATTTAAAGATGCAGGCCATTTTAGAAGGAATATTTTGGTTTTTTTTAAGAGGGGCCTTATATTTGGAGGAATAAGGTATGTGTCTACCTGTGTTCTGAAAGGTCCCATCTTTATGGGGTCAAAGCATTGCAGAATTGGTAAAAGTATCTTTATACTTAGTGCAAGCTGCTCCAGTAGCACTGAATTTGAAAATATAACTGCTTTCAAGTGTGGTAATTCAAAATTGTTGTTCCCACTGCAGATGTATGAGCACAGGTCCCCTCCAGCTTGTTTTATATAGCATTGTATTGGAATTTTTCTTACCTTTTTTTAAGGAATAATGGCTTGAGAGAACACGAGCACAGGTTTAAATTAAGTAGTTTTTTTTTTTTAGCCTTATTCTTCCTATAAAAGTCCCCAAGAGTCATTTAGTAGTGATTTGTACCATCCAGTGTTAAAAGTTTAAATGTTCAATGGCTTCTACCTGTTTCAGGGGAAGGTGGCTCCTCACCAGTCTCTGTGATGCTCAGCCAAGTTTTTTCCTTTAAGTCCCACCAAACATGGGCATCATTTTAAGTATATAAACACATTAAAATAAATGTATAGATAGTACTTAAATTGAAGTAGGAACCTGTCGGCCCATAACATTTCACCAGACGAGAGACTTTCATAAGACCAAAGAAGAAATGTAAAATG
The DNA here is from genome assembly GCF_001723915.1 of Gavialis gangeticus. Classification (NCBI taxonomy): domain Eukaryota; kingdom Metazoa; phylum Chordata; order Crocodylia; family Gavialidae; genus Gavialis; species Gavialis gangeticus. Next base: position 40,110,777 of record NW_017729008.1, on the reverse strand, counting down.
AACGTTCAGCCAGTCTTCGTTGCTAAAGCTAGCTTTATTTTGTCAGTGTACAAATTTGATTTCACATTCTGGAAAGATTTAATACCGTCTAAACATAATGAAATTTCTTGCCTTCAAGCAGCATCTGATTATGCTGGGATGTGGTCTGTCCCCTCTTTTTCAAACCCCATAGGTCAACATATTTGAAATAACTTTGATTTTTTCCTTGCAGGGAGGGTGGCTGGCATAATTGCGAGAGGGATGAAAATTTTTCATACAGGCTTTTTCAACACTGCATTTCTTCTGCTTTAAAACTGTACATGCTCATTTTTAGATTCATCTCATTTATTACTGTAGAAAGTAATACTGGCAACTGATTGTTAATAGCATAAGTGGTTGGTTCATTTGACAGTGGGCAGAGTGAGTTGTGTTCAAGGTCACTGTGCAGAAGTCATTTATACAGTGCTTCCTCATTTATTTTACATTTTGAATTGTGATGGAAGAGAAATTAATGCTGTCTACTTTCACTGTTTTAATAATAGGGTTTGCCTGAAACAGTTCCCTTTCATTTTTACCCAGCAGAAAAGCCACGATGTACAGTCGAGTGTAAATAAAAGCAAGAATAAAACCACCCAGGACTTAATCTTCAGGTGTTGGCATTGTTCCACACTAATGATCAGGGCTGGAGATGGATAGACGTGCCATTGTGCACTACTGGATAACCCCATTACAGATTGTAGTAATATTGCCAAAATATTTTAACAGAACATAACTGTTTGATTTCTGTTGCATACATCTCATAGTGTTTCTGTGAATTCTCACATCTTTAATGAGGGAAAAGTTTGTTCACTACTTCACGGTAAGGGACAATGAGTTCTGAAATTAAAAAACAGTGCAAAAGAGGCCTTTACTACCATGTCTTCTTGCCACTCTCTCCTTTAGCGGCCTTTGCTTTGTAATTATTGTTTTATACTATGAATGGAAGCCCTAGTATGGTGCTGGGAAGGGATTTGGTAGAAAGACTTCTTTGGTGGGACTCAGTACAGAAAGAGCTACAGTTTATATGTTAGGTCATTACAGCCTGTCTTGCCTGTCCCTCCACCTAGGCACCTTCGTTGGCTCTCCCTCCCTTGCTTCTCATGTGCAGGCTGCATCAAAATCTTGCAGAGCCTTTCTGCAGAATGTCTCATCTCATCCATCCACACAGCTCAATCTTGCACCCAAGCTCTTACCTTCTCAGTTTATGCAACATCTTTCTCCCTGACCTTGGCAAATAGTCATGTCCCACTCCTATCTGTTATGAATACTGTTGCTACTGGGGGGCTTTTTTTGCTTGAAGACTCAGTCCAGGATATGGTGTTGAAATGAATGGTTTAGAAATTGCCTGTTGGTACATGCTAGGAAGAAGTGATCTGCCCACCCCCTTAGGCTAAGTACAGTCAAAAAGCCCAAGACTGAATTGATTCAGTCTTTGCAGGTTAGTCAAAGCTGCACAGATTAAATTGAAACAGAAGTGAACAGACATTTACTTTTGATTCAGGAAGTGCAGCCACAT
>NW_017729008.1:40084010-40108981 GCF_001723915.1 Gavialis gangeticus | reverse complement strand
TCCTCCCCCGCACCCCTTTGTCAGCCAACCCTCACTGCTCCAGCTAGGGAGGGGCAGGGCCAGCCCTGCTCTTTGGAGCAGACAGCACAGCACAGCCCAGCACAGCCCATAACCATGTCACTCCTCTCCTTGCTTGCATCTGCTAACTCCTCTTCTTCTGCTATTTAGTATGAGCTACTTGTCTTTAAGCCATTTGCCCACCCTTTGGAGATGTTTTCTGCTGGGTCTGATTGGCCCACGATGCCAGACTCCATCATTCACTTGTTGAGAGTTTCCAAACAAGGACCTTAGTTGTTGCCTCTTATGTTTGGAAAAGAATTCCCTGTAAACCTGCTCAAAGCTGCTTCATTTTCCTCAGATCCCACTTGAAACCTTCTGTGCCACAGTGCCTCCAGAGAACTTGCCAGTACTGAAGGTGCTGATGTGCCATGTTTGTTGCCTGTTTCACTGATCACTCTCATTGTCTCCTTTTACTCCCTCATTTCCTTCTATCCATTCGTTGTCTTCTACTTAGATATTAAGCTTTTAAAGGAAGGGGCCTCTTGTTCTGCACAGTGCCTTGCTGAGTGCTATGGTGTTAGACTCCCCGCTGCTTGTAGTGGGGTCATTGGGCTAAACCAAGCAACTGGTAAAACTCTGGCGGGTATCAAGGGAAACTGAGAAGAACACCAGTGTCATAGCTACTATTTGCAGTTAAACAGACGAGAATGAAACACTCAACACTGCATAAGGCAGGGGTGGCCAACCTGTGGTACATGTGCCACGAGGAGCATGGGCAGTCTCTGGGTCTGGCACATGGCAGATTAGGGAGGGAGCAGGGAACAGGATGGCACCTGAGGGCCACTGTGATTCTCCCTAGTGACTGCCTTGATCCTGCAAGGGCTCCTGCTCTAGCCTCTCTGGGTCTCCCCCTGCTTCCTCACCTGCCATACCTTGGTGTTAAAAGGTAATGAGAGGAGATTCCCTTCAGAAGCTGGTGAGCCCACGTTGCTTGTGTGCACTCTGTGTCTCCTTCTCTTTTTCTTGGGCCCTACTCGGCCCATCTAAATTTTGGGTTCTGAGTCTCCCCCTTTGCGCCCCACAGTCTCTTGGCTTTAGGGTTTCCAACCCCGCTGGTCCAAATTACCTTAAGGGCTAACTTCATGGCCTCTGTGTGCCCCTATGTCTTGCAGATATTACTGTATCCACAGTTTAGTTCTTTTGTAAAGGCCTCTGCCCTCTTGGCTTTAGCCCCCCTTTTCTCTGACTGCAGCCTTCCAGCCCTGGCCCGCTGATTTGGGCTCAGCTCTCTTGTCCTTAGCCCTCCATATGTCTCTGGACCCCTTAACCTGTCTTGCACCATGTCTCAGGTACCCTGGCATCCCCGACGCAGGGTAAGGCTGCTCTCGGTTCAGCCCAGCTGTCCCTAGCATCCCTGACCCAGAGCAAGACTACTTGAAGTTCAGGCAAGGGCCCCTGGCATCCCTGACCCAGGAAAGGCTGCTCTCTCTTCAGCCTCCCTCTAAAACATTTGTGCTTCTGGCCCACGAGCTCTGTGATGGGTGTCTTTGCAGCCTCCTGTCAGCCACGTCTGGTCCTCCGGTTCTCAACAAACATAAGCACCTGCACAGCAGAAATATAAGCACTCTGCTTCCACAGAGTATTTCCCCCCTGCCAGACGATTCCCTACCACAAGCTGCGGTTCCCTGTGCTAGGCTCACTCTCACCCTCGTGTACCTCGGGTATCCCTGGGCACTGTTTCCTGCGGTCGGCTTTCCTGGGGGAGCTCGTCTCCCTGCAGTCTGCAGGGTCCGACTGCCTGCTGTGGCTCAGGCCCTGGGCTTATATACCTTGAAGCCCCGCCCCCCATCATGTGGCCTTCCCCAGCCATACACAGGGGTTTTACCCTCTTCATTAAGGGCCAGCCTGCATTCCTGCTGCCTTCTCTTAAAGTGGCAGGAGCCCCCTGGCTCCCTCTTACAGTCCCCTCTCCTCCTCCTCCATTGTCCCCAAGTCACAGAGTTTGGGCTCCTTGTTACCCAGTGGGTAGGACAGGAAGCAGAAAGCTTGGGAGGGGGGTTGTTTTATTTCTTCACATTGATTCCCTTTGCACTCCTGTGTATTTTCACCTGGAGACGCCCTGTTTTGCTTCCTGCTACAAACTTTTCCAGTCTGGCAGTGCTGTCTGTTGTTGAAGAAGCTGTCACATTGCCCCCCAAGATACCTTCACTCTCAACGGCGGGTCCACTGATCGCAGGTCTGCGTGTGCATGTGTCTGTAAAGTTGTATCACGCTGTATCTGTGACCTGCAGGATCTGTTTTCCTTGGACATTTCAAAGTGCATTAAGACTTCAGTGTGTGTCCTTTTTTCCATTTTTGTGACAATTACTTAACAGTCCTGATCCTACAGGATTATATCGGATGCCCGCACACTTGGAAACTCATCAGCGATTCGGATTCTCCCATTCAGGATGGCCGTTTTATTACAAACCCATGTAGCTTACCCTGTGGCAGTTTCAGAGTTCCTCTTTGGTTGGCATTTTGTTTGAACGCTATCAAGGAGATCCTTTCCTCGAGCCCCTCAGAATATAATGAGCTGTGCTCTTTGTGAGAAACTAGACCAATTCAAAGTCACTTTCATTAAATTTGTTCTTCGTGGATATATTTAGCATGGGTATATATATATTTTTTAAAAGCTCTTATTTTCTTTGTGTGTTCACCCTGTACCAGTTTCCGTTGCGTCAGCTTGGTTGAAAAGGTAGGAGAATGACTTTCTTGGAGACAATTGATCAAGAAGAGAAGCATTTTTCTTGGAGGTTGAGGTGCTTGGGGGGAAAGCCAAGAAAGGAAACGCCAATCAACACGTCATTGTAAACTCCATACCAACATGTTGTTGCAATTGTTCCATCTAGTGCCCTGTCCAGATCAGGCTGCTTTCAATTTTGATTTTTGCTGAGGAAACCATTTTCAATTTCTTTAAAATGAGAGTGGTTATTCCTTAGAATAATGCTGGGATCCCACCTATTAATGATTGGAGAGAGGTATCAAGCCCTTCAGCGCATCCCCCTGCTAGACGAGGACTATTTTTCCTGTTACTCTGTCGAATTAAGTTGTGAATGTTCCAAGCAGCACCAATTCCAGCATTTCCCTTAGAATATAATAGATTATTATAATAGGTTATATGATTATAATTGATTATAATAGATTCACGATTATAATAGATTCACTGTCAGACTGTTTGTCTGGTCATCTTAAATTCATCTTTTCTCGAGGCAGCCCCATTTGTTTCTGCCATTCCTATGCAATTCTTCCCCTTCCTCTGTGCTTTGCACCCTATTGACAGAGTAAATCATATCTTGAATGACCATTCTGGGAAGGAGAACAGATTTCTGAAAAGGGGTGATCTAATAAAGATGGAGCAGATGTCATCTGTACATTAGAAAATACTCCATGGAGGTCTCTTAAAACAGGCATTTAAGAGAGGTGATGAGTATATTGAAAATCTGGGAAATCGTGTTGTTACAGGTTTCATTCTACTAGTACTTTCATTGTTAGGTCTCTTACCCTTTCTCCATCAGTCAGACTCTCCAGGCCCTGAACCATTTTAATAAAATATTCTTTCTTTTTATAAAGAGCGATTAGCGACATTTCCCTTTTAGGTGGATATGTCATTTCCCTACCAAGGAGGTATCTTGCCCTTTGCAGTTTATGATTGTCTGCCTAAGAGCAGGTTGGTTCATCAGCAAGATGAGAGAACATTCCTCTACAAAAATCAATTGCTAACTGTATGTCAGACTTACCATAATGCACATTGGAAGCATCTTGGAAACCCTTTCCTGAATGGAAGGTGTGGCAGTTTGTATTTTATGGCTACCTAATGATAGGCAGTAATCTCATTTAGTGTTTTCCCAAAAGTGGAAACAGTGCATTAGGGTAGTATAACAAGCAGAGCCAATCAATACAGTGCCAGCACTTTTCCCTACTAGACTAATCCAAGAAAATGGACATGGTCTTCTGAAGGAACTGGGCTGATTTACATTGAGCTCCCATCAATACCAGGTTGGTGTGTCTAAGGAGATAGGCAGTGGCTGGGAGACATTAAAAAAACCCACCAAAACAAAACAAAAAATGTATTGCTATAAAAACAAGTGATTAAGAGACAGGAAATCAAAGCCCCCAAAGTGCTGTAATATTGACAGCAGCATAAAAGTAAGCATCAACACATTTCAAATAAGGAATAATGCAGAAGCTTTGAATTATGTCACTAACAGCATGACTCAAAAAAGAAAGAGCCTGCCTGCGTGGGTTGAAGTATCCCTTTTGAAACAGTACTAGACAAGTTTACAAAAAGTGGGCAATAAATGTGTAAAGGGACCTTTTCTTTCCTTCACCCCAATTTTGTGGGACATGGGATATGGGGACTTTTAAAATCACTCGTGACTAAAGGTTTGGCGGTAGGTTAAGTGTGTGCGCTTTTATTTTGTTAACTTGCGGTTTCTTGCACTGGGTTATGAATCCAGGGCAAGGTTTCAGTCACGAAAAATGAGCACTGGTTTAGTTAGAAATTTGAATCATCGGAGCAGTGAGTCATAAGTCTACAAAGAGCATATGCATTGCTGCCCTCACACTTTATTTCATATTGATACAGCTATAGGACTTACCATAATCAGTCAGTGTACAGCATTTTATCGTTATTCATTTTGATGCATAGCAGCTTCTTAAAATGCTCGCTGGAATCAGCAGAGGGGGGGATTAAGGGAAAATCCTCATCTGTAAGAGTCCACAGAAGGCTGAACTTTCAGATCATAAAGACTATAAGCACATGGGGCAGCATTTTAATTTTGTGTTAGGTGTTTCACAGAGATGTAAAATAATGAATGAAGAGTGGGAGAAGGATGTTTTATGTAGGTATATAGTGTAGAATCAAGGAGGTTTAATATTCCTTTTTTGGTACTACATCTTGAGAGACTGCCAAGAGCAAATTCCCCCAAGGAACAGTATTGTGCTTTGCATTTCACTTTCATGCCCTAGTAAAATATAGATCTGCCTAGGCCAATCAGCAAAATAAGAAGGAGCAAAATATTCATCTGAGAATACTCTGTCTGATGAGTCTTCTCTTTTTGACCTTATTGAACTAAAAATAATGTAGTCTGGAATATGTTTGAAGAACCAGTTTCAGATTCCTTATAGGATTAACTGGAAGATCAGTTGAGCATGGTGTATATGCACATAAAACAAATAGCTGTTTTTAAAATAGATGAGACATAAAATTTTTTAAAATTTTTTTTATTTTTCATCGATAAAAATGGACGTTTGTAGTTGGTGGTTTGCATTTTTTTAATGTAGTTTGACTGCCATGCTGTAATGGTAAGCACCATTGCAATTATGTTATTTTAAAAAGGAAATACCCAGACGTAGCTAATTTGTTCAGTAATACCTAGCACTTTTCATCTCTAAAACAGCTTACCAACATCTGCATCTTTTAAGATTAATCAAGTATTATAAATATGCGCCCATTTACAGAAAGGAAAATAAAGACCTGTTGAGTCACCCAATATCATGACCAGTTCAAACTGCAGCTGAAGCTCAGGAATCATCTATTAATTCTACAACACCGCTGGTGTGGATAGCACTTCATGGACAAATGCAAGATGACAAGAACCTAGCACAAAAGTTTACATTTTAAAGGACTCAGCTTGAAGTGCTCACTTGTCACAGCTCCTGACGGTGACTGGATTGGGTTAAGCAGAAAGATGGATGCGGTAGACTCATGAATTCATTTAAGCAGAGAAAACGGACAGTTTTTAAATCAATCGTGCATGCACGCTGGTGTGTGCACATGCGTGTGCATGCACGCGCACACTTGTATTTGAGAAACAGGATTAGAACTTGGGGAACTTTCATCTTCAGAAATCCCGGCTACTATCAGTTGAGCAAAAGGAGAGCTCTGTGATGCGGCCCCCCTGTAGGCCTGTACAACAGGATAATGTCCCCTTCCCATGTGGCGTACACAGAATCCCTGCATGACAAACCGAAGTGTTATCAGATCATAAGGATATGTGTGCGTTAAGGTGGATTGATACCTCCTGAGGTTCTGTGATTGCTTCTTTAGTACAGGCAAGAGCAGGCCTGTTTAGTGATGGTTGGGCCTTTAAGTAAAAGACCTGTGCTCAGTTGAAATAAATTGTGGTTGAAGCATTTCTACCTGCTAGTACTGAGATCTGGATTTGGAAGATGTTTCTCATCTTAATAACCCTCCTCCCACAGCTCATCCTTGCCGTTATTTTTTTCCCTGATGTAACCCAGGTAACAACAGAGTTAACTCTAGAAGCAGCCTTTCCTTCCAGCCTCTAAAATATTTTCCTTCACTTTTTATTATTGGGTTTACTTTTAACAAAACAGCCCCATAAAGCCCTCGTGAAACGTCTCTGAGAAGGAAACTGTAAAATGTTCTGTTTTTCTTTCCCTAGGCGATATGAGTCTCATCCAATCTGTGCTGATCTGCAGGGTAAAATTCTCCAATGTTATCAGCAAAACTCTCACGAGACCCTCAGCTGCTCTGCACTGGCCAACCAATACCTGCATTGTGTCAATCATGCCAAACAGGTGGGTATGGGAATATAGCTACTGACTGGTTCACAAGCATAAAAGTGGGGAGAAAAAAGACCTGTTGGATATATTTTTTTTTAAATCCTTTTCTTCTGCCAGTGTAGGATTTTTCCCAGCAGCATGTTCTTAAATATGTGCTATGTCAAGTCTCATTTTAAATTACCCAGACAATAAGGTTCCCCTGTCTTCCCTGGGGAGACTGTTCCACAGTGTAATAGCCGTTGCTGTTTGCAGAGGCCAGGAAATACTTGCTATTTTAGCAGGAAGATAAAGGGAGCTATCTGATGGGTATGTTTGTTATCAAATGGTCACCTGTAACATTTCCCATTTCAATACCACATCAGTGTCTGTCCTGGATGGACTTGCTGACCAGTCAGAAGTCTTGATTTCTTATGTGTCACATGTTTCCAGAATGTGGCATTATACCTTGTCACGTTAACCTGTCACCTGATTTGCCGGCTCTATGATATTGCCATAAAGTGCTAACTTTTTAATGCCATCTGAAGAATGAATTCACTCTCCTATGTCTGGAGGCTCTTTTTCTTTAATTTTTTTTGAAGAAGTAGTGTAAATCAGTGGAAAATAGAATATATATTGTTTAAAAGCCTGTAACTCCTTTAGAAAAAGCAGTGATTTAATATTGTTCCTTGTGTCTGGCTTATAACTGCGCAGTTCAGGTTTTAGAGGTAAACCAGATGGATTCTTTCCTAAAAAAGGCCTTTGATGCATATAATCATAATAGTATGGCAGTTGGATATTTTATTTGTGAAAGTACCACTCCTTATTGCATGAGCCTGCAGATGAAAACTGGAACTGAAGATCTGAGGAAGAGCTGGTTTTCTCGTGGAGTCCTGTTCAGCTGGGTCTCGTGGCCATATTGGAGCAGCATAAGAGAAAGAGGCAGTCACTAAGCATATATTTAGAGAGAGGCATATATTGATTTATATGCCGGCCTTCTCCCAAAATGCTCCAGGTGGCTTATAATAAAAGACGCCCCCAAAAGTTTATAGAAACAGAAAAAAAATGTTAAAATAAGAAGCTACAAGACAAATTCCCCGCCCCCACAAAACCACCTAATACTCAGAAGCAGTCCACCTCTTCCACTCCCCTGCCTCTAACCAGGGAAGTTGTCCCCACTCTTCCCAGCCTGCCTTCAATACCAGTGTAAAAAGAAAAAGATTCTTCCCGCACCCCATATTCCCTCCCATGTGGACCCACTCCTCTCCCCTGCCTCACACCATAAGAGGAAATAAAATCCCCTACAGCATCAAATATTCCAGTGTGCTCTTCTGACCAAGAATATATGCTCCTACTTATTATATCAGGACTGATAACTTAAGCTCAGATCTCTGAACATACCTACGTTTTCAGGGTGGTTGAGATCTGGTATCATGGAACGGGTCCCTCGCCAACTCAAACACAGAGTATTCTCTCCTTGACATTTCTGAAGAAGACAATGGGAGAATAATCATATATTGCAAGCTGAGTATATGTAAGCATGAACTGAAATAAGCCCTTTAGTGGTAGTCTTCCTTTTATTCTTTTTTTTAAAGAAAGTTGGTGAGCTAGTAGTTGGAAGGAAAAGTTAAGAACACCTGCTCCACTTTTTCAGCGCAGACTTTGGCACGTTCTTCCAATATTTGCTAGCAAATCCTTCTTTCCTTTATTATAGTTAATTATGCCTACACAGAGCTTAACCATAGCAAGTCACTGACCTTTTCGCAGTTACACTGGTTGACTGCTGCTTTGCTGTTACTTCAGATTTTATTGACATTAATATTGCTAATGGTCTGCTGCTGTGTAAATCTAAATTCTAGCCAAACAATCACAGTTGTGTTGCAGTGATAAAATTATTCATGCAACCTGAGGTCTGCAACGCTTAATAAACTTCTCTTGTTCTGTTATTATAATCCATGGTCCATGTAGTTAGTGTGCCCCTTTCAAAATAGGCATCTCTGCTGGATTGGCAGTCCTGGAAGATGAGCTTAGCTGAACAGCTGCTGCGTGTTTGTTTTCGGTATGTGCGGGGATTACATAGGCAAAGGAGTTTGTGTGGTTGTCGGGGCAGCTCCCCAATTTGCGTTGATGTGCAACATCTCGCCATTAATGAGTATTCCCAACGGAATGTGATTCTGTAGCCTATGGTACGTTTAGAGATTATAATGGAAAAGACTAATTAGGACACTCTGTCCATTTCCAGTGCCAGTACAAGCCTGTACCTGTGCAGGTATGTTCTCCTATCACTTGTCCTGTTCATTTTTCATTGCTGTAAGCTAGGGTGTCAAAAGATACAGTGCACAGAGCTGTTTCCCCTGGCAAACGTTGCATCTCGGGAGGGGGGGGCCGCAGTGTGAGCAGGGGCAAGTCCTGCCACTGAATGCACAGGTGTGGAGTCCTTTGGGGAAGTCGATCAATGGCTGCATTAACTCCTGCGCTGCTGCCGCTTGCCTCGGGCTGCAGCCAGGTCCAGATCTGGCCCAAGCAGCTCCTTGCATTCTGGATCCAGCCTGCAAGAAGCTCCGTGGTCCTGATTTGACCAGGGGAAGGAATGGTGTCGACTTCTGATATCCCTGCTGTATGCAGTTCAGCTCCCACTCCTTCCCTTGATAATCCAAGGTTTCTGCCTTATCACCTTTTCTTTGCTAAATCTAATGCCACCCTCTTCATTTTTTAATGCCTGTTCCTTGCTCAGCCTGTAAGGTCACGGAAAGTTTGGAAAGCTCAGTATACCTGTGTAGACACTGGCCAACACTCTGTCTCGCAGTCCCTTGTGCGCAGAAGTGGCTACCGCATAGCTCCATTAGAGGCACTTGCCAGCCCAAACTGGTTTCCTTTTCTGCACAGTTTTCTGTGAGTCCCCCAAAATAATTGCCTGTGGCTTAGTAAATCCTTCAGGTAGTCCCATAGCTCTTTAGGGAGGCTGTCAATAAGACCTGCTAATCTGTAGGTATAGCAGTCTGCAAGCTTGCAGGGGCTACAGCCCAGCTGTGGGCAATGAGACATAATTGCAGGTCTGCCCAGGAGGACTGACCCAGCTGATAGGAATAATCAGCTGGCACAAAGGGAAGTTTAAAGGCTTTCAGAGAAAAGGGTGGCTGTAACACCAGGCTAGGGTACGCTCTCAGGGTCTGGCAAAAGACCCCAGCACCAGGGAGCTCACTCCAGAGGAAGAGAAGGAAGACTTCAGGGCTGAGAGAGCAGCGGATTTAAGCATTTATACTCTGGTGTTTCCTGTGAGGCAAGCGTGCTCAGGAAAATAAAGAACTGAGTTAAGCTTTAAAGACTGATCTGAGCAATCCCCATCCAGCTCCAGTGGGCTTTTAATTTTTCCAGGTTTTCCCTTATCAGTGTGTGGTGTTCATCAGCTCTAAAATCTGAACTAAACTTGCAGGTCCTTGCGACACTCTTGTGGATGTTTATAGATGTGTAGCAGATGGTTAATCAATAATAAGAGATTTGTGTGACCCAATAGGTCCAGTTTGTATAGGACCACAGTTTACAAGGTCTATAACACTAATTTACTAATGTGTTTATAAACATCAATAAATCATTAATGTAAACATCATTAAAAAAAATACTTTTCACTATTAAGCGTGGCCAGTACTTCATCAGAGGTCAGTTATAGGGACAAATGAATTGAAAGTTGGGAGATGCTCTTTTTCATGATAGCAAAAGGGGCAAAAATATTATGCTAGATAAATTTGAGCCCCTTGAGAAACCTCCTTATTGCAGTTTCTGCCAGACATTTCCAGTAGTTACAAAATGTTTCCTACATCTGAACCTGGTCTCTTTAAAACCCTTCTCTCATTCTTGCTTCTGTGGGCTCTGAGAATGGGGATTCATGCAGGTTGGTCTCAAGATAACAGAGGCGGGGAAGCCTTTTCTGATGGAAATATTTGCAAGAGGAACAGTTGTTTTTCATAATGAACATCAGTTCTCTAGAGCTCATCCTTCTTGTGTTGCAGCTGTAGATGTAATTATTTTTACCTGCTCATTACCAAAAGGCTATGCAAATAGTTACTTTGAAATAATTGTTAAGTGTTATTGTAATACACCACAAAGATTAACAACTGAAAACATGTTCGGCAGCAGATTCAGGAACGAAAAAGTTAACTGACATTGATGACAAGAAGCCAAACAAAGAGCGAAATTTGCCAGGGGGAACAGACCAAGATATTGAAAACCAAATAAGTTAACTAATCCTATTTCCAGGTGGTGAGTCTGAGCACTTGTGCTCTTGCAGAGAACTCACTGTGCTTTTCATAAATTGAATTTATTGACTCCTCTTTCTTTCCCATCTTGCTTATAATTATCTCACCCTCTCTTCCGTATGCTCCTTATTTCTCATTCTGTCTGTAATCTCATGTCTCTATCTGGTTTTTTCTCCCCTTGTTAGAAAGACCCAGAGAGCTGCTAATACAGAGGAATTCGACACTTTTTAGTTATCTTGAGTTTAAATCTTTACCTAAAAGGCCTTGGTCGCAGGCTGATAAACTGAAGCATGTTGTTAATATTTTTCATACTTTTATAATAGGAGAGGGACATAAATGCTCTGTCTGTGCCCACGCTCTTTAAAAGATTTCCCTGCTTTTGCATTAACACCAGTGATAGCAATGAGAGCCCTGGGGCAGACTGTCCACTGGTGTTTTATCACTGTTATCTTGGTCTACTCAGAACTGATAAAGTGGTGGGGGTATAAAAAAACAAAGCAAACAAGAAAAACCACCTTCACCTGAATCCTCCTGCATTGCAATATTGCTATACACGAGTCACTGGTGTCTCGTTGCAGATGTGGCCACATGCCATTTTTATACAGCATAGTTTCTAAATGGAGGGGAGGGCTAGGATTTAGATAGAACTCACCAAATTGGAGGTTTGGGCCAAAAGAAATCTTGTGAGGTTCAACAAGGACAAGCACGAAGTCCTGCACTTAGGAGGAAACAATCCCATGCACTGGTGTAGGCTGGGGCTGACTGGCTGGGCAGCAGCTGTGCAGAAAAGGACCTGGGGGTGACAGTGGACAATAAACTGAATATGAGCCAGCCGTGTGCCCTTGTTTCAGAAAAGGCCAATGGCATACTGGGCTGCATTGGTGGGTGTGTTGCCAGCAGATCAAAGGAAGTGATTATTCCCCTCTCTGCAGCACTGGGGAGGCCACATCTGGAGTCCTGAGTTCAGTTTTGGGCCTCCCACTACACAAAGGATGTGGGGAATTGGAGAGAGTCCAGCAGAGGACAAAGAAAATGGTTCAGGGGCTGGGGGACATGACTTGTGAGGAGTGGCTGGGGGAACTGGGCCAATTTTAGTCTGGAGAAGAGAAGACTGAGGGGGGATTGAACAGCAGCCTTCAGCTCCCTGCAGGGGGGTTGCAAAGAGGATAGAGCTGGACTGTTCTCAGTGGGGGCAGATGACAGATGTTAGAAAGGAGCAATGGGCTCAAGTTGCAGCAAAGCAAGTTTAGGTTGGATATTAGGAAAAACTTTCTCAGGAAGAGGGTAGTAAAGCACTGGAGCAGGTCACCCAGAGAGGTGGTGGTATCTCCATCCTTCGAGGTGTTTAAGCCCAAGCTAGACAAAGCCTTGGCTGGGATGATGTAGCTGGGGCTGGTCCTGCTTGGAGCAGGGGGTTGGACTAGATGTGACCTCCTGAGGTCCCTTCCCACCTGAATTTTCTACAATTCTAAATACAGTTGTAGGCATGTTAGGTGTAGACACCCACTGCTCCACCATATTCAGTTGTGACTATGGCTGAAAAGAATATGGAACATGATACCAACCTTTATCCTATGCTACCAATACAGCAGTTTAAAAAAAACCCAGTTACAGAACATTGGTCTCCAGTTTACGTAGAAACAGTGTTCTATTTTATAGCATAAAGTGGACTTTAACCATCTCTTGTAGCCAGAATAAACCCATATATGACCAAATTCCAATGCTTATAATACATATGGATTTTAGTGAAGCATCTGGTCATATCTTATAAAATATAGTAACACTGCCAGTGACTGACACACAGCTAGAAAGCTTTAACAAAGGAGAGCATGAAAAGCCATGGCATGGATTGTGCAAGGCATCCTAGGAGTGGCTTTTCATCTTTTAACACTTTCGTTGGTGGCTTGGAAAGGAGCAATCTGGTCAAACTGGCAGGTGGTATTAAATTGCAAGGACCAGTAAAGGACTTAGAGAAGAACTAGAAACATAGGCAGGTGTTGACAAAGCAGCTACCCCAAGTAGGAAGAGTGATACAGAACTCAGACACTTTCCTTGGAGCAAATAATATCAAAGGAGGGACAGGCTGCAAACGTTGGATTCAACGTGAAGATCACATACAAGAGCAGGCTGGTAACAGTCCCTCCATACACAGTGGTGCTGCCCACCCAGAATAATGCAGTGAGTTTTAGGCACATGACCAGATACCAACATTGGCAAATTCTAAAGCATTTAGAGGAACAAAAATGATTAACAGTGGATTTGAATGCAGAAGAGCCTTCCAAGGGAAGTTATGGGAGCCCTATTGTTTTGTGACATTTAAAAGACAGCTCGGCACATTTAAAATAATTGGGACTATCCCTGCATTGGTGAGGAAATGGACTAGAGGATCCTAATAGCTTTTTTCATTTTCTGCCTTCAGTGATACTAGCTACAATAAAATTTATGTCGATTCTCTAGAAACTTGGCAAAGCACAGCGCTGTCATTTGCCACAAGCCAATAGAGAGAACTAGCCGGGATAAGTGACAATGACTGAGTTCATCCACGAGAGTTGCAATTCAGAAATCTTCCTGAAACCTTTAACAGAGATAATGTAACAAACATATTTGAGGAAACTGTTAAGATCATTTTAACAAAGGTTAATGGCCCACAGTTTGCAGCTGCTCGCGGTATTGTTCCTGTTTTACAGGCACAGCTACCATTTATTTCCAAGTAATAGAAAATACCCCCAGCCAACCTTGCTGTCTCCATCCCTTGCAGCCTACCTGCCTGTGCAGAGCTGCAGTCCTGCCGACAGAAATCTATGAATAATGAGCAAACACTGCAAATTGTTTTCTCACCTTTGAGATAGAAATGGTATCAAGATCCTAAATGAAAGAAGCATTTTTTTCCCTTTTACTTGCACAGCTTTACCCCGGCTCATTTGGGAATTTCCTATGTTAATTTATGCAGTGTTAAATTTATGCAATGTTAATATTCAGCCCAGCAGCAGTTACATGCAAGTTTTTTATATTGCCACTGCAAGGGGGCCTTCTAGTTAAAATGGCCTTCATCAGTTCCAGCCAAATCTCTTTGGGGGCTGCTGCCAAGGTTCAGATTGTATATTTTGTTAACTAATAAAAGTTTTACTTACCCGCATTTTGCAGGACTCCTTAGGAATGTGAAATGGACTCTTCTTTTTCTATGTTCATTTATTTCCCAGGGTTGTTTCTGAAGTTGGTAAAGGGAAGAGGAGTTCTCTGGTCCGCATGTCCCTGCGTGGTGCGGTAGCCTGTCTGTGAACTGGTGCTCAGTGCGCTCTTTTTCCTTACACCTCCTAAAAAACTGCAGTGCTTGGTGCAGCTGAACTGCTCAAATCAAGTTGTCTTTGGAAACATTGAAGTATATATGTGGGTGTAATGCAAGTGTGGGCCAAGACCTCAAAGACAACTCATGGGTTTCTCCACTTCCTTGATTTTGCTGCACCTGTGCTCATTGATTTGGAGCAGACTGCATGCTGCCCTGACCCTGGAAGTCCAGGCCCTTGCCACTCGCTCCCACAAGCACCAGGGTCAAGACTAGCAAAATCTGTCTCTTCCCCCAAGCCAACTGCTGAAATATTCATGTCAATTGATTGTATCTTGACTTCCCCCTCAAGAGCCAGGGCACGTAACTTGGGAAGCATTGAAGTCAGGACCCAGTTCTCAGGCCCTGAAAAGGCCAGGTGCCTCCCCATCAGCTTTTAAGATTCATGATTCCCACCTACAGCTACTGCCTTCTCTGGGGCACTAGGAGTGAGGAGCACCAAGCCGCCTCTAGGGATGTCTCAGCCTTTCAGTGAACATAGCCCGTCAGCCAGCCAACTTAGGTCCAGCTCCCAGTTAATACTCACATTACTCAGCCTGGTACCTGCTCCTTTGTGCCGCTTCTAAACTGCAGGTTCTTGTTTCCACAGCCCTTCTGGCACCTAGACTGCAGCAGTAGAAAGTCAGCAAAGGCCACCAGCATGTCCAACTGAGGCTTGTGTAGCCTCAGTAGAGCCCAGTGCCAAGGACTTTATTAGGGCCTTTCTGGTGGGATTTGATAGTAAAGCTCTCGTATGGGCCAGCAGGAACGAGTGTTAGTGCATCCGGTCATCTCTTGCCTCTTGGAGTACTTGGAAGGGGAGTAACCATGCAGTTTGAAGCTTCGGTGCTTTTCCATTGTGGTACCTGGCCCAGGTGCCGAAAGCTATTAGTAAAGCATGTGGTCAGCGTTACCTGTTTGCATTCGTAAGACTCTTGTAATGGTGGCTCACAGGACCCAGGGAATAGGTCATTTTATTAAGTGTTAACTTACTTTAAAAATTCAGCAGAAGGTATCCCAATGACTTTGAGTAGGATTTACCTACTGACACTGAGGTAAGTTTTACCTGACTGTAAGGGTGGAGGTGTGGTTTTTAATTGGGTGTGAGTGACTAGCACCCACGAGCACTACAGTTACTGAGGATGAGATGTACTTTTCCTCCACTTTTTCAGCATTATCTCAGTGTCCTGCTCCCTGGGGCTCTGCAGGTAATGCTTGGTTCCTACCCCAAAGCTATTCTCATATGTCCTCCTTTTTGTATTTTTTGTGTGAAAACCTAGAACACAGACAGCTGATGCCTTTCATGGAGCATCAAAACAGTGTTTCAGTGTTGAAATATGTGTTTTTTCTCCCTTTTCTTTAGCAGAGCATGCTCGGGAGAGGAGGATAGAGGCAGCATCCAAATCCAGTACAAACCCATCAACTCTAATTTCAGCAGCAGAGCATTTTTTTTCCCACAAGAACAAAATGACAGCCCATTTACAGGGCAGACAGATAAAGAGAAGAACTGGAAGAGCCATTTCAAGAGCAGCAGCCATCACAGCTCAATCAGTGTGGCCATTTGAAAAGCCAAGACCTGTATCTTATTACATCAGAAATCATACATCTGAGGACACTGTTCAGTTTTAGTAAAAACCCACTTATTGGTGATTAAAGAAAGGAAGAGAAAAGAAACTTCCATTGACCTTAGGAGGAAAATATCCTTCAACTGCTGCTATTTTGTGGTAGAATCTACTCCATACCTCCTCACCATCGAAGCCGGGGGTACGTAACACTTGGTGTGCCAGAATATGGCATCGCTGTATAAACTAGCCTGTTACTACACCACACTGTGCAGCCTGTGCTCGCCGCTGGCATTTAAGCAGTTTTTCTTTTCATGTGTAAATGAAGCAATGTTTGCTTAACTTATTACCAAAATTATGTAATAAAAAAATTCCTTCCCCTCCCCTCCCTTGCCCTCTGCTGGAATAACGTTGTTAGTGCTCCAACACTTCAGGTGTAAGGTGGCCTTCAGTTGCATTGCACGGATTTTGTTATGCTCTCCACTGCTGTCACAATTATAGCTCATCCTTTATCAACAATAAATTTATTTTGTGAGCAGGACAGATGTCTCTGACTAGTCTGCTTCTTTCCACTGCTCATAGGAAGCAAACGGTCCCTATGTGGATGGAGTTGTCCAGTGGGAGTTGGCTTTGCTCTTACCCTAAACCAGGACTGTCCAGCTGGCAGGCCCCGTGGGCTGCAAGTGGCCCCCAAGGGGTTAAAGTGCAGCCCCTGGGGTCCTAGTCTGAGTGCTGCTCCCCCACATCACTTCTCTGCTGTTGCTGTCACAGTCCCTGGGCTCCCCTTCCAGCTTTTGCTTCCTGCCCCTGTCCCTGGGGACGATGCAGCGTAGCCCATGGGGCAGAAGGGGCCCACAGCCAGGGGCCTAGGAGAACCAGGGGATCACGCCTGATGTAAGAGCGCTGGCATGGTGCAGTCAGGGGGGCACGCAGCCCTCAGCCACTCAGAAATTGGACAGCCCTGCCCTAAACCACAGTTCGGTCATGCCAGAACATGGGTTCAGAAATAATATACTCCTACATCATCACCTTTCACGTGGGAATCTCCAAGCACTTTGCTGAAGTGTCTGATATCTCATGGCACACTGAGCCTCAGCTACTCACTGGGCAAGAGGGCATCTCAGTGTAACTCTCCTGCCTCCCAGCTGATGTTGCCATCCATGTGAGGGGAGCTCTGACTCTGTCCTTTGGAAATAACCTGAAATCTGCATCTCAGGGGCTGCTGGAAGTGAAAGGCCCCTTGATGCTTTCTGAAAGGAGTACAGATTCCTCTCGTGTCCTGGCCCAAAGGGAAAAAGTGGGACTGCTCAACAGCTTGCTGCAGCGTTAGTTGTAAAGCACTTCGAGGTTATCTCAGGCATGCAAGGCTGTCTCCCAGGCTGATTTCTGTTCTGAGTGACACTAGGGTAGCCAAACCCTATCGCCCTTACTTCAGTGACACTCCAGGGATTTCAACTTACAGCTGTATCCTACCAAGCTCACACTCTCTCACGCTTTCTCTCTCTTCTCCCCCCTTGCCGGAAAACAAAAATGTCAAATCAGCAGCCTACCTGGAACACTCTGCTATTTATTTACCTGTTCTGATTCTTTAATTGGCTGCATTTGAACTGTATCCTACTATCCAATTGTGAGCACACCTGCAGATCTCATTTGTATTCGGAGTGTTTCAGTGACTCTCCTACCCTAATTATCAAGATGCTTTGTGATTACAGTTTAATTAAAGGGTTGTGTTTTTTTTAATGGTACAAAAAGACACGGTGCTCTTTTGAGTGTGGAGGAGCTGCAGTAGCTGAAGGAGAAGGAGAATCCTGGCAAGCTGTGTGGGATGCCAGGTAAACTGCTTGGGAGAAATCATAGCAACACAAACGACGTGTTTACCTGGTGACTTGGTGCCGTGTTTACAAATCAGCTAACTTGCAAATTCTCCTTTACACGGTTCTCTTTTGTAACTGAGAGCCAAGAAGTTGGCAGATCCATCCCTTGCCAGGCTTTGAGTTGGCAGCGAAACATGGCACTGAGGAAAAGCAGACGGTTTTAAGGCCAGATGATTCTATAAAATCAGGGAAAGAGTTATGTCGGGAAGGAAGGTCTCTATTATTGCCAAATGTTTATTAGTTTCCCGCTCTGACAGTCATGAGTGATGGGAGCCAATCTTGCTTTTCTTCCAACTGCATGCAGGGCTTTGTTTGAGATGCCCTACTCTTTAAACATCTTAACACTGCTATCGGCGTCTCTAACACGCTCTCAGGGCTGAGAGCAGCTGACGGCAGCCCCGTCTAAATTTTCTCAAGAGACTCATCAGTTGTCCACCAGTCCGTAGGTGGATTACAGAAGTCCCCCTTCCTTGTCCTGGATTGTTGCTTTGTAAATATAAATTGTCTCTTGTTCAGGGTTCTGCATTGCAGTCATTGGGGTGAAGTTTCTTCAGAGGCTGTTGGCCGTGCTGCTTTAATTAGACAGAAGCATTGTTGCAAACCACCGGGAACATCTCCCTTCTCACAAGGTCTAAATGAAATCGTTACCAGGACACCTACGGTAGAGAAGAATTCAGAAGTTGAACACAGCTGATTTTCCTGCAATGAGAGAGACATAACTACCTCATCAGGCTGGGCTTCCATGAGACAAGTTTGTCTTCCAGATTACAATGGGAAAAGAGAGAGCAGAGGAAGGAAAAGGAGAGAAATCCTGGCCCACGACCTACCTGCCCTTGCTGAAGGACCAGCAACTTCTGCACATAGGTCTGTGGCTCAAGGAAGGGACTGAAGTCCCCTCCAAGACCTGTGGTAGACACCGTCTTTGAATCGGCTGGTTCTTTCCTGAAATATTCTGCTCCCTTGTGAATCGGAAGACAGAGTGGTCTTGCAGATCTTTTATTTTCGTTGCAATACTGTCTGCAACCCTGATCAAGATGTAGCTCCCAGGCAGCTGTGATATTACTTCCTGACTCAACATATAGGGTCTGAGCCCTTCCCAGTCTGAAAGCCCCTGCTGGATAGGGCATTTCTGCTTTCCCTGTGTTACAAGTGGGCACTTGAAGGCCAGGAGACCAACTCATTCAAGAATTGGACAGAACAGTAAACTGAATCCAGATCTTTGCTGGCCAGTAGCATGAGCACTTACTCTGGTGCAGCCACCAAAGGAAAAGCCTTGTCATCCTTTGTAGGATTACAAATGCTGCCTCCTCGCACATGCTTCTTGTGAGACCGCTGATCTTTCCTCCCCCGTGAACAGGGTGATTCTTGCCCTCTGCATCTTCACGCACCCTGGAGGAAGATGTCTGCGAGCAATTTTGCCTGAGAGCTTAGCCAGTTACAATGAGCCTAGAAGTGGAAAGAGTTATCACGGTGGTCTGCTCAGACCTTTGTGATCGGTCTTTTCTTTCCACGTCTGTTGAACAAATCAGTAACACTTTAAAGTGAACAGCATCAGAGTCACCAGCGCTACCCTGGACTTGAGCAGTTTTTCATTGTAAAATTCCTTTGAATGCGAGGCTTTCTTTCCTCATCCCGACTTCTTGGTAATTTTCCTCTAGCGAGTCTTTAGCATCTGTGTTTGATGGCATAACCTTGCAAAGATGTCGCTTTTACTTGTGAAGATAACCCTGCATTCATTTTTTGAATTCATTTGCATATCATCTTTAATATGCAAATGACCAAGTGATAGGGTCAGTTCGGTGGCTTAGAGGGCCACTCATTTGCTGTTTTTAGATCTCCAGCCCTTTTTCCTGGGGTCTGTGGATGGTAGCAGCGATCCCAGCTGGGACTCCATCTGGTGGAGCTGAATGTCATCTCTAGACCTGAAGTCTTCTGCCTGAGAAGAGGCCCCCTAGGAAAAGGTCTTGGGTTTTTGTCCGTTCTCCTTACGTTATTTCTGCCTTGCTACGCTGCTCCCATTAGGGCCTGCCTATCATGTTTGAAAGCCTGCCCTATCTGCCTTGTGCCTTGGCTGTCAAATCTGTAATGCCGGTGGGCTCCTGGTGCCAAGAGCCCAGGACAGCACCTGATTCTCTCTAACACCATTGACATGCAACACTCAGGGAGACTATCCATCACCGCAAAGTTTGCTTGCAGGGAAAATCCAACCTTTTACTGGCATCTTGGTCCCCCATCCTTGCTGTTCTTCAAAGGTAGCTTCTGGGGTTACCACTTCTGTCCAAACCCAATTTGCACAAGGTGCAAAAATTGCCTCAAATGCTGTTTGACCACCAGAAGTCTTGGGAATCCTCCCCCCTCCCCCCACCTTAAATAAGTATGTGGAACAGCACGTTTTTGCCTTACTGGGGGTGTATAGCACAGCCCCCTTCCTTTCCAGCCAAGCAGGAGAAGAGTGGATGCTGATAGAAATGCACATGTTGTACAGGACAAGCCCATTTTTCCCCCACCGTGTTGTATCCCATCAGTACCTAAAGGGTCTGAATCAGAATTGGGGTGTAGAGACAGAGCGAGAGACAGCCCCTTCCCTCCCAATAGAAAGGTGAGTGGGGAACCAGAGGGAGTTGAGTTACTCGCCGAGGGTGACTCAGACTATCAGTGGTGGAGCCAGGAACAAAACCCTCTTTTCCTAGTCTCAGCCCAGCGTGCTTTGCCTTGGACCTCGCTGCCTGCCATGCTGCAGCTCACCTGGAGATACCTGGAGTTCCTTACAGTCCTCTCATCTCCCAGCCCCTCCAAAAATACATGCCAATTGGGCAAGAAGCCAGCCTTGGACAAGCCTTCCCTGATGGCAAGTAACAGCAGGAGTCTGGGTTTTGCTGGCTGGCAGACTTAGTGTTTGCAAGTATTTGCCTGGGAATTGGCATGCTGGTGTGAATGGGCATCACCTTTCCTTGCTTGACTGATGGAGGGAGAGAACAAGAACTGATTTCCAGCTTCATGTGACCTCCCTCTTTTTGTATTCAGATAACTTGCCAATCTCATCCAGCAGAGGAAGGACGCGGGAAGCCCACGTATTAATTACGTGACACTGATGCAGATAGAGCACAATCAGGATTAGGGTCCATTGTGCTAGATGCTGTACAAATCGAGTAAAATCAATAATCCTTGAAGAACAGTTTCAGACAGTGGCCCCCAATCTGCACTCCTTGAGCGAGGTGGAGATAGTCCAGCCCCTCCTTCCCTTTTCCAATAAAAAGGGCAATAAGGGGAATGGGGCTTTTCAGGACATATGAGTGACCATTGGGCCAAAAGGTCTGGGAGCCACTGGCTTATGACCATGCAAGGAGAGTGCCTACCAAGCACACAGGCTATACATGGGAAGGGATGTGATGAACAAGTGAAGCGTAGTGGCTGTCTCTGGACACATTGGAGAATAGGATGGCAAAAGACCTTGAGGGTCATCTGTGCAGGGAGGTTGGCCCAGGTGTAGCAGACATAGTTCGTGCCCCATCCCAGAGTGATGTATACCCCACATTCAGTTAAATACCAATTTATTTGTATGTATAGGAGAGAGAAATCCATCCTCTCCAGCTGCCTGCTAAGCCACTGTCAGTGTTTCTACTGTAGACAGCACCACAGGTTTGAATCATTTGGGTCCTTGGACATTTGAAGGTGAGTGGAGTCACGGCTTTCGAGCACTGCAAGGGACGTATTTCTGACCTGAAAATCAGGTCATGCGGTGCACCAACTTTCTAGCATGCAGCCTCTCCAAGTTGGGAGGAAGCAATGAAGGGCATAGTCAGGTGCTTTCCAGCTCATCATCAAAAAAGCGCAGTTACTCCGGCGCAAGAGCAGGCCTCGTAACCAGCTGGTGAGCTCAGCCAGTTGCTGCCCTTCCCAGGGCAGGAGGAAACCATCGTGGAAAGCCCGCATGGCCCGTGGCAATGAGGACTGCATCGCCACCAAGGGTGGTCCTGCAGCCCCGGCGTGACGGGGTCCCGGGGAGCATCGAGCGCTGAACCGGAGCTCTTGCAAAAGAATGTCGGCTCTGCGAACAAAGATGCCTGGTAATTAGAGAGGTAATTAGTTTGGTAATTACTAAGGTAATTAGTTTGATTCTCTCTCAAGCCAATGACTGCTGCGAAGACGAGAACACTCAGACATTGTGCTGGAGGGAGCACCTTGCGTTGCAAAGCAGCAGCGGTCCCATCAGCTGATTTAACCCCTTGCCTGCAGCTGGGGCAATGGCTTGCAAGACTCATGGAGAAGGCTCCATCCATGGAGGAAAGGTGATGACCGGTATGTTCCTCTTCACTGAATCCTTTATGCCCAGATGCCCCTGGGCACGTAGCCGTAAAATCCACAAATGCCAGAGCCAGGTTCCCATGCTGCCATTGGAAAATGCCATGCAGTTCGCCTGATTTTAGCCACTGAGATGAGTTGTAGGGCTGAGGTGGTCCCTGGAGTGGCTTAATCCTTTGTTATTAAGGACTCTAAAAATGAGTAGGCCCAAGGGCGCACCTCAAAGGGAGCGGCCCCTTTTAGAGCTTAACCCCTATGGATTTGCTGCCTTTCAGGGTCGGAACAGGTAACAAAGCAGGAATCATGGAGAGTCTTTTTTGCAAGGGAGCTTGGGACTTATTGTTGCCCTTATATTTTTATTGTACAGTTGCACTGAGATTTAAACTAAGCAGAGAGGAAATCCCTTAATCCAGCCTGGCATTTTGCTGTGATCTTTGCCAGATGTTGCCCACGTGTGGTCGGCTTCCTGCAGACATTTACTTGCAGGCTTCGTGCTGTGCACGTGAGTGATCCCATGGACTTTCTGCTTGAGTGAAGGTACGTGGGCAGGATCAGGGCCCTGAGCTGGCTGCGCGAGGTAGTACTCAGCTTGGGTAACAAAGCCCCAGTTGCCCAGCTGGATGTGGTCCCTGACAGTTGACCCTGGGGGTGGGCTTGCACGGAGCAGCTGAGCTGTGCAAGGATGGTGTGGGGTGGCCATGGAAATCGGTGGTCATTGCCTGTTGGCAAGGTGGGACTCCAGGCAGTAGGTGAGAAAGGCAGCAGTTGGACTTGGCACAGGCTTTTCTGTGTGCGTGATAGGCTGCAATGATAGGATCGTAGGACTTGGAAGCGGCTCCTGGGTGATTGGTAAGTCCAGGCCCCTGCCTCCATAAGCAGCCACCTCATAAACGGATCCGTTGTCCTCTTAAACATCATCAGGTTGTTTACCTCTCCTGCTGTTGGGTGCCTGCTCCGGTCCTCCGTGCTCTGGCAGCTGGGAACCTTCTGATTTCCAGCCTGTGTTTGTTGATCCCATGATCAGTCCAGGCACAATTTTGCATCCCAGACTGCACCAAAGCCCTTGCTCAGCATCATCCTCCAGTTCAACGCAAGGTCTCGTTGCTTTGATGCATGTCTACAGCTGCCCTGTGCAGGGGTCCCGAGAAACAAAAGCTCTTGCAGCACTTCCCCAGGCTGCAGGGAACGCTGGCACGTGTCCAGCCCCTACTCTTGTATGGTGCCAGCTCTGCTCCGCTCCGCAGATGGCTTCGTCTCCCCCGTGCTGCCTCCCCGGAGAGACCTCCCAGGCAGCCCATCTCCCTAATGCACGTGCACAACCCTGGGCTTTCAGCCACCGACCTCCCTTCAACCAGGAAGGTTCATCAGCTTGTTCAACCATAAAGAGGGGTGGCAGGGGGCAGAGGGGAGGTACAGGCAAAGCTCTGCTGAGCAGTGGCTGGAGACATCTTTCAGGGTGGAAGCAGAGGACACAACACCTATGCATCAGTTCCTTGTCTCATTCCTTATAGAAAGTGTTTTTTTGCATTTTCATTTTATTGATCCTTGGTCTTTGTTGGCCTGACAATAGCGTGAACTTCTTCCAGCCTGACTCTCTTATGAATCAATATCCTGCCACAGCTCCCTTTAAATGGCAGGACCTGAAACCTGTCTAGGGATTAGTTGTGGAGGTGACAGTCCTGTAGGCGGGGTTGGTTTTGGCAGTGGCTGTGGAGGGAGAGTTGCCAACCCTCTTGTGAGCTCCTTTTGGGATCTGGTGTCTGTCCTGGTGCTTCTGTTCCCGGTGCCAGGTGATTGAGTGGGAATCTCTGCTTTTGTTACAAAGGAAAGGTACATTTCTAGCCCCAAAGGTTGCAGAGAGAAGCCTGAAGCTGTAACCCCAGTGTCACCCACAAGCTCCAAACCCAGATGATGGGGGACAAATAAACTGAGCCTGTTGTTTTTGGGCTCTTGTTGTTTTGAAGGCCATATTGGTGTTTTTTTCTTTAGGGTTTAAAACTGGCAACATCAGCACAGAGGCAGGGGAGCTGAGACTGGGGTGGATTTAACAGGTAATCTCCTTTATTCATGGTCATTGCTTAGATAGGGAATATCCACGTCTGAGCACTGCCGCCATGCAGCCTAGCGACAGTCAAAAAGCTGCAGCGTGTGGTACGTGTACGTGCAAGCTTATGGGTTTTTGGAGTAAAGCTTCACAACACAGCAGTGTCAACAGCAAGAGGACATTAAGCAGCCTCCGGTTACGCGAGACGACTGCGAGTCCTCTCGGAGATTGCAGCACTCGGAGCATGTGCTCCATGTATTCTGGGATCTGCCTGTCCATCCAAACGTGCTGGCTTTGTAGCACCAAGTCCAATGACATGGTTCACCCAACGCGCAGCCTGTTTGCTTGAATGGAGGGGGATGCCCATTAGGCAGTCTGTTTTACAGAGCACCCCAGTGTACTTATGCATCACAAGTGAGTCTCCTCTGCTTTTCATCTTGCTGGTTTCCAGAACCACCCTGACCGCTGCTGCTGCTGGGGTACCCAGTCTCCTAATAATCCTTTTGTACCAAATCTTGGCTAGCCAAGCCTCCTGGCTGTGAGATGGGTGCTGGGAGCGGCAGCAACGCCCTTTCTCCTTCCTTACTGTTTACATAAGTCAACCAAGACTTCATGCAACAGGTTTATTCCTGTGCTCAGTCTCCCAGGAGCAGCAAAAGTCAGGATTGTTGCAAACCGAGGCTTGTGGTGCTATCAGCTCTGTTCTGCTTCCCCTGCCTTTTAGGCTGTAGCTGGATAGTCGGGACGTGTCTCGTAGTGGTCGGGCAGGAGGGTGATGTGCAGGTCACAGGGGCAGACTGGGCATGTGGATGCTGTATCTTGTGCCTGGGTAATTGGGGAAAGTTGCAGAATTTTGCCGTGCCTCAGTTTCCCAGCCTGTAAAACAACAGTAGTGCCCAGCTCGCAGCAGTGCTAGCAGAGTAATTTCATTCCTGTTGTGAAACGCTTTGGGAACCGTGGAGGAAAGGGTTAGGACCGTGCAGAGAGAAGAGCTTGTATTTGCTGGCTGGTGAGGAAAGGAATTAGTTCTTCTCTCCCTGCAATCTCCGTCCAGGTTCTCGGTAGGTC
>NW_017729008.1:40067569-40079010 GCF_001723915.1 Gavialis gangeticus | reverse complement strand
GGTTAGGACCGTGCAGAGAGAAGAGCTTGTATTTGCTGGCCGGTGAAGAAAGGAATTAGTTCTTCTCTCCCTGCAATCTCCGTCCAGGTTCTCAGTAGGTCCTTCTCACTTTAAGATACGAGCCCCTCCCTGCAAAATAACAGGTTGTGACGCAGAGCCAGCAGCTGGGCCACAGCTCTCCTTGCTTCTCATGTGGTTGCTAGACATTTTTCTCTCCTCTGCTTTCAGCACGTGTCCGTGTAAGTGCATCTATGCTGCTCGCCCTGTTCTGTTTTCCGAAGTTGCTCCTTTGGGCAGTCTCGACCGAAGAAGTGCATTTTGCGTGGGAGGCAGCGAGGTCTGGGGTCATTCTCATCTCCTGTGGAAAAGTGGTCCCATTATCTTTCCATTGACTTATCTGGGTTTCGTGTCATCCAAATGTTGGTTGGCAGTCAAGTGACTGTGCCTGGTAGGGCTGCAGTTCATCTTTACTGTAGCTCCATCCCTGCAAAGTTTAGCAACTCTGCAGCTGCTGATTATCCAGTTTTCCTTGGTTAAGATGAAGCTTTTAAATGGCCTTGGAGACCTCTGTAGTGGACCGGCAAACCTTGTTATGTGCTAAGAGGCAATAATGATGACCCAGTGGAAGACATGCCTAGCATGACTCCCTAACCCATGGCGCAGCTATTTGGCTAATGACAGTATCTGACTTGTTTACAAGGAAAAGGCTGTGCCACTGCCCAACCTCCTCCGCTGCAGGGAGCACTGACTTCCCGAGTGAGTACATTGCTTTTGGGTCAGAAACGTGCCAGCCAGAGCACAAGAAAGGGGTCCTTCCTCTTCTAGGAAGTACTAGGACATCTTTAACCCCTGCCTGGGCCACCCTAGCTCTCATCCATAAGCCACATTGACCCCGCTGAACACAGAATGAAACCGGGGTGCTATGAAAGTTGGGGGAAGCATGGTTTAGTGGTTAGAGCCCTGCCCTCGGGGCTCTGGAGACTGGGGGTTCAGTTCTCAGCCCTGCACAGACTTTCAGTGCGGCTCAGGGCAATTCACTAAGCCTTTCTGTGCCTTAGTCTGGAAGAAGCAGTGATGCTGCTTTCTGAGCTCACGTGGGCATCATGCTGCAGAAGGACTGAGCAGGGCTCGGGCAGTATGGTGTGACCGAGATCCAGGAAGGCCAAACTGGGAATTTCTTGTTTCAAAAAGAGGTCCCTCCAATTGTGCGTGCCCAGCTTGAGAAGCCTCAAAAGGGACGATTTTTCAGAAAACACTGATCGCCCCTGTTACTTCCAGGCCCCTTTTAAGCATCGCTTCCTGGATGGATCCCGGGTCTCCGAACCCACTCCTCTTCTCTCCCTGGCCCTCATCTCCTCCCCCCCCCTTGGTGCGAAACTGCCGGCAGCTTGATTTAAGCAGGTAGACACACATCTGGTTTGCACGGGTGGGAGCTAAATCTGCTTCCTCTTGAGGGAGTCATTTCTTTCCCACCTCAGAGTAAGGCAACAGCCCTCCGGGCTCCCTCGTTTCCAGGTGGAGCTTGTGCTGAGACTTTAATAATTTCAGCTCTGATCCTTCCCAAACGCAGTGAAATTAATTCCCCGCGCATCCCAGGCATGCACAAAACACCCAACCTGTAACCGGGCATTTTTCTCCCTGTAATGAGAGCGATTCATAACCCAGACCCCTTTAAAGATTCCAGTTACTGTGGAGCAGACAGCGCGGTTCATAAAAACAATTCAAAGGTATTTTGTTCCCTGGTTCCTGGTGAAAGAAAAGTCTTGAGAGAAAAGTAATTGTTGGCTTAAAACTTCAGCCTGCATTCAGCAGCAATTCATCACCTCCATGTGTGTTTTGAAGCTGAGGTGGCTCAATATTCAAGCTGGGAGTGCTCAGTAGGAAAGAAGAGATGTGGGGCAGCGTGAAATATCCCCAGCAAAATTCCTTCTAACCTGCTTTCGTTTCATGCCCTCCTTGCCCATAGCCGCTGTGCAGCAGGGGAGGAATCAGAAACCCCTTTACGCTCCAGCCTTCTGCAAAATACAACCCACAGGGACATGGTAGTGGTGTGGGACTTCACAGCCCTGCCTCCTGGGGCCTGCCCGAAGAAGCTTGTTGGAGGGATGCTGACGGATCCTGGGGACAGGACTTGCAATGCCGGTTCCTCTGTGCTGCACCATTGAGGTGAGAAATCTCCTGCCTATTTGCAGTGGGATGGTGTGTTTTTGTTCTGGCATTGGTTGTTCAGCAGGGAGTTTAGACAGAAAAAGCACCCGCTCCCCATGCTGTCTCATGAAGACTTTGTGCATTATTTGTATTAAATAAGTCCCCCGGTCTGTAATGTTTATGCCGTGCCCTGTCTGGAAGAGATGCAGCAATCTGTCTGGGGGCATCCTTCAGTATGGTTCTGCTGCCCAGTCCTCTGTTACTCCAGTCTCACGCCAGGTGTATGGGGCTAGAAGGGGGCACAATCCTGCTCCAACCCTCTGTTGAGACCCATCAGCTCTTATTTCTGCAGAAAGTCAGGAGAGGATTGTGCACGACACTGCCACCAGCTCTGGGGGGTATGTGGGAGGCTCCATAGCAATGGCCAGGGGGTACTGAGGGTGTATTCCCAGGAGTTGATAGTATTTGGGGTCACCTCTGCAGGACGCCAGAGGTGCGTAGTTACCACTGCACCTGCACAAAGGATCCTCCAGCCTGGCTGGTAGCGGGGACCCGTCTCTAGACCAGTGGTTCCCAATCTGTCATCCGTGTACTACCAGTGGTACGTAGACAGCCTGTCAGTGGTACGCACTAACAGATTTATTATGATTACTTTACACAATAAAAATTTGCTGGTGGTAGTTCAGGTCGAACTGAAAAACTTGCTGGTGGTACTTAAGGTTGTATCGTTTTCAATTGGTTGTGCGCCGTCTGTCAGAGTTTGGGAACCGCCGCTCTAGATATTGCAAGCTCTCATGGAGGGGATCGCACCCTGGCATTGATTGATCTGAGCAAAGGACTTTATAACTGCATTATTAGGAAAAAAATAAAACCTTTTTGCCTGGTTTCGAATTCCCCGGGTGCCCGGGTTAGTAGGTTTGGAGGTAGCCCTGGGAGCATGCAGGACCACGGACAAGGTTCATCTCCAGCAGCCGCTTACAAGGGAGCGTCGGACCGGATCAGAACCGAGTCCCGGCTGGTCTGGGATCCTCTCTCCGACGCGGCCAGCTGAGTAAGGTGAAGGTGTGGGAAACCCCAGAGCAAGCAGCGGTGAGGCGATCTGCACGCCAAGCAAGGCATGAAAAAGTATATCAGAATCAGCCGGCACCTCTGTATTATGGGAAACACTTTGTGCCGGACTGGAGTCTGCTGCTTTTCATTTGCTGATGCAGGCAGCAGCAGGGCAAGATCAGCAGGACTGGCCTGGAGGGATGAGTGGAGGGAGGAGAGGAAGTCAGTTCTCCATGACTGTCATCCCCTGATCTCTGTTGCAGAGTTAGCCATGATTTCCCGGGGCACTGAGGAAGCAGGATTTCTATAGGGGGTGCAGCTCTGCCCCTTTCAAGGGGACCGGCGAGCTGTGAAACCCCTGGAGTGAGACTGCAGCGTGCTCCTTTGCATTCCCCAGCCTTTCCAGGAAGTGAGATGAAGCCCCGTGGGCACAACGGGAGCAATCAACGATCTGCGCCAGGCAAGGGGCTGCGAAACATCTTTAGTGTCAGATTTCCCTGCTTTTTTGCTTAAGGGCAAAATCAGCCACATGCATAGAAACCCATTTCAGATCCTTTTATGGCCCATTTAGACCCCTCTCTCGAGTGGCGAAGCAGATGGGAGGCTGTGGTGATGCGCGGTCGTTTTGAGAGTTGTTTGCAAGGTTTTGAAATGTCGGCATGAATATAGAAAGGCAGGAACCCCCCCGTTTCACGCTCGGGGCAGAGAGGCAGGCATGAGTGTGCTGCTGTCAGCGCAGGGCAGGGCTTGCTGTCGGCAGTGCCAGCAATACTACTCTGTGTCTGCATGGGCCCTTTTCCTTGTCCAGGGGCATCCACCTGGCTCCAGGGGGGCAAACAATAGGGTAAGTGCCAGTGCATCAGATATGTCCCTTTTGGGAGGATGGGAAGTGATTTTGCACCTGGCTTCTGCAGGGGTCTCACCATGACTTGAATAAAGAGGAGCATCCTAGCGCTGGCATGAGTTGGGCTCCCCAGTGCCAAGTGTTGCCACTGGGTGAATAGAGACCAGGGCGCCAGCTGTGCGGCAGGTGTGATGAAGAGATGCTGCAACCACCCGGTGCCAGATTTTGCTTCTGCTCTGCAAGCTCTGACTACAGGTGGTCGGCGCCTCCCTGGATCTGCGTCCGGTCACTTATCCTATGCCGGTGCCTAGAGCGCTGCCTCCCACATCCATCACACCTCCCAGGCAAGCCTCATTGGGATCAAAACCCAAGTTTATGGAGGGGGAAGAAATGCTGAGTCTCGGTGGCGTTTAGGCGCAAACACTTGTTGGCATTAAGGCAGCTCTGAGAGTCTCCATCTGACCCGGTCCTATTATGGCTGTTGTTAATCTCACTGGAGCAGACAGAGCTCTGAACGGGTTGTGCAAAGTCAGGGAGAATCGAACCCAAGCGTCCTCATTTCCAGCCCTGCACCGACAGCCTTCGTCGCAGCTGGCTGTGCAGTGGGAACGTGGTACCCCCCTCCAGTTTCGGAGAATGAAAGCCAACTGCATCATTGTTCAGATGCAAAGTTATTTTTTAATGGGACAATGGTACTTACCCTGTTAAATGTTGCTTATCCCCATAGTTGTAACAGGGGCCTTGGGAATTTGGCCTTTGCTAATAACTCAGCACGTCGGACTAAATGGGTCACATGGGGAAATTCCACTGCTGCTTTTCTTTTCTTGTTTTTTCCCCTCCCTCCCTCGCTCGGAGGCGGAAACATTTGTGCAAAGTGGGAGCTGGGGAAGCTGAAGGGAGGCGGAGGATGGAAAGGGCAGCGAGATGAGAGGAGCAACTGTGTAAATAGTAATTAGTCTTGCTTGAAAGCCTAGCTGGGGCTAGATGTATTAATAATGTTAATGGCTGCCTGCTGCAGTCTGGAAACCAAGGGGGAACGGGCAGGGCCTGCAGGGCTGGGAAGAAAGGGTGGCATCGGGAAGATGCATTGGGTGCAGAGTCCTAAAGCTGAAGATTAGGAAGGGGTGTAACCATCTTGCCTGCCCTCACTCCCCAATTCACCCTCCATGATTCCCCCTTTCCCTTGCTGCTTAGATCCATTCCTGCGTCGTTGCAAAAGCCTTTGTGCCACAGTCACTCTGAACCTGCAGGGACAGATTCCCACTTGGTGTTAACAGAGCTGAAGTCAGCAATTACCCCAGCGATGCATTGGGATGATCGTGGCATGCTCCGCATCCCTGCAAGGAAAGGCTTACTTGTAGGTCTAGTAGCTGAGGATCCCCTACCCCTTGCCTGTATGATCCTGGGAGCACCTTGCAGCCAGTGCAGGTCAATGCAACCCCCAGCCCACACGCTAATGCAGTACAGATAACGTGTGTGTGTAGTAATGCTATGGGCCAAACTCCCCGGTGGGCATCCTGAAGACTGCACTCCCCCGGCCCTTGGAGGGGGGGATATAACTGGTCATGCCTGGTTTTGTGGGGTGGGGATGAGAGGCCCTGGAGACTCCTAAATCAGGCAGGACCAGACCCAGCGTGGAAATGCAGGTGCTAGCTCCTCGTCCTGTGGCATAACCATCAATGCGCTCAGCATCCTGCTCCGAGTTGATACAAATAAGGCTTTTCAGAGCCCCAGGTCCACATGGAGGATGATAAGTGACCTATTGGGCTGCAACGATTGCCAACAATGGATTAAAACACACTAATTGCTCATTAATGCTTTTAGAGCAATCTATGAAGTGGGTCCTTAATGATACCACATGGCTCCTATCTAGCTCGCCTGTCCATGGATTTCCAAGGACAGGGTCTACACCTGGTGCTCCAGGGTACCATGCCCCATCCACCCGCTCCAGTTCATGTACATTGTTATTCCTATCCATCAACTGGGGAAACTGAGGCACAGGGAGAGGGAGTCACCTCCCCGGTGCCACGTAGCTCCACCATGACTGGGTCATTACTTGGTGCCATATAGCTCAAGTCCCAGCCAAGTGCCTGATTCTCTGGGCCATGATTTCCAAACACAATCCCACCTGCGTTTAATGGATGAGGACAGGCCCACAGCTGGCAACAATCATCAGAGTTGCATCAATGCCCTGGTGAGAGTACCAATAAGGATGCAAACTACAGTGGCTTCACTCCTGAGCCAAGGAAATTTTGTACTGACAAAGGCAGGAAGAAGCCAAATTTAAGTGAAACGTTAAAAAAGGAAGCAGAGCAACTCTGGGGCTTGGTATAAATGTGCTTCACAAAGGCCATTTTACTCTAACACCTCGCATATTCATCTAGGTCTGGGATACCCATCGGTTTTGTGCTAATTTGCTGCCGCTATGGCTATCTGAGTAGATGACAAGCACCAAGCCTTTCTTCTCTGTGTGACAATTTTTAAAAGCTCCTCTTGATCTGTTCCACGTGAGAGCCTGTTGCAGCTCATGGAGGTTGTGCACGTAGCTTCATGGCAGGACGTGCAGGACACTAGTGGCTTCCAAAACACTTTGGACCCTTTCCAGTCCATGTAAATGGCAGACTGACAAAGGAAGATGGGCATTTTGCTGTCTGGGCTCTGCACCTTTTCGATTTCCGACTGCTCTGAGTTCAACAGCTAATTTGTTGTCAAAGTTGCTGCAGCGTGTTGGGAAGGAGACACGCACACTGTGCTCTCTCCTGGCACCTTTGCTTTTATTCTTTTTCACCTGTGGGTTTTGTTCCTCTTAAGAATAAGCCCATTTTATAATGCTTTGGTGGTTTGACGTAGTCTAAGATCACAAGAAGTTTCAGCACATTTGTTAGTGCTTTGATGAACTGGGGTCTAGATTTATGCTAGAGAAAACTGGATCAAATAGGGCACATCTACACGTGCATTAACGTGCTTTAGTTAATGCACATTAGCCTGTCTTAATGAGCATTAACTAAAGAGCATGGGCATTTGTACCTGTGTTTGTGCTGCAGTGCTGGGCCCTCGAAAGTACCCGGCGCTGCGGCGCGTGCATTTGTATAAACAGTGAAATGCATGTCAGTGCTGAGAAAATGGCGACGGCGTGCTTTTGAACTAAACACGTTGAAGGTGTTTTAGTTCAAAAGTGCACCACTGCCATTTTCTCAGCGTTAATGCGCATTTCGCCATTTATATAGATGCACACGCTGCCGCGCCGGGCGTGTCAGCTCACGTGCAGAGCAGTCTCAATTGAGTCTGCTCCGACGCACAGGATTTCCAGCATGTTGGAGCAGATAAATGTATGTGTATAAATGCCCGTGGTTTTTACCCTATTTTATTTTAATACACATTAAAATAGGCTAACGTGCATCAAAGTGCACGTGTACATACGCCCATGCTGTGAGAAACAGAGTATGAAAATTCCTATAGAAAATGTGTACGTGTACACGTGTGCGCGAGAGTGAGGTGATGAGATGGGTGTCAGCAAGAGGGAATGAGATCACATGTCCCAAGAGAGAGCTCAGACTCTAAAATGAAATAATTGCCTTCATTACAGTCTTGGTACACCTTATTTTGTCCACAATAACAATTTTATTGTGGTCCTAACTTCTCAAAAGAAGTTAGGGAGCTGTTGCATGTTTGATGCGGTGTGATGAGCTCGGTGACTTACCCCCTCGCCGGCACAGCGTCGGCACGTCTTCTTGCGACTCCTTTAGTCTGGTGGGCTCTAAGGAAGCATAATGTTTGCTGCTGGTGGCTCTGGTTTCGGTCATCAGATGGATTCATTCAAATGAGGGTGTCCTCTCTCTTGGCTCCGATGTTTGCGGAGAAGATGAATGCTGTTCTGCGTGCCTGCCCATCCCGTCCAGGTCTGAGTAGCCCAGGCTGGCAGTGTCTTTTGGCCTGGTCTTGATGACGCAGCCTATATTGTGGACTTTGTGGCTGTGAGTTGTTTGCCGTTGGTAGCAGCATGTCTTGCGTTGCCCGTTGCCTGTCCATTCGTGTTGCTTTGTGCTGTTTGTTTCTGGCCTGTGTTCAGATACTCGTGATCCCGAGCAGTGCATAGCTCTTCGTGTCTGATGTCTGCTCCTCTTTATATCTGCCTTCCTGATTCCTCCCCGCCTGAACTGGGGTAGCTGTGTAGCTTCTGCAACAACAGCCAGCACGCTGCTAGCACGGTGGCATCAATGGAAATCAGGGAGAGGATGGTACCATACAACTAGAGAATTACAAGTATAGTTCCTATACTGAAGAAAGGGGAAAAAATGTGATCTGGGAAACTCCGGGTTTGTTAGGCTGGCCATATTAGTATGCAAGGCTTTGAAACACGTTTTGAAGGGAGAAATAATTAAAGACAAGGTGGGGAAATGGAAAAAAAAGTATGAGGGAAGACGTGCCTGAGAAACCTGCTGTCTTTCTTCTGAGACAAGGGGATTGTGGTGGATCTCATCTATCTAGACTTCATTAAAGCCATTTGATACAGTCCCCCTGGGAAATTATTTGTTATGTTGGAGAAGCTGGGGATTAGTAAAAGAATTGCAAGGAACAAGATTAAGGGGAGATGACAACTGGTTAGGGTGAAAGGGGAGCGGCAGTCACAAGCAAAGTTATTCCAGGATTCATTCGGGGACTGGACTTATGTTCATTTAAGAAAACGAGGCATGTACTAGTAAAATTGGCCTGATGACACAGCATTGGGAAACAGCATCAACAGAGGAGGAGCGGACTATTATTCAGGGGGAAGTAGATGACCTTAAGGACTACAACCATAAAAGTGGGGCAACATTTGTAGTACAAACTCATGCACTTATGGACTAAAGCCAAGAGTTTCTACTGTCATTTAGGGGTTCATCAGTTGGGAACAATTGAAGAGGCAAAAGACCTGGTGTACTATCTGTCTGACTGTGAGCCACCAATGCAAAGCAACCATGATAGGGAGTCTCATTAGCAGGAGAGACATGGCAGCATCAATCTAATCACCCAAGACATTGATGAGTCCTGATTCGGCATGCCGTGTGCTCCTCCTGTTCAAGGAAGATTATTTCAAATGGATAAAAGTTCAAAGAAGGTCTACAAGGATGGGATGATGAGGAGGATGAAAAGCCTGTCTTAGGAGAGGGCACAACAGGCCATATCTTAAAAGGTATTTAGGCATCTAAGTGCTAATACTGTCGCCTAAACTCCCATTCAGCTCAAACAGGAATTAGGCACCTAAGTAAGATATGGGGTCCAGGCCTCCCCTCTTGCGATAGGATCTCCACTCCTTTGGTCCTGGGTCTCAATGGGGGTTTCCACACCTTTTTGGGTCCGGGTCTTCTAGCAGCGTGACACATTTTGCACGGAGAAGCAGAGAGGGGAAGCGGGGTGATCCTTCCACCTAAATGCATCAGGAGGGAAACACCAGGGAGGGAGAGGAGCTATTTAAACTAAAGGACAGGGCAAAATGGCATATGCTGGCCCTGAATCCAGTTAGACTGGGCACGAGCAGATAATTTTCTGCCGTCGGAGGAACGAGACTCTGGAGCAGCTTTCCAGTCGGGTTAGTGGGGCCAATTCGTTTTAAGACGGGGCTGGATCAGCTTGTGGAAGGGAGGCGACGCTGCGGTCCCCTTCCAGCCCTTTGTTCCCAAAGAGCGGCAGTGACAATAGTAATGAGTAGCAGGAAGTATTGGGGATGTAAAACATCCATTTGCTTGGAATAAGCATCGGTTTGCCTTTCTCCTGGCTCTGGTACCCGACCTCGTCCTAGCGCAGTTCTGGCCAGGGTGGCGCCTGGCTGATTTACTGCAGCTTGATCGCTTTTAACTTTCACCGCAGCAATGGTTTGTTGCCCGCAAACTTCACTGACTGTGTACCAAAATGTCCCCTGCCACAAATGCAGGGGAGCCTTGTCGTTTCTCCTGGCAGGATGCTCCTTCCCCCAGATCTTCTGTCTGGCTCTCCAGCAGCTCAGTAGTTGCTCAGTAATCTGGTATTTGTATGATCCCAGATTAAAGTCTAAGTACCAGAGCAGAATAGGGTTAGTGTTTGGGTATAGTGCAGTGTCCTGGATTATAAGCTAATGTACATTATACATAATGTATAATGTACTTATAATTACATAATGTACATTATACATTATGTAATTATAAGTAGGGATATGTGATCTGATCTCATTTGATATTGGCCCTAATTTTGGTGCCTTGCTGACAAATTTAGTAAAGAGGTCAAGTACTCGGTTAGCTCTGGGTACAGAAGTACCCCTTCCCTTCCCTTCCCGAAATGCTTCTCTTAGGCCAGGATGGAGGCCTTGTGATGAGGGAGTCTGCGCGGTTGGCAGGGAATTTAGCTGTCAATTCAGTCTCTTTCCCTGAATTAAAAGGTAACAATTAAAAACTCTTCATTCTGTTCCTTGTAAGGGGGCGGGAGCAAGCAATGGTACTTCTTACGCACCCACAAGTCGTTTATTGGATTAGACTCAATATGTCTAGAAACAACCTGCTTTCAGAGGAGCTACACAATGACTCTAGTCTTGCTAAGCTTCTTCATTAATTAACTCCATCTGGCTGGCGTGCGTTCAGATAGGGAGATAAATTGTTTTGATCATTTGCTGTTTACATATTTTCTTGCAGTTTAGTAAAATACAGAGGCAGCCCACAATAAATAAACTCCATGCAAAAAAAATATTAAAAAAAAAAAAGATGAAAAATGCGGGTGAATGCTGACTACATGGGAAAATGAAACATAATCAGTATAGGGAAATTGAACCCGGAGTCAACACAAAGCTTATGCATTGGCTGTAACCGGAGGCCTGTGATTCTCAACCAGTGCACCACAAGATCCTTTCAAGGGTTATGTGCAACGTTAGCACGGCGAGGTGTGCAAACACCTACACGCGAGTCCCGAAATAAGCCCGGAGGTTTCAAATAGGAACCCAGAATGTCAAAAACGTTCTGGTGACTGTTATGATCTTTCTGAGTTTCTTGCAACACAAGACTTGCTTTTTATTATTATATTATTATTATTATATTATTTATTATTTTTCCGTAGTCAAAAAATGTGTGCAAATGAAAAGTTGGCATGTTCTGCAGGGTGCCTCAGGTCTTAAAAATTTGAGAGCCGTTGCCCTAGGCACTCGTGTTGCACAGGCACAGTGCTGCAAAAGGTCCGTATCATCCTGTATGAGAACACATGACATTTCTTTAGCGCTAAAGGGCATCTGTTGGCATACGCTGTGTATAAAGAGGTTGATTCACTAGCACACCTGCGTTGCACTAGCACACCCTGCGTATAAAGAGGTTGATTCACTAGCACATTAAAATCCATGGGGAACATGGCACAGGGGGCACAACGGTGGAGTCTACTACAGACCTCCCACCCAAAGTCCTGA
>NW_017729008.1:40066013-40066882 GCF_001723915.1 Gavialis gangeticus | reverse complement strand
CCCTTCCAGCCCAAATGTCTATGAAATCTATGAAATCTGCATTGCACTAGCACACCCAGTGTATAAAGAGGTTGATTCACTAGTGTACCTGTGTTTCACTAGCACACCCTGCGTATAAAGAGGTCGATTCACTTGCATACCCTGTGTCACTTGGTACAAGTGTTCCTGGAAGGGAAGGGTCAGTCCTCGGGCAGTGACTGTTTTGCCCCCGTCTCAGGCGAGAAAGGCAGACCGCATTTCATTAGTCAGCTGCAGGCATTTGTCCAGAGCTTTTAAGTGTAAGAGATGATAATCTCACCCAAGGAGCCAGTGCAGCAAGAGCCCGACTCTGCTGGAGGCGGACCGGTTCCCAGAACAGGGGCCGTGGACACTCAGTGTTTTACAGAAAGCGCTTGGTATCCGGCAGGGCCGAGCACTTCAGAGGTCATTTCCCTGCTTTAGAGCGGAGTTGCTCAATTCCCTTTTCCCGACTTAAAGCCAAATCCCAATCCAGCGGGAAGCAATGGTAAAGCACCCACTGACTTGACCAGGACAGAGATCCTAGCCTTATAATGGGGCTGGGATGAGGAAGGGGCAAGAGACTAATAACACGGGTGTGGATCAGAACTGGCCCCACAAATCTGTGCCAGCCTCCCCCTCTTTAAATAGGAGTGGGAAAGGGTTGGTTTTGACTCCTCAGCTCTGAACCTGCCTCTCCTTTGGCTTCAGCAACAACCCCAGACAGCCCAGCTCAGCTGCCGCTCTCAGATGTGTACGGCTGGAGGGACCGGCTGGGCTCCAAGCACTGGCAAAGCCGGCTCTAAAAAGCGCTGGTGAGAAGAGGGCACGACGAGCGCGCTCGCCTGATGCCAAATGGCATCTGGAGGCAT
>NW_017729008.1:40054084-40061013 GCF_001723915.1 Gavialis gangeticus | reverse complement strand
GGGACCGGCTGGTCTCCAAGCACTGGCAAAGCCGGCTCTAAAAAGCGCTGGTGAGAAGAGGGCACGACGAGCGCGCTCGCCTGATGCCAAATGGCATCTGGAGGCATCCGAGTCCTTGGACTGGCAGTAAAACACCCTCCTGCTGATCCCTTTCTACCTGAGACGAGACACAGAGCAGGTACCCTGGCTCCAACCTCATGACCCCATCAGAGGACAGCCTGACCCAGGAGGAAGTTTCTGCACGGCCCCTTGGTCAGCAGTGGGTTGGGTTAGGGTTAGGGTTAGGGTGCCCTGATGCCTGAGGGTCTGCACTCCTTTACGGTTCAGGGCCCAGCAACTGAGAGCTGCAACAGAGGTTGCATTTCCACACCCCTGCCCCCTTGCCTCTCAACCTCCCGTGCAGCCGGCCTGACGGAGTGAGACAGACGCATGGCCGGCGCGGGGCTGCGGAGGACAGGATTTCCACGGCAACAGGCAGCACATCGGAAAGCGCAGAACTGACTCTCCTGGCCCACGTGACTGGACAGCTTGGCTGGCAGGAGGAGAGGCGAGAGCCGGTGGGTCCCACCAGCCTCCACCCTCTGCATGTGCACATGCAGCCCTATCTCCTCACATGTCTGCACGTGCTGCCCTGCAAGCCCACAGATGTGCGCAGTCGCATATGCTCCCCTTGCACACAAGCACGCTGCCCTGCATGCTTTCAGTGTGCCTCCCCATGCGTGCACACAGCTCTCGCCCTACATGCGCATGCTCATGCATGCAGGTGGCCAGGCGTGCTCCTCATCATGCCACAACACGCTCCCTCATGATACAGACGCAGGCGGTGCATGCTTCCCTCATGCACGCCCCAGCCATTCACCCCTATGTGGATATGCACTGCTGTGCATACCCGCTGCCCCTGGCATGACTGCACACAAAGGGCCTTGTGTCCTGACGTGCCCACTGCCCTCCCTAGCTGCCTTCTCCCCTTATGCGCACACTGCTACCAGGCGCCCACTGAGCGATGCATGCTCGTTCCTTCTCTCTCTGTCTCTCGCACGCACATCCACACACGCATGCACATATGCACATACATGCATGCATTGACATATATGCACGCACCCATGTACACCCTCCCCAGTAAATACCCACTGCCTGTTCGCACCCCCTCCTGAGGACATACCCGCTGCCCACTCCCCTACTCCGTCACCCCCCTAACCCCAGATGCATGCTCTTTCCCTCATTTCTTCTGCCCCTCGCATTCCCCTTCCTTGCTCACACGTGTCATTTCACCCTCCC
This sequence comes from Gavialis gangeticus, assembly GCF_001723915.1. NCBI lineage: Eukaryota > Metazoa > Chordata > Crocodylia > Gavialidae > Gavialis > Gavialis gangeticus. The sequence goes on along the minus strand of NW_017729008.1, from coordinate 40,059,735 downwards.
ACTCATCCACGCTAAATGCCTGTTTTGGGTCCTGGGGGCATTTGAAGCGGGACAGTTCAGACCTGTGCAACACAGACCTGCCCCTCCTGTGACTGCCAGAGGCAGCTCTGGGGCTGCATGCTCTGCTCAGTGGGGTTGGTGGGTCCTTTAGCCAGAAGGGCCATCCCTGATGTGGAAGTCAATAGCCCCTGTGCAATGCTGTGTCCCCCACTGACCCCCTTCCGGCCCCCTCTCACCTACTCCCTTTGCCTGATTGCACGGGCACAGGAGGAGCTGGTCCATCAGCGCCACTAACGGCTATTGGACTCCTCCAGGCACAGCTTCCCTTCCTCCCTGAAGAGACTATAAAGGGCTGTGAAGCAGCCGCCCAAGATGAGAAAGCACCTGTATGTGCTGTGCTCTAGGGACCGGCAAAGGGACGTTATAAAAGCCCTGCTGTAATGGTGCTGGGGCTGCTTGGGGACTTGACCATCATTGCTGTGCTGTGCATCACGGCTAGCTGGATTTGCCTGGCAGCAACAGGGACAGAACCGCAGAGTCCAGGTTGTTATTGCTCCAGCTAAAGCATCAGCGTCAGCACTGCTGTGAAGGAAACCATGCTAGCATGCAAGAATAGCGCTGTAGTATAGTCTAGGCTGGTTCACAGGATAGTAGCTATTAGCAGTACAGGGTCTGTGATGCATGCCGTCCAAGCTTCCTGCAATCTGTTTAGCAAGGTGTGTCTCATTGCACTCCCGTCCCCTGCTGCAGAAACTACGGCTGCCAGTGATTTTTCCTGTTATCTTGCCTGGCAATCTCAGTAGAGAGTCTGCGGGCAAAATGGGAGGCACATTTCTTTTTCCTCTGAGTCCTAACTGCAATTCTGCAGGTCAAGGCTGGGCACTTGGGCAGGGCGTTGTGGGAGAGACTCGTGTGGCTGGTACCTGGGCTATATCTCATCTGCAGATGCATCCAGCTTCAGCCTCCAGGGCTGTCACCGGCACCGGATTCATTCGAAAGATTTTTGTTCTTTAATAACATGAACATATCCTTTCATCTTTTCTTTAAAACGAGTGCTGTGGAGCAGCATGCAGCAAACCGGGCTGCAGACTTCTGACCAGCTCCTTAAAACCGAGACCTCTCACTGCCCTGTTGAGATAGCGAGTGGTGTTAAGGGGAAGTGGGGAAACTGAGGCAGAGTGGTTAACTAGCTGGGAGCATAATTCGGGCGCTCTCAGAGTGGAAAAAGATGTCGTACTGTAAATGTCTGAATGTAGTCAAAGCCTGTTGAGGCCAATGGAAAGATACCCACTGACTTCAGCAACTGTTTGATGAAGCCCAGAGCTGCTAGTCTTGAGCTGCAGGTCACAAGCGTGGGCAGCTTGCTCCATTCTGGGTGAAAGCACCTTAAAACTCATTAAAGACTAGTTCAAAATTAGCAACGAGTGAAGTAGTAAGGGGTTGTTGTGAGCGGAGGCACGTTAGCAGGATGGGGTTGACAGGACTGGAGGTCACGGGGGTGTGGTAGATGGAGGTGTTTCGGCATAGCTGTGCAAGCTGCAATATTATGGCGTGCTGTCAGAAATCAATACATGATCAAGAGGCTAGGGGAAGCCCCAGACGAGAAAGGCAGAGGGTGCTGAGGATGAACAGCAAAAGATGCTCTTGGGTGCAGCAGTGAGGCTGGGAGGGGAATTGGGACTAGGACGGCAAAGTGCTTTCCGTGGTAGGACCAAGGTGATTAGGTGCAGAGGCAGCTCCCTGGTGCCTGGCTGCTTTATACCTAGTCCATCCCCTCACTTTATAGGAGTCTGTTTCCACAGCCTGCAGTACTCTTGTTGGAAAACCTTCGAGCGGGCTGTGAATAGGGTTTTTAGTACCGGGAGGGGAGGAAACTGCCATGTTCTGCTCATCCCTGGGCCTTGGCTTGTATCCCCAAGGGGTGAAAATGGACCCTGGGTTTTACTAGATGAGATCAGCTATGTCCCTATATGTATAAACAGAGCAGAGTTTCCCTATTTAAATACCCCTGCCATATCAACTGGATGACCTGGCATTTCTCTGGCATCTAAAACCATTGTGAAGTCTTGCTGTGGACTGTTAAGAGGCCCCTGTGTCCCACCCCAGAAATGGCTGCATTTTTGTGCATCAGTTAAATGACTCCAGTCAAACACAATCCCGTTTAACTTGAAGAGACTGCTTGTGTGAGAAAGGCAGATAGGATTTGGCCTATAGCTTTAACAATCAGTTAGTAAAAGCAGTTGGGGATCCATTTTTGGATGAAGGTGCAGTGTAAAAAATGTAAATCTTTTCTTTAGTGTTCACTCTATGGTTTAAGGCCGTATTTTTATCTGATGGTAATATGAAAAGTTGAATGGTTTCCACTCAATACTAGAGGCTCAGGGTAAAAAGACAGCTTTTATAGCATATACAGCTCAGGGTGAACTTTTTAATTTAATCTCATAATGTATACTTGGGCATCAGAACTAAAGGCAAACTGCTTTCAAATATGCATGTATAAATATTTAAAGTATTTTATCCAACTCTTTCTCCCTTCCTGCTTTTCCCCCTGTGTTTTTTGTTTGTTCAGTAGCCTGCAAATATTTTTTCATTCTTCAAGTAGAGCAGTAAATCTGCATATGTTTGAAGAGAGTTTGCTGCAGTTTGGAGCACATGAAAATGTTCAGCATTTAGGGTCTAATTTAGCCAGCTGCAACGTGGCTGATTTCATTTAGAAATAGCTGTAGTTTCAGTCCTGGTTTTACAAGGGTCCATGATTCAAGGTGCAAATACAGAGGAGAAAGGTGGTTCCTGCCTCAGAGCAATCCTACAGAGAGTCACTTTTCCAAACCTTTAAGCCATATCAGCAGCAAAACCCTTTGGGCGGGGGGCTGGACTCGCTGATCTACCCAGGTCCCTTCTAGCCCTAATGTCTATGAGTCCGTGAATCTATAAAGCGACCGCAGCACCCCTCAGTAAGTCCTGCTATTCCACTGAGGGGAGACGAGAAGCTAATGGCTGATTTTGCAGCAAAACCAGCTTTGATTAGGCATTAAAAAAAACTTTTTAAATATAAGGATGGTGAAGAGACTCCAGGCAGCGGTGGGATCCTTCCCACTGGAAGGTTAAAGACAGGTTTTGCAAACGAGACAAGTCTACGTTTCCTCCTGCCCCTGAGCAAGGGAAGGGACTAAATGATCTCGAGAGACCTCTCCACCCCTGCCTTTCTGGTGGGAATCGGCACGGAGCAGGAGCTGCTGAGCGTCCGTGCCGGGTCTGAGAGCTGAGCATCCTGGGGCTCCCTGCAGGCCATCCCAGGGCCCCGGGGTGGTACGGCAAGACTGATACCCTACTGCAGGCCAGGGAACGGTCACAACTGGCCTGGGTAACGCAGCAGGTTTGCAGCGCAGGCAAGACGAGCTCCCACGGTTGCTGCCTTGATCCCAGCCGGCTGCTTTCCATCCCTCCTCTTCCTCTGCCCTGGGCAAGTCTCTCTCTGCCTCAGCTATCCCTGTGCAACAGGAGGGTAACAGTCCCTCCCCATCTCCCAGCAGTGTCAGGAGGGCTGATCAGTTAATGTTTGCACGGCGCTTTGAAGCTGCCAGGCGTGGTCTAAGCACTAAGTATTAATCAATGGGTCTCTGAACACCCAAGCTAGATACAGGAGCGAGTGAGAGACAGCCGTCCTCCCATTTCTGTTCTCAGATGCTCTCTCTGACACATGCCATCGCAGTAAAAGGAAGGGGCTGAGACTGCCTTTGAAGTCAGTTGATTGCTACTGGTCCAAGACCTCACGCTCATTCCTAGTTGAAGGTGAATCGATGGAGTGATCTTCACAATGTCGAAGACGAAGGGTTGGGGGGGAGGAAAACCAACCCGGTTCTGGCTGCGATGCGTACAGGCTGTCAGCTGCAACAGCAGCCGACTGATTTATGTCTGAGGAGCTTTTTGAAGAGAACAAGCTACAGACCTCCGGCGGCGCAGAGCCAGCCGGTGGATTTTGCAGCGTCTTTCGTCCCTGCGCGGATGGCTTGAAGAGGAGAGGTTCCTCTTTCTTCTTCATTGCCTCTTATTGGTAGGGCCTTCATGTCTGGGGTATTCCCACTCCGGGAATGGGAATAGGATGCGTTTCCAGGTGGTAGAAAGGACAAATAAACTTGTGTTTAAGACGCTTGCTGGGAGCTGAGTGTAATGCCTGGCTCTGCCACAGACTCGCTGAGTAACCTCAGGCAAGTCCCATAGGCCCAGACCCTCAAAGGTGTGTACCTCGCATGAAAATCAAAGGGAGTTAGGTACCTAAACACCTTCTGAGGATCAGAGCCTTCGATTCCCTGGGTTTCAACTCCCCGTTCGTGAAATAGGGATGATGATTTTCTGTTTCAGCCCCTGCCCGTCTTGTCCAGTCAGCAAGCACAGGCAGGGCTTGTTTCTATGTGCTTGCGTGCCAGGAAGCACAACAGGGTTCTCAATCTTGGGGCATGGCCTGAAGGGCCCACAGCCAGATTAACAGCAAAAATGGCCTGTGTGCTTGTAGACTTGCATGAATAAAAAGCCACGTGTTGCGGGACCCCTGCCATTGCCCTGTAAGAGGCGGGGAGCCTGCAGGAATCCCTCCAGGTGCAAGGGGGCAAGGAGCTAGAAAGGGGATCCCTTACTGAAGCTGTTGGATGTGCACAGGACCTGGGACTGTGTGTGGTTTCCCAGCTCTCCTCAAGTGTCAGGACAGCCGGTCTCCCTGTATCCAGGCTTGGACCCAATCATCATGAAAGGGGCTGATGACTACCTTGTCCTGCCCACATGCCTTGATCCTGGCCTCGCTGGGCCACCTGTGGCCAACATCCCCATGGCCATGGAAGTCCTTTGCTTCAAAGCTGGGGCGGTGAAGAAAGATGCCCCGTGGTGACAACCTGGCTACTAGGGTGGGTGCTGACAACCAACAAACTCATTTCAAGGAGGCCCTTGGGCAGCAGCCACTCTGCTGGGCTAGGTTAAGTCCGAGATGCATCCCTGATGCCCTCTAGTACTTAACTCTCTGTCCGTAACTCTTCACTCTTTGTCTTTCCAGAAAATGAAACATAGGGCCCCATTGCCATCCATCCTGGCCCAGACGAGTGTCACCAGCTGGAGGAAGGGAGCTCTGTGGTCGGCAGGAGGAAGGCTGGCCCTGTAGATGGCATTAGCTTGGGTTAGGTGACTTACCCAAGTGCACACAGGGAGTCTGTGGCAGAGCTGGGAACTGAACCTGAGTACCTGGGAAACTCGGGTTCAGTTCCCAGCTCTGCCACAGACTCCCTGTGTGCACTTGGGCAAGTCACCTAGCCTCCGTTCCCCATTTGTAACACTTTGCTAATAGCATTTCCGTAGTTTGCAGGGTCATTGTGATGTGCTCTGATCCTATGGCAGCGAGAGCCAACAGAGCACCTAAGAAGCTGCTGCCTCGTGTGTGTGTGTTGCAGGGAGAGAAGAGGGTGGGCAGGAGCGAGGACCCCTGTCACAGTATTTCTAAAGTCTCAGATTACCTGAATCAAGTCTTGCCACCAATATCAAATTGCCACGAGCAACTGGGCCAGGAGGGCTGTATGCCCGAGCGTGATAGATGATGTGTTGATTTCTTTTAATTTTTTTTTTTTTTTAGTCTTGCCTTTCTGGGCACCTGAGAAGTATCTGTGCAC
>NW_017729008.1:40041534-40049084 GCF_001723915.1 Gavialis gangeticus | reverse complement strand
CTTGCCACCAATATCAAATTGCCACGAGCAACTGGGCCAGGAGGGCTGTATGCCCGAGCGTGATAGATGATGTGTTGATTTCTTTTAATTTTTTTTTTTTTTTAGTTTAACACCTTGCATTGATTCACGTCTTAGTTTGTAGATTGTATGAGAGGCTAATTTGAAGGCGGCCCTGCTTGTCGTCCATCAAACGCTCCAGGTGCTTTGTCTTCATTTTGATTTGGCTGCTACTTCTCCGCTTTGCGGCTGGGAACCTGCCAGGCAGCAGCGGGGTCTGCGGCTGGGAAAGTTACGCCGCAGGCCCGAAGACCGGGGACAAAATGTGCTGCTGACTAGACGGGAGGCATCGCCCATGCAGAGCGCTGCGTCTGCCCCTGCGCAGGCCGAATACAGTTCAATCCTGGGTCAGGTGCAGGTGCCCCCTCACTTCCCACATATGCCCTGGACAGAGGCACAGGCCTGTGTGCAGCTTGTCCAATTCTCCATCGCTTGGGTGCAGAGGAAGCCAGCTTTATGCTGTCTCATTTGCCCTCTTACAGCCGCTGGGAAGTTCTCCCATCCCCGTCACCAAAGTCTGTGCAGTAGAGGTAGAGCAAAATCCCCACTTTGCTCTGCCCACAATACCCCTACACTCCCCAGGCAGGACAGACCAACCCTAGGAGCTGGGCCAAAGAGCCTGTTTGTTTCTTCGCTTCCCCGCTGAGGTGAGCTGCTGGTCTTTGGAGACGGAGTCATGGAAAAGGGCCACCGTAATGATGAACGCCTACAATGCTGGCCAGCGGCAGGCTGCACCTACCAGTGCAGGATGCCATCGAGTCAGCTGCATTCAACAAGCAGGGATTTCATTGCTGAGGTCTTGAGCCATCTGGTCCCCTCGGATCTGTTCAGAAAGTTAAGCTTATTGTAACGGAGCTGCTCCAGTGGTGGTTAATTCAGTGCCAGCCCGTTCAGATCCAGGCTGCACTCAATGGCTCTTCTAGTCCTATTGTATAAAAAAACAGACTCCATTGCTTGAATTTTTAGGGTCTCCCTCCCACGTTCATATCAGTAGGTCATGCCAGGAATGATGGCTGCTGCACTATTAGTAGCCACGTATTGATGCCCCAGTGCTGGGTTGCTCTGTAGGGGCTGTTGCTGTCTTAGGGAGTGTCATCTCAATATACAACATGGCGAACACTTCCAGGGGAAGTGTCGCTGGTAGGAGGTATTGCCACAAATGAGCACTGAACGTGCAGGCAGAGATGCCACGTGCCAGGGTAGCAGAGAACAAGCCCAGCGTGTCTGCTGCTCCTTCCCAGTGTTGGCATACTCTGAGGAGCGGTGGCAGGTATAAAGCAGAATAGGGCAGCAAGTGGAGTTAACGCAGCATCAAATTGCTTTCACTTGTGTTTGCTCCCTGCAGTGCATAATCGAGGTTTCCAGCCCTCTTAGCTAGTTTCTCTACTCTCTTACCTTGTTGGACTTAATAAGATTCCCCAGGTCTTTCTTCTACATGGATGAAAAGGTCAAGACACAGTAGTTGCATATACATCCTACGGCTGAGAAGTGTGCGTGCGTGCGTGTGTGTGTGTGTAAGCAAGTATCTGGTGGCTCATGGGGGTTAGTGCCAACATGCAAAACCTCATGTCACTCAGCCACCGTTTCCATTCCAGGCTAGGCCAGCGGTACTCAAATGATGGGTCTGCAGTAGCCTCAGTGGCGTTACCTACTCTGGAGCCTAGTGAGCTGTGATCCACGGAAAGGTTTGAATTGTCCCCTTTAGAGGAAAAGTCAAGGATTTAAACTGCTGTTAAGAGATGGTTCCTCCAGGATAGCACAGATGGTAGAAAGGTGTGATGCGTGGCCAGCTAGCAATGCTGCTCTGGTGATAGAGCCTCATCGGCATTAAATTCACTGCAGCCAGAAGAGAGGCTCTCCAAAGAGGATACTTCATGATGCTCAGCTGTCTGCTTGGGGGCACTGTGCTACCCCTCTCCTTTGACAGGCCAGCGGAGCATCTCCTATTTGGTTGCAAAGCCCGGCGGAGATCCATCGCCCTGCTCGGTTACAAGCACCTGCTCAGAGACAGCCCTCTTGTTACTGAACATCAGCACGTTCCAGGGGATTTAGGTACACAGCGAGCTACAATGCCAGGGTCCTTTGCTGAATCTGAAATCAGCAGCATCTTAAAGCTAAGTGCCAGCACGTGTATGTTGGCCAGCTAAGCCAAGGAGGTGTCTGCTGAGGTAGGGGATGTTAGCGAGGGAGTTGAGATGATAACTAAAAGAGCATGTGTGTTGGAGGATGGGTGTTTGTGCTTGCAAGGTAATAACTACAGGCAGCTAAAAACAAAGAGTTGGGATCCCCAAGGCTGAAGATCAAGGTTGTTTTAGTTGAGTGACCAGGAGACCTCATCCCCTTGTTAGAAGCGTAATTTCGAACCGTCTCTCCCTTCACACCCACCTACTACATTAGGAGGCTTGGCTATTGTTGCCAATTATATTTTATTTAAGTGCTGATGGTGGGAAAGGCAAAAACATACACATGTCTCATGCCCCAAGGAGTATCCAAGCCAAGCACAAATACGAGTGACCCTGGAGGGCCATCTCTTCACCTTCAGAGCCAAAAGCCTGATCCCTTCCCTGCCTACAGCCTCTGATGCTGCTAGTATATATATAAAAAATAATTTAACTGCAATTTTTTTTGTTTTGTTTTCAGGCTAAAATATGTTGTTCGTTCTAAGAGTGATCGTTTTCATTATGTGTTTCTTTGGAGGTGAGGAGTGGTTATGCAAAAAGGATCATTTTTATGTAGAAGATGCTCTCTGCGGACCCTAATGTTATCAAAATATATCTCGGATAGGGCGGAGGGAATGTGCATCCTCTCGGCCTGTTCTGTCAAAGCCTTCACTAAGTTTTATACCATTAATCCCATAATAAATTTGTTAATATTCCTCTGGTCCCCAGGTTAGACCCAGAACCGGGCCAGAGGGTATACAGATGACGGAGCCCCCGAATGACTTCGGGGCTGACTGTCCCAAACTTTTGAAGCAGAAAACCCCTCATTGCCCCGGAGCTGGGATTGGCCGTGTTTACCTAAGCAGCAGCTCTCATGTCCCACTTGGCCAATATTTCTCCCACGGAGGAGACGAGGGTTGGGCTCCTCCACGCTGGCGGCGGCGAAGCTAAAGTGTCTCCCTGGGTGCTGGTAGGAAATCCTTGGAAAATCCTTTATTTGCCAGTCGGCTTGCAGCCCACGGTGCCAACTTGACTCACTTTGTCTCACAATTGGCCAGCGGGAGGTAAGGCTTTTTGACGGTGATATCTTGTATTGGGCCAACGGCGCGGGCGGGATAAAGCTTATCCGGTGTGAATGGAGGGGCCTGATGAAGAATGCCTTGCATCCAAAATCTTGCCTAACTTTATCCCAACCACGCTGCCGGCCCAACGCAAGAAATCGTCCACAAAAACCCTTGCCGGCTGGATAATTCCTGAACCGTCACAGCGACAGCGGCGCGTTTTTATGGGCAAAGCAGTTCAGCTCAGGTAAGTTGGATGCGGTCCCTGCGTGGATATTTTGTTTTGAAATCTCAAGTGTGGGTGGAGGGGGTTGGTTTAGGGCAGCAGAAATCAGCAGTGTTTGGATTTGACCTTTAAAGTGGGATCCAGTCCTGCTTTTCTCGTCATGGGTAATGAACAGTCCTTTGCCCACAACAGTGAGAGAAAGCAGAAGCTGATGCGCTTCCAGCTCAGTACATTGCCTAAGGCACATGACTACCTGGTTGTTCAGGGGAAAGCAAATGCATCCATAAACCCAGGCTGGTGGCTCTGTGCTTCACGTGGGGCACATTGGGAAATTCAGCTTTGCAGCCTGAAGCTTGTCATTTCATTGCCTGTATCCTAGTGCATATAGCTATGGCAAAGCTCTTGTGCCTGGCAGATTAAAAACAGTCAGTGCCCCTCCTCAGACAAGGTGCAAGCTTGCCCTACAGCGTATCCCCCTGCAGCCTCCGGTGTCTGAGACTTAGTGGTGGTGACTGCGCGCCGTGCTGGCCCTTTAGCTGAGTTAATAGAAGTGGGCGAGGTAGTTTTCACAGTGATGAGCATTGCAACTATTCAGAAAACTGGTAGTTACTTGGGGGTAATACCACGGTAATCGCTACTTCAAACCTTGAGCTGGTCATAGGGGTGAAGAGGGTATTTCCCCATCGTGAGCACTTATTATAGACATTTTACCATCAGAAACTGCCATGTCTGGAGGAAAAATATGATGTGGGACCCGTGCTCTCAGCTGGAATCTCCTTCTGTCCTCTGTCCCGGTCAGAGATTTCTTCTTTTCACTCTTCAGAAACTGAAGGACCCCAGTCGGCTCTGGGAGCAGCCCAGTCTTCAGACTCTCACTTACCTGAACTGTCTCGCTGACCCCAGATAGTCCATTTGCATCCTGAGTAAGGCCTGCGGGATTAAACTCTAGTGCTTACTTTCCGAGCAAAATAACTGGAAGGAGACCCAGGCCCCTTGCTACGTGCTGCATATATCGCACAATTAACTGGTTAATCACACAATACATTTAGACTGGCCACACGTGCGAGGTAATGATCACACGATAAAAAATGGCCATCCAGCTATAAAGTTAGTGCTTGAAAATGTGTAGCAACTCCGATCCAGCTTGCATTTGAAAGTGCAGCAGGGCCTCCTACCTCTGTTAACCTTGAAGGAAGCACTTTTTTTTTTTTTTTTTGTCCCAAGGTAGCAGCCTTTTCTCAAGCTGAGCCACAAGGATGTGTAAAGTCATCCCAGGCATCTCCCTTTCCACCCCCAGCCTTGCCCCTGAGCGAGCAGACCGTAGTGCTGATCAGTGATGGATGAGAGAGAGCTACTGATGCAGTATTTCCCATTATCATGTCAATACAGCGGTGTTATAAATTGCATTCATACTGCCATGACGGCTGCTGCTATGATCTCTGACCGCTCTGCTAAAGCTCAGACTGCAGGGGCTGGGGGTGTTTTGTATTTGCGAAGCCGGCTTTCATTTGCAGATGCCTGACTCATTGCCAGCCTGGAGGCAGCTCTCTCTTTCCCTCCCTCCACCTCTCTGCCAGGGCAGTCCTTTTTTGTCGCTGGGTGCACTCTCTTGGCGCAAGCACCCTGGACTCGGTTCACGTCACCCGTTTGCTTGTGCAGTGCGGAGTAGCTCCGACCAGCCCCCGCATTGCCCCCGGAGAGCTGGGAGGAGGATGGTTGTTGGGATGGGACAAGCCTGAGCTGGGGTGGCCGGGCACCACGCAGCTGGGCACGTGCTCTCCACGCCGTGGGCCTAATGACGTCTCCGCGGCTCCTAGCCACGGCTGTGCCATCGACAGAGGGCAGGCGTGCGGGAACGTGGGATTGTATTTGTCATTGCATTTTCAGCTCAAGTGCGCTGGGCTCGTAAGCTCCAGAGCTGTCTCCTGTTGGCGGTTCACTGCAAGCAAACAGATTTGCCTGTGGTCCAGCATTTTCTCTTCCTGCCACTCAATAGACACTCAGCGATGGGAAACATATTTTCGTTTTGTTTCTGGAGGTTTCACTTTATGATTTACCAGCCTTTCCCCATCTTTTTCCTTGTTGACAGGTAAATTCTACGTGCCGCTTGGAAAAAACAAAGTATGAAAGCACTATACATCAGAAACAAGGATGTGCCAAGATATCTGCTTTGTGCCTAGATCCCCGTGTATTAGCTGCAATATTCCCAGCATGCAGAATTGTATACAGCATGTTCAGTTAATGGAAACAAGGAAAATCAAGCTAAGAGGAAAAAACATAGAGATAGAGGAGGAAGAGGAGGACTGGAAGGAGTGTGTGGATTTATTTCCTGCCCATCATTCACATCTCCTTAGAAAACTTAGCTGTACAGTTGTAGGAAATGGTTTTCCCCTAAGTTTGCCATCTGTTGGATGTGGTCCCTTCGCTTGGGGCTAGGCCAGTCTTTTATTCCTTTATTCTTTGAATGGACGATTTGCTTTTCTGATGTAGCTGGATATAGCCCTCCCTTGCGTTTGCTGCATATTGGACCTGTTGCCAAGTCTCTAAGATCATGTTCGTTCAGGTGTTAATACCATCTCAGGAGCTTGGGATAATAGGGTATGGCCAAAACATATGCGCAAGTGCAGGTCTTTCTTGCCCACGCGTCCAAGATTCATCAACGGGAGTAACTTGAACTCTGTACAATCTTCGGGGGAACCCTTCCACCCTAAAGATGATTTTGGTGTTGTTGTCGAATGAGACAATATCAAAGGTCCACGAACACTTATTCAATCTATTCCAGAACGGACCGGAGATATTTATTGCCATTTTTTTTCTTCCATTTTTGCCTCGCTACACTTATCTTAACACTTTTCTGGGTCATTAGGAACATGTCCAGTGAAGCAGATGGTCTGGAGAAGTTGTATAACATTGCAACATTTGGCACTTCACACCGTGCAGGTGTTTGCTGGGCCAAATTTTGCGGAGAGTGGGTGAAAGACTTGAATGTTGCGTGTTGTACTACCTCGGGAGTCTTGTAGGTGGAGAGAAATCAACAGCGTGATCTGGGGCTTGGCGACTCAGATGCAGTGCACCCCACGCAGCGTTTCCATATGCTTATCTCATCCTCCCCAATTTCTAGCGTGAGGCCCTTACATGACACGAAGGTGACCTGCAGAGTTGGTCCCTATCTGCTAGACTCTGTATGTGGTGGGGATTAGAGCTTTTGGGACTTTGCAGAATCTGGATCCCAATGTAAGTGCACATGGCAGAGTGGCACAGCTCCTTCTTGATGCTCACTGAAGTAGGTGTTTCATTTGCATTAGCTTATGTAGCACTTTGCTTATTAAAAAGGCTATATATATATAGATATATATATATCTCGTCCTTAGATATCTACCAAAATCGAAGGCAATGTATATATATGTGTATGTGTATAATATATATATATATATAATGTGTGTGTGTATTTTATATCTATATATATAATATATATAGAGATAGATATAGATATATAGTGTGTGTGTATAATATATATATATATATATATATAGTGTGTGTATAATATATATATCTGTATATGTATATGTGTGTGCGCGTGTGTGCATAATATATATATCTGTATGTGTGTGTGCGTGTGTGTATACACACATATGTATACACATGCGTGCACACATATATACATACACACACACACACATATACACACACTCATATGTATGTGTGTGTGTGTGTGTGTGTGTGTGTGTGTATGTATGTATATGTGTGTGTGTGTGTATGTATGTATATGTGTGTATTTATATATATCTATATATTATCTATCTCAGATTTTGGCAATCTCTCTCTCTCTCTCTCTAATATCTCGCCTTAGATTTTGGTAATAGTTCAACAGGGAGCTACAGTCTTTTAAAAGAACTCCCTAAAAGTCTGCTGTTCCTTATAGGGTTTTTTTTAAAGGATATCTGTAACTCTCTAAATATAACATAGGAGTGGACAGGGAGAGAGAGAGATTGCCAAAATCTGAGATAGATAATATATAGATATATATAAATACACACATATACATAC
>NW_017729008.1:40018362-40036534 GCF_001723915.1 Gavialis gangeticus | reverse complement strand
GGGAGGTGGGGAATGGTTTTCCCAGTGCACAAACATTTTCAAGATTTCAAAACTTTTTTTCCATTCCCCATTGGGAGAAAAATCAAGATCTTTCCTAACCTTTTATGAACATCTCTGAGAGGAAGGGAGGATGGGAGGGAGGGAGGGAAGGAGAGAGCATAGCAAATAACCCAGTGCCTAGTATTCATCTGGGATGAGTGCCCTAACCACTGGGCACTTGGTTATTTTCCGTTGGGTCTTTATCTCACTCCTAGACCTGCAAAACCTTCCTGACAAAAGTTTAATCATGACTGACCCTTGGCCGTGACAAGTGTTGATTTTAACAGATTGGCATTTTCTAAAGTAAATCAATTGCATTAAAACTATCCCGGCTGGCTCTATGGGGATATTTGCAGTGACATCCCCTGAGCACATATACTCAGCCAGGGGAGCGCGTGCATTTTTTATCAGGTTCATTTCCCCACTGAGGCCGAGCCAAATAGCTTCCTATTTACCCAGGTCGTTAGTGATTTATATGATAATTGGTTTAAAGTTGATTTTAACTATTTGATTTAAATCTCTGGGGATTCGTATTTCTAGATGTTTTTCAAGCCCCTGGATATTCCACTGATGAAGCAGGGCTTGGTGTATATATGCTTAATTAGTCCCGGTGCCAATTAGTCCAGAATTATTAATTTCCTATCTGGACAAGAGTCTGAACCTTTCAATGAGTTCTAATCATTCGAGCATCGATCTTTGTGTGTTCGACAGCAGAATTAGGACATCATCGGCATAGAGCGTGATTTACCCCGGGACCAGACGCCCGGGTTTCTGGCTTCCCGTGCTAGCGATTGTAGCCCCGTCGTGGAGAGCAGCAGGGAGTGTTAGCTGCCCTATCTTGTTCCTCTCTGTAATGAAAATGGTTGTGAAATATAGTTATTGGTGATCACCTGGAAGGAGGGGATAGTGCCGGGCAGTTTCATCCCGATGATAAAGTGGTCGCTGAATCCCACTCTCTCAAGGACTGTAAAGAGAGACTCCCAGACAGCTGTATTGAAGGCGTTTTCAGCATCCAGCAATAATGCTTCCAAAGATTCCTCTGAGTGCTGTGATATTGCAGCTATATCACTGAGTTGCCTGAGGTTGTCTTACCAAGGCCTCGATATAATAAATCCAACTTGATTTGCATGCGTAATTTGAATGATAACTTTTTCCAAGGGCTTTGGCTCCAATCTGCACATTGCAATTTATCAGGGAAATGAGCTGCTTATTGTGCAGTTAGAAAGAGTTAGCAGAATCTTTTTTCTAGCTCGGGCATAACAAATATAACTGCCTCAAGCAGTCGATAATCTTATTGCTCCTTTCTTTGGAGTATGCTGTAGTTCAGCCCCTGATATAATCCTGCTCTTTCCCATAATATTGCCCTTGACAGGACTGTGGAATCACTAGTTTCATAAAAGATAGCCGGCTAATTGTTAATTTAAGCCACAAAGGTGGCTTCCATATGTATGGAGGTAGTAAGTCTTCATATCTAACTGCCGACTGACATTCACGCAGTCTGATATGGGGATATTAAAAAGTAATCTATCCTCTCATAGCCAGGGAGAGGGGCTGAAAGAAAAATGATTTTGCAGGGCTTGAAAGTCACAATATACCTATCGGACCCAAATCCGGGATAATATTGGATGCCTGTCTCTGCAGCGTTGGGGACGTTCCTGGGGAGGACGGCCAGGTATTTACCCATCTGCGGTACTCGGGTAAAAAAGCCGTCGAAGAACTCGTGTTGGGCCAGCGCACTTGAGCTACGGGGAACACACACGAGCATTTAGTCTGACATTTGCCATCCCACACCCCTCTCTGGTGGGGTCTGGTTTTTGCTCGGCGATGTGGGGTGTTAATCATCTGCGTGACTCAAGCTCTAGCATTGCAGGAACTAGAAAGAGCTGCTCTCACGTCGTCCCGCTCCACGTTTTGGACCCGCCGTTCCATTAGACGAGTCTCCTTTACCTTAATGATGTCCGCTGTTTGCTTTGAAAGCATTGGCTTTTTTTCTTTTAATGGGATTATTTAGCTAGGTCTGGTTCCGGGAGACACAATTAATGTGATTGGGCATGTTGGCTGTAATTGAAAAGCGATATTCTGTTCAGACAGGCATTTGTTTGCTTATTGGACATGCCCTTTTTTTTTTTTTTTTAACCAAAGCTTTGAAGACAAGTTTCAGGTGTTAATCAGGTCTCTGACCTGCCTGGGCCAGTCTGTGTGATGCACTGGAATTGCTTGGCAGCAATTGAGATAGTCCAGACACAATCTTTTGGCTAAATAATAGCTCCTTTGTAGCAGCCATCCACAGAAGAGACAGAGCCTGGGAGACGGCAGCAAGCTTCTCCTTCAATCAGAAGGAGTACAATCAGTCAGGCGGGTGTCCTGTCCTTTGGAAGTACGGTTTGCTGTGGCCTGCTGTAGCAATCGCAGTTTGTTAGGAAGCTTGGATCTGAATTCACGACCCCAGCGCTGAGGAAGGTTGCGTGGAGGGTTTAAAATAGATCTATGCCTATCCCCTGACAGTCAGTTTTCACGAGGATCAGGGCTTACATCGCAGCTGTGAAATAAGGTTTGGCCTTAAAATAGTGGATGCGTTTCTTTCTTTGCTCCCACAGTAATAAGACTGGCACCCAAGCCAGGCAAGGCTTTAAAGAAAACCTGCAAAGATTGAGATGGAAAGTACAGGCTCTTCTGTCAGGCCTCTGGCGCTCTCGGCTTGCTCCAGGACCCCTGCAACCAATGTCACATCCCTGCCATGGCCACGTGACCCTAATGACACAGCTAGGGGCATTGATCAGGACAATGCTGGACTTTTCGGTGATTGTGTTGTGATGCTATTGCTCCTGCTGCTGCTGCTGCTGCTGCTATGTGTATCGCTGTAGCACCTCAGGCAGGCCAGGTTCTTTGGGTAAATCTGATACCTTTTATTAGACCAACTCAATGGTTGCATGCATACCATTATTTCGTATTTCTTTGTTACTTATTAGACCAACTCAATGGTTGCATGCATAGCATTATTTATTATTTCTTTAGTATTTATTAGACCAACTCAATGGTTGCATGCATACCATGTTTTCTTATTTCTTTACTATTTATTAGACCAACTCAACGGTTGCACGTATACCATTATTTCTTATTTCTTTATTACTTCGTAGACCAACTCAATGGTTGCATGCATACCATTATTTCATATTTTTTTATTATTTATTAAACCAACTCAATGGTTGCATGCATACCATTATTATTTATTTATTATTTATTAGACGAACTCAATGATTGCATACATAGCATTATTTCTTTATTACTTCTTAGACCAACTCAATGGTTGCATGCATACAATTATTTCTTATTTCTTTAGTATTTATTAGACCAACTCAATGGTTGCATGTGTACCATTATTTCTTATTTCTTTAGTATTTATTAGACAAACTCAATGGTTGCATGCATACCATTATTTCTTATTTCTTTAGTATTTATTAGACAAACTCAATGGTTGCATGCATAACAGCCTCTGGCTTCTTTACTAGTCCTTCCATCCAGGAAGAGCACACACGAACTGCAAATGCATCCTCAGTCTGACTTAAGGGTATTTATACCCGAAAGCTTGCAAAGGAGACTTTTTCCAACTATTTGAGTTGGTCTAATAAAAGGTGTCAGATTTACCCAAAGAACCTTGTCTGCCTATGTCTGTAAACGAGCATGGCTACAACCTGCACCCCTGTAGCTGCAGCACCTCAGACCCCGAGCCATGGACCAGAACTTGACTGTCAAGCAGTGTAAAAACCCAGAGCAGGATGGTCCCTGCTCCAAGTAGCTCACACTTAAAGCAGAAGACAAAAGACACCGATCAGTCAGTACAAAGAGGCAATGAGACGGGGCAAGTCATTGTTACAGGCAGCGATCTCAGTGCCTATGTAACTGCTGTCAGTTTTCTTCCAGCATCTCAGCAGAGAGTCTAGATGGAGATAATGTGTGAGCTTGGAGGTCCATCATGGCATAGGAGAAAGCACAAAGACAGTTGTTTGAAAAAGTAACTAGTGGACAATGCTGACTGGGCTCATGGGTCTCTTGGAGGCAGTAGCTGACCTCATCAGGAGTGTCTGACAAATGATAAGGAGACTGGAAATAGGCCACGGAGGGCCTTGAAATGATGACAGCTAGTGATGACAACAAGCTTGTGTTTGCAGTAGAGAGTGGAGGCGATGGACAGACACGCAGGCGTGTTCGAAGGAACCGACCAAGAAAATGATCTTTGCTGCAGCTTTCTGGATGGATACAAGTGGGACAGAACTGCCTTTAGAAAGGATGCCGTAATAATCACCACACCGGAGGATGAGACCTTTAGCTGTGTCTGAATAGGAAAGGCCACTTCTTTGAGAATCTGCTAGATCAAGACTTGCCTTGGACGCAAGGACTTGGAAGGAGGTGACACCCAGGTTACGGGCAGGATGTTGATTGCATTGTGCCTGCCGACGACGGAGGCAGTGGAAAGGGCGTTTTTGAGAGGAGGGGCTCGGTTTAACCCACGTTGAACTTGAGCTGACGGCTAGACATCCATGAGGAGACGTCTGAGCGAGAGAGAGAGATGCCGTGATTTTAATTGGGACAGAAGGAGACGGGTCTGGTACAGGGGGAGCGGGTCTGTGAGTCATCAGTGCAGCGAGAGCTGAATGGGAAATGATCCCCGAGAGGGTGCAGAGGGATAAGAGGAAGGAAAAAAAAAAGGGAAGCAAGGACAGGGCCCCACGAATCCTCTGCAGAAGGCCAGAGAGAAGGGAGGAGGACGATCAAAACTGGCTCGTGGGCTAAACTTAGCAGCACAGAGCCCAGCAGCGCTGTACACACCACCCTTTGATCCCATCACTGCTGCGAGCCATTTCAGCAGGGAGCCAACCCCTCCAGAGACGGCCCGGGGAAACTGAGGCACGCACAGGGTGCGTAATTGTGCCCTGGGTCAGAGAGGAAGTCTGCCACAGAGCCAGGAATAGAAAGCCAGCTCCACTCGGCTCCCGGTCGCCTGCCTCATCCGCTGCACTCTCTCCCCTCCAGGCAAGCATCAAGGCAAATCCTCAAACCCATCAAGTCTGCGTGGAACCAGAGCCGAGTCAAAGGTCAGCGCACAGGCACAAAGATGCTCGTATTTACTGACCGCTCGTCTGGGCGGCTGTTGAGCATGAAAGTCGGCCTCGCTGCTCAGGCAGGGTCAGAGGGGTCGTGGTGGGGAAATGATTAGTTGCTTTAGGGAAAACAAAAATTGTACAGAGATGGGAGCGTTCAGGGTTGATCTGCTGGAGATGAGCTGAGTTACAGCTATATCAACAGCCGGGCCCTTGAGAGACGGGCTGAGGAGCAATGCATTTTCTTTGGCATTTTAGGAGCCTTTGCCCTGTTGGACTTAAGACACAGGGGAAATGGTACGGGAGGGAAAATAGCACACAAACTCACCTTGCTGTGTCACCCATCGCTCTCCCCGTGCTTGGAGGGAGAAGTTTGGAGTGGCAGCTGCGTTACCAGAAAGAAAATACCAAAAATGCTCATGGCTCAGTAAACCGGAGCAGGATACAAGCCGCAGGCGCTGTCCTACTAGCTGTCAGGACATCTAAGCATGGCCAAAAGCGCCGAGAAGGCACATCGCTGCAAGATGATGCTATAGATGCCCTTTGGCTGGAGCATGCTAATGCATCAGAGTTCGTAAGCCGAAACGTGCACCTCTGCCAACACAAAACGAGCACAGCCAGGTTAGCTCTGCTGCTGGTCGAGCGCGTGGCATGGGCTGCTTCATTTGCTCAGAAGCAGCATGGAAGAGGAGGAATTTGGTTTGGGGGTCAAAGCAGTGGACTGGGATTTAAGAACTGTGGATTTGTTTCGGTTCTCTGTGACCTTGGGCTTAGAACGTCAAAGGGATTTAGGTGCCTCACCAATGGAAAGCAGGAGGAGTGAGGCTGCTAGATACCTTTAAAAAACTCCCTCTCTAATATCTGCTGGGGCGTCTACATGTGCATCATTAATGCACTTTAGTTAATGTGCATTAAATCTAGTATCTTTGGGCATTTTTACGTGTGCTCCAGAAGAAGCTGGGGGTGCTTTAACTAGCAAGCCGCGCAAATTAAAAGCACCTGATCGTCATGTGTATTAGCGTTATCTGTGCTAAAAAATGGCAGTGGGGTACTTTGGGCTAAAGCTGATCAAACAAGCTTTAGTTCAAGGCACCCTGCTGCCATTTTTCAGTGCGGGGATGCTGATGCACATGACACTGGAGTGTGGTAATTTCCGTGCCCCAGCAGATTCAATTGATCGAGTCTGCTCTGGCGTGCTGGATTTCCAGTGCATTGGAGCAGGCTCCCTGCACGCCTATAGGAGCCCTTCATTGTGAGGTACTAAGAAAATGTGCATTGGACTTTGTTAATGCACATTAACTAAAAAGCATAGTCTTTAAGTGACACTTAATGCACATTAGCCTATTTTAATGCACATTAACTAAATAATGCACATGCTTTAATGCGCATTAAAATAGGCTAATGCACATTAAAGCATGTGTGTAGACACTGTGTGTCTTAGTTCCCCATCTGTCAAAAGGGAGAGGATAAAACTCACTCTCCCCCAGCCTTTTGTCTGCCTTATCTATGTCTGTTATAACATCCTGGAGGCAGGAGCTGTTCCCTGTTATTAGCCGGGATAGAAGAAGACACAAGAAACGCTGACTGAGCCATCGAGGTGGTGCTGCAGTAAAAGCAGTCAGGATGGTCATAGCTGTCCAGTGCCCACATTGTAATGCCGCACCGGAAGTACATGTCCTACCAGTAGCAGCTAGAGGTGTTGCTCAGCAGTTTCTGGGAGTGGAAACATAGGTTCATTAGTGTTTTAAAGTATTTCACCAGCATAAAGCCCCAGAAAAGTGTTAAATGTTGCTGTCATTGTCATCTTCACTCCCACCATTATCAGACTTGCTTACCCTGGTTTCCTACAACCACACGACATCTGTGCTCCAGATGAGACACAAAACCAAGGTTTTGACCACGTGATGCAGGTAGCGATTCCCTGGCATTTTTTCCAAAGTGAGCTCCAGCATCCATCCCATTCGGGGAATTATTTGCACCCATGTGTAGCCCAGGTGCACCAGGGTAAGGAACAGGTAAGTAGTAAACCAGTACAGATAATCACAAATCAAGAACAGGTAAGTAGTAAACCAATACGGGTAAGCCTAAATCAAGAACAGATAAGCAATAGGTGGGTGGCAGGGAGGGGTCCCAGCAAGGATTTCAGTGGGATCATATGCCAACGAATCAACAACTATCATTACACAGGAATAACGAAACATAAGGTGCTATCTTGCAAAATATGAGGCGCATAGCATCAGAAATAAAACTTAACTCTTTAAGGGTCCCCAAGGCCTTGACGGGTCCTGAGGCCTTGCCAGCGCTCCAGGGACCAGTGGGGGGAAGACCCAAATGCCCCTTGGGCCTTTCACAAGCCTGAGGGAGCCTCCAAACTCAAGGGCCCTCTCCCTTTGGCTTTCCTTCTAGGAGCCTCTTACTAGCTGGGAGGAATTACCCCTTCCCTGTGGGAATCCTTTTCCCCAGCAACTCACGACTCTGGGTCCTGGATTAGTGGTCCTCATCCCCCTCGGCCAAGTTGCTCCTCACGTGCAAGGCCTCCGAGGCCACTGGCTCCCCTCGGGCCACCAGCCACTGGTGGCCCTGTGCACTGTCGCATGCGCTGAGGGCTCTGCCTTCTGCTAGGGGTTGGCAGCCCGGGCCACCTTGTGCAGCACTGGGCCTTGGTCCACTTCTGGACCCTCCGTGCAGGGTTGTCTGCACTGAGCTGCTGGCCCTGTGCCAGTGGCTGTAGACCGACCGGAGTTGCCCCGAGCAGCTCTCAGGGGTCCCGATCCCTCCCAGCTCTCTCCGTGCTACGCTGTTGGCATTGCATCCTGGCTGCTTGCCAGGGATTGGGGACCTGAGCTGCCTCATGCAGCTCCCAGAGTCCCCGTTCCATGCACCATCCCGTGCGCTGACTTGGATGCAGACCCGAGCTGCCTTGTGCAGCTCCCAGGGCCTGGCTCCGTGCACCGGCCCATGCACCACGTTCCTGGCCACACACCAGGGGTTGCAGACCCAAGCTGCCTCATGCAGCTCCCAGGGTCTTGCCCCATGCACTGATCCATGCACTGATGCTGCGTTTCAGTGGCAGGGCTGCGGGTCGCAGCCGCTTGGCCGCTCCTGTCCAGCATCTTCAAGTGCTTCAGGGCAACAGCTCTGGCCCCACTGGCCAGCTCTTGCCAGCTCTTCCTTTGCCCGGTCCTCTTCTTCCTCCCTCAACGCAGCCGCCCATGTGCCAGGCACGCTGCTCTTTTATTCCCTCTGGAGGCTCTGCCCCCAGCTTGCAAATGGACCAATCAGGTCGAAGCAAGGTGCAGGCTTCAACCAGGTCCAGGTTCTCTGCCTCGCCCTGGCAAGCCCCTCCCCAGCAATCGCCTGATTGGTGGAAGTGTTCCACCAATCGCAAGGAGGGGTCTCCAATCCCAGATGCGGCGGGCGGCCATCGGTAAGCCGGCTGCACGTGGAAATGCAGTTTCACGCGGAGGCATCCCGAGAGGAGACAGCCCTGCGGTGGAGACGCTGAAGCGTCTCTGTCTAGTGATCCTTGGATGCCGGAGCAGCCTCCTCTGCACTGAAGTGTCCAGTCCTCTCCTCCTCTCCTTTTGCTTCAGCCCGGCCCCTGGTATCTCTGCAATGTCTGGGTTTGTGTGGGCGCCCACAGAGAACAAACCAAGGACCCTATTTTCTGCAATACCTGCACCAAGGGAAATATTCTGGATTTCAAAGCCACAGCTCTGACCCTCTTAAAGGGGCCACAATACAGATGAGGACCTCACCTCTGCTTATCTCGTGCTGTCCATAGCTGACAAAGCTCTTTGCATCCGAGGACCTTAAACCATATTACAGGCAGGAGCGAATTAAACTCCTCGCTGCCCCTGTGAAGGGTTTAAGCGCTATCCCTGTTGCAGGGAAATTAGGGGGCTTGTTTGTAGGTCACAAAATCAGGTCCCCAATGTCAAGACCTGAGCCAGACTCCTCAGACCATTCCCTTTTCGCTGCAAATATGAGCTACTTTTTCACTCTGGGGTCCACCCCATGCTAATGTGAGTCCATCGTCTGGTACCCTTCCGGAGGAGGCTCTGAGCTTTGTTTGAAACGAGAGCCAGAAATCTGAATTTGGTACTTGCTGCTGCACGGGCGATGCCCTGGGAGAGTGGTTCTCAATTGCGCTGGACTCGAGCCATGCCTTATTGGACTCAAGACACCCCTCCACAGCTTTAGTGAATCAGCGGCACCCAGTTTCCAAAACTAATTCATTTATTACGGTACTTACGCCCTGGCAGAGGGGGTGGGCAGCAGGGGGAAGGGGTCAGCCAGGCAGGGGCAAGCCTGAGCCTGTGCTGCTCTGCTGATCTCTTCACACCTCAGGGCACCCTTCAAAGCATGCCAGGGTGCTGTGGCATCCTGGGTGACAAAGCCTTGGCCTGAGGAAGGCTATGTGTCCTTCCCAACTATACAGCGGGTCCAGTAAAAAATATCACCCGCAAAAATCCTTGCCGCTTGCATTTTTCTTTGGACCGTCACAGCTACAGCCTGTGAATACGCTATTCAGCGCGAAGTCTCTTGTCCAGCGGGAGCGGATCCGTCTTCTGAGTTCTTTGGTTTAATTCACTCCAAAGTCGGGATGGACCGTTATCTCCCGCACGCCTGGTGCTGTTAGAGGTTATCATCCCGTGTTACTGATAGTCATCCTCTATTATAGCTATGTAACTAGGAGATGAAGGGAAGAGCTACGGCATCAATCAATGATAATTCACAAGGGCTCACCTGATTCAGCTGGGAGCTAATGCAGTTAAAATGCGTCTCTTGCCGAAAAACCTTTAATGACCCTGAAATGCGGCTTAGGCAACAACT
Source organism: Gavialis gangeticus (assembly GCF_001723915.1). NCBI lineage: Eukaryota > Metazoa > Chordata > Crocodylia > Gavialidae > Gavialis > Gavialis gangeticus. The sequence goes on along the minus strand of NW_017729008.1, from coordinate 40,026,560 downwards.
GGAGAGCTAAGATCCTCTCTAAGGATCCCTGGCTCTACTAAGTGCATTAGCTGAGAGAACTCTGCCAAAGATGCGAGGCCCAAAACTTCACTTTTAATAGTCCAATTAAAAGGTCATCTTTATTCATAGCCACCGCACGTTGGTGTCTGATAGCCTGCAGCATCGCCTGGTCAATGATGTGGTATTGCAGATATCACCCTGGGACAGCAGATGGTAAATACTGGCCTTTTCCTAGTAAGCGATGCATGATGGCGATGGCCTCACCTGGAAGGTGTTGGCAGAGGTGATGCTGTAGAGGTCTGCAGCTCTGGAAAGCAGAAGTGCTGTCTGCAACAAGGCAGCAACTCTTGCCATTTCCATCTGATCAAAGCCAGCCCAGCTCAGGGGCTGAGGAGTCATGCCCGACAACTCCTGTGCCCCTCTAGGAGGGCATAGCCTTTGGGGCGGAGGAGATTTCCCCCAGTTAGCTGGTGGCAAGAACCAAATGAAACAGGTCAGTCATCTCCTTGGAGCCTACTTCACCGTGGGCCTGACTCAGAGTTTATTGAAGTCAGCGGAGAGATGCACTTTGGTGCACCGTGTCCCTCGGTTCATGGCTGGGCTCTCGAGCACTGCAGCACTTTACTCCAGACCGCACAGGCGGCAGATTTTGAGGTCGCTGGCTTTTCTCTGGGCGGTCTAAAGAAATCCGGTGGCGAACGGCAGATGAAACTATCCCATTTTGTAAAGTCCTCGTCCTCCCCCTTTCCTGCTCCCCCGAATCTTTAGGACAGTTAATTCCTAGCAGCAACTCTGCAGTCCTTCTGCTGTCACCTGCCTGCCCAGACCCTAACCTTGAATGATACACATAGCAATCCCAGGAGGACTCCTCCGATTGATGGATGCCTATCCACACTGGTGAAGGAGGGAAGATATTTACTACTCAGCAGAGGGCCCTTCAGAAAGATGTTTTATTAGGGCTGCTTACAATACAGGAAAATGCAATAAAGAACAGAGAGACGAACTAAGCAAGGTAAATATACCATACTTCCTATTGGGTCAGCATAACAGCTATAATATACAGGCGTCTGGACTCGCATGGGTCACTCCTTGGCCATCACCTGAAGAAGGGAATAGCCTCTGTTTTCTAACTGATATATTGACCCAATAAAAGGTATTATTACATTGCCTATCACCGCTCACAATGGGGAGAGCATTACACAGAGAGCGATTGCTCCCTTCGGAGAGCTGCAGAGAAAGAATACATGCACATGTGTGCATGATGGATGGAGCAGGCGTCTTTTGTTGCAGAGAAGGGAGCGCTCCAAAGATCCCGGCCCAATGGTCCAGCTTATGCAGGGGGGCTGAACCTGCTGTACACGGTCCAGTCCTTGCTTTTTAGCTCTCATGATGACAAAAGCTATTCTAATCAGAGTGGGTGCCATATCGACAGGGGCGGGGAAGACTGAATATTGCACAGACCTGAGGCATTTGGTTCGGTTGGTGCATCTGAGACCACTCACAGCTGCGAATTGACCAGGCTGCGGAGCTGGGCTGGACCGTGTGATGAACTACGTGTGTGTCACCGGCTACAGCGGAGACTTCGCACCCGCTTTGTGCTATAGCACATGGTTGTTACATTGCAAAAGGGATGTAGGGGAGTTAGGAAAAGGAAGCCAGTGTTAAAATCCTTTCCTTCCCAGCAAAGCGTTGCAGCACCAAGCGTGCAGTCCCACGGAGACCTGTGTGACTCAAACATCGGTGTCGCTGCCTCGATGCAAAAACATAGGGGCCAGTTGTGCAGCTCCAGTTCCAGACGTCATCCCTGGGTACTTTGCTGATCCCCCCCCGGGCTGTCATCTGTGTCCTTGCAGCAGTGGTTCACAACCTCATTAAACTCGAGGCCCCACCTTGGTAGACTCAAGGCACCTCTCAGAAAAGGCCAGCTCTTAGCTTTCACTGGTTTCTTGACTACAGAAAAGTACTGGAGCAAGTCTCCTGTTGCAAAGAACTCAGTAAGACCACAAGAGGTTTTGACGCTCTGGATTCCCATTTGAAATCTCCAGGTTTATCTTGTGAATCAAGCATAGGTGTTTGCACACTCGACAGTGCTAGCCCCCACTGCACGCTTAAAAGGACCTTGCGGATGTGGCACCCTGGCTGGGAATCATTGATTTCAAGGTACAATTCCCTGCGTGGCTTTTGTCAAGATCTTTGTTTCCCTTCCCGTGCTGGCATAGCCATACTTTCTCCGTGCAATCTCCTCATCCTGCCCCTATGTATCCTCCTCCCTTGGCTGCCCAGTGGGCCAGCTTCAGCAGGAGGGCTGGAGGGTGCTCTGGGGAATATCCCAGGGCCCGGTGCTTAAGATGCTTTGCTGGGAAAACCAAAACCTTTGATGCAGGACTTGGCTCTGATAGATGTCTGTGCCATGCCAGGTACTGATCTCATCCAGGCTGCTACGTGGAATTATAATACAGCTCATCATAGTCCGTGCACGGTGGAAGAGAGCTGGGACGTTCGTTAGAATTACAGGGATGTAATTACAGAAAGAAGGGATGTTCATTAGAGTTATAAAGCCCCAAAGAAAAGTCTTTGTCACGCCTCCAGGAGAGAAGAAAAACTTTGAAATATGGCACACTTGATAGTAGTGCAATGTACGTTGATAGCGTTCCCTAGTCTGCAGGAACCTAGGGCCAAGCTGGGAGTAAATCCTTGATTGCTAACCTTTAGGCCAAGTGGCAGAGGGTGCCCTTCTCCATGTGGCACCGTCGTTGAGCGCGGCCTCCTGTTTGATGTCCGCAGGGGGCTGGAATTGTTGCTTTTGGCACTCAGTCCCCCAAATTATTCATGATTCCCCCATCACCGACATGAGATTTCCACAGCCTGCATGGTGCTGACGACCTAGAACAGGGGTGGCCGACCTTGACTTGCCACATGCAGCTCTTCAGGAGTTAATATGCATCTCCTTAAGTCTTTATGCAAGCACACGATGACCAGCTCCCATTTGGTCACCCCTGACTGCTGCCATTTGCAAGCTGGTCGCTGTGTGCTTGTGCAAAGATTCAAGGATTTCATAGATTTCATAGACATTCGGGCTGGATGGGACCTCGGATGATCATCGAGTCCAGCCCCCCGCCCCAGGGGGCAGGAAGTCAGCCGGGGTCAGAGGATCCCAGCAAGAAAAGCATCCAGTTTGCCCTTGAAGGTGTTCAATGTAGGTGCTTGAGCCACCTCTGATGGCAGGCTGCTCCAGACCTTGGGGGCTCGGACAGTGAAGAAATTCTTCCTTATGTCCAGCCTGAAATGGTCTCGCAGGAGTTTATGACCGTTCGACCTCGTCATCCTTTGGGGCGCTTGGTGGTCACCCCTGATAAACTTATAGGTGGGCATCAGGTCACCCCTGAGCAATATACGACATCAATTTCCTCTCCCTTGTCCAGGTGATGGGTCACCTGGTCATAAAAGGAAATGAGAGTGGTCAAGCAAGACCTACCCGCCACAAACCCGTGCTGGTATCCCTCAGGATGTTGGCATCGGCTGGTCTGTTGAGAACGGCATCTTTGATAATCTTTTCTAAGACCTTCCCCGGGATAGAGGTCAGGCTGCTGGACCTGTAGTTGAAGTAGTTGAAGGAGACGCATATTTGCTCCTGAACAGCCGCACGTGGCTCTGGAGCTGCAGGTTGGCCACCCCGACCTAGACCATGTTGCTTTTGCCCCATGCCCCAGGGGTGCAGGGTTAAATCTACACCTATTGGAGAAGGACGCTTTTTGGCACTTTTAAGAGTGTCCATCACTCGGGAGCTCCCAGGCACAGCCAAAAAGGGAGGGGAAAACCAATGGTGCTTTTTCACCGTCTGGACCAAGGTTGCTGTGGGGTCTTTCAGTCCAAGTTCCCACGTCCCCGTGGTTGTTCTCCACCATCTCTGCAGCAGCTTGGGAGCCCGGCTCTCGAGCTGCACGCCAGCCCCCCCGCTCCCACTCTCCATATGCAGCAAACTCAGAAACAAGACAGCGACACTGCTTTGTAGGCGCCCACCGCAACTGCTCTTGTACCTGCCAGTGACGAAGAGCTAGAGAGCGGGTGCAGGGAGCACAGCCAGGGTTGTGCATGTATCTTGGGCAATGCACGGAGCACAGGTCACAAGTGGAGCTTAAAAGGGAACCAACGCTGCCCGGTATCCCTGTGCAAACACCAGCCATTTGCTTCCCGGGCTTCTGCCTTGCAGCTGGCCTCCTCTGTGTGTGAATCTCCTTCCTAGTATTGGAGGGTTTTTCTAATAGAGCAAAACATTCAAGCTGATGCTAAAGCTTTTCAAGTTTTTGCCGGCCTGGGATCCCACCTCTTCGCCCCGCGGAGGAGACTCTGATGGCCTATCTGCAAACCCTTCAAATGAAGTCACTCCGTCTCCTCCTTTGAAGAGCTGACAGCAAAGGCTGAAGAAATGGGGCTGGCTGCCAAGGGTGGAGGTTGGGCCGACAGGAGGTGAAGCCGTGGTGGCGAAGAATGGAAATTTGTTTTTAGGTGTAATGTCAAAAGATCCTTATGATCTTGTCCAGATATATTTCCTGCCGGCGGCTATCACAGCCAATGGCCTAGCGCTCTTGGATATAGAGATTACAGAACAGTGTGGAGGCCTGGTCTAAGCCACAGGGTCATTGCAGTGCTTTTATTTATGAGCTTCCCGAAAAACATTTGGAAGAAAACAAAGAGCTTCTTGCAAAAACCTTCTGCTGAAAGCAGCAGGATGGACAGGTTGGCATGAGAGCCCTCCCAACACGGCAGTCTTTCCTCCCCACCCTGGCATCAGCATGCTTGCCCGCCAGCGGCCCACATTGGGAGTGCTACTCCCCGTTCACAGTGGGGTAGCAAGTGGACCGTGCAGCACACTTTTGTAGCCCGTGTGATGTGATTTAGGCTAAAAGGAGAAGCTCCAGGCCCTCTGAGTCTGGGGGCGAGAGTCTCAACACAAGTCAGCTGTGGCTCGGTGTGCTATGTGAGTAGGCTCGGCATGAGGAGCTACCCAAGACATGAACTTTGCTGTGCTTTCAGGGACACGTGCTGAAACGACCAGCAGGTAACTCAAGCAGGTGCAAGAGAACAGGCCAGGATGTTTTAAGAAGGATTTGAGGAATGGAAAGGGGTTGGATCCTCAAAATGTAGCTGCCTATAGCCTGTGGTAACACAGGACACGAGTTAAAATGAGACGGATGCCTAATCTGGTCCTAACCAATGAAAGAATCAGAGGGCATTAATATTTATGGGCCTGGAGATTTGCACGTGCTGTAAATGATGAGTATGTGTAGTGAGGCTTGACGTGTACGGCATGGAAGATGGGTTTTGGTAGGGACGGTCCGGGAAGCTGGAAGGAAGAATCCTTGCTTGTGCCCCTCCTGACTATCCAGCCCCTCCAGAGGCCTTTGGGACGGCTGTGGGCCAGATGAGAGACTTCACTTCCTTTGTCCTTACGTGTCCTTTCCATTAATTGGAAACTTTAATTTTTATCATTTTTCCCCTTACCCATCCTGCATGTAAGACGTAATTGCCCTCTACGCACCTGCCTCCAAGGTCCTCCCACCTTGTATCATCAGCCTCGAGCTGCAGTCAGGTTGGGAGGATGCTCTCGATCCCCAGTGGTGCAATTCATTCTTAAAAAGGCTCCGCTGTCAGGCAGGACTGAAGCCTGGGGTTTTCAAAGGAGTCCAACACATCCCGGGGGGGCTGGGAAAATCCCAGTCCAAGCCCATGTGGGGCCCCGCTTTGCACGGGGGGAAAGTTGGTGGGAGACCCAACCACGCGGTGCATGCAGCCACATGCCCCCTGCAATGCTGATGACTCTGGTCAGGCGTCCGGCACTGCACTGGCTTGTGGGGATGTGTGCTACCACCCTCTGCGGCAGCGGGAGCCCACCTTTTTGGCCAGAAATAAAGCCCGGCGATTCCCCGAGTGCCTCTCTAGTCTCCTTCCCCTGCCTGATCTGCCAGGTTGCTCCCTGCTCCTTGCCCTGAGCTCCCTGCCTGATCCATTGCTCCACTTTTTGTCCCTTGTCTGTGCTTCCAGCCCTATCTACTGCTCTGCTTTCTGTTCCCTGCCCATCTGCTGCTGCGCTGCCCGCCCCTCCCCAGCCTGCTGAATGCCACAGGCACGGGCTTGTACGCCGCAGGTTGGCTACCCCTGCTCTACTGGCTTGACCAAAAGCTGCTGAAATGCATGTGTCATAGGCCCTATACTGTGAAATGTTAGGCACGCCTCTCCTTTAGCTTCAAGAGCAGCTGATTTTGCTGTCAGAGTGGGAGGACAGGAGTTTTCTTTCCAGCCTCCCATTGCCGTACAACTTCTGAGTGCTCGTGGCCTGCGTTACGCTGGCCACTAGTCAGGGCCAGCTGCCCCAGATTCAGCAGCTGTGCAAACGACAGCTGGAGAGCCCCGTGCACCCTTCCCAGGCTCCTGAGGCTTGCAGGCCTGCAAGCGCGCTCTTCATTTCGGTTTTCCGCCGCTCTCAATCTTCACCGAGTGAAATCTCTTTGTTCCTTGCTTACTGTTCTGACTTTCCTATTAGTGCAAAACTTTCTCTGACCCGGGCCATCTGGCACAGAGCCGGCAGAGCAAGCAGCGAGCGGTGGGAGCAGTTGGACGCCGAGAAGAAAACTGCTGCCGTGTCATTCTGAGTGAATGCAGCCTGCAGGTGTCAGGGAAATTGTGACAGGGAGCACGGAGAGGCGGCTTCAACTTTGCTCGCCTCATCCCCAGCCGCCTTTCTTCTATGGAAAAAACCCCCACTCCTGACCTCCCCCGGAGACGGAAAGGGCAAGATTAATTTAAAAGGTAGATTGGTGAGCTAATACAACTTTAAGAACAGACTGAAATTAATTCAGCGGTTCAAGGGCTATAATCAAGAGACAACCAGGACATCTTAGACATTGCTGCCAGCAAATGCAAGAGGTGGGAAGGAATGAAATGCACCGAGCGGCTCTGAGCCATGCAGAGATTTATACCAGAAAGGCGTTCGGTTATACCCCGAAGTTTGGAGTGAGTAAAGGAGCGATTGGGCCTGAAATGGGTGAAGCTCGTCCCATGTGGAAGATCCTGAATCGGAGCGGGAGGGATGACCTAGTGGGTATGACACAAGGCTGGGACTTCAATTCCTAGCTCCATCGCAGACTTCTTGCGCGGCAACGGGCACAACAAATGCCCGGGTACCACCATGAGGAACATGGGGAAAATGGAGAGGTTCAGTGGGGGTGAAGGGGGAAAAGGTATATAACAGACTGGAGCTGTTAAGTGTCAAGACACTGCAAATGGGCCTGTTTGGTCCTGGGGTGCCTGGCATGGTGAAGCAGGGTCCCTGCAGTGGTTTTATTTATGAGCTTTCTGAAAAAAAAACATTTGGAGGAAAACACCAAGCTTCTGCTGAAAGCAGCAGGATGGGCGTCTTGGCACGGGAGCCCTCCCCACAGGCCAAAGTCTTTCCTCCCCACCCCAGCACCAGCATGCTTGCCCACCGGGGGCCTGCACTGAGACTGACCCCCTTGCACAGTGGGGTAGCAAGTGGGCCGTGCGGCACCCTTTTGTAGCCTGTGTGATATGATTTAGGCTAAAAGGAGAAGCTCCAGGACCTCTGAGTCTGGGGGCGAGAGTCTCAACACAAGAAAGCTGTGGCTCGGTGCGCTATGAGTAGGCTCGGCATGAGTAGCTGCCCAAGACATGAACTTTGCCATGTTTTCATGGACATGTGCTGAAATACCCGACAGGCAACTGCAAGCAGGTGCAAGAGAACAGGCCAGGATGTTGTAAGAAGGATTTGAGGAATGGAAAGGGGTTGGATCTACAAAATGTAGCTGCCTAGAGTCCATGGTAACACAGGACACAAGTTAAAAATGAGACAGGTGCCTAATCTGGTCCTAACCAATGAAAGAATCAGGAGGCATTCATATTTATGGGCCTGAAGATTTTATGTGCTAAAAATGACGAGTATGTGTAGTGAGGCTTGATACGTACGGCGTGAAAGATGGGTTTTGGTAGGGATGGTCCGGGAAGCTGGAAGGAAGAATCCTTGCTTGTGCCTCTCCTGACTATCCAGCCCCTCCAGAGGCCTTTGGGACGGCTGTGGGCCAGATGAGAGACTTCACTTCCTTTGTCCTTACGTGTCCTTTCCATTAATTGGAAACTTTAATTTTTATCATTTTTCCCCTTACCCATCCTGCATGTAAGACGTA
>NW_017729008.1:40011504-40013362 GCF_001723915.1 Gavialis gangeticus | reverse complement strand
GGACCAGGTGAGAGGCTTCACTTCCTTTGTCCTTACGTGTCCTTTCCATCAATTGGAAACTATTTAACTTTTAATTTTTATTGTTTTTACCCATACCAGTTTTGCATATAAGACGTAACTGCCCTCTGCACACCTGCCTCGTATCATCCACCTCGAGCCGTAGCCAGTTGGGAGAACATGCTTTAACTTCACTGGGGTAATATATTCTTGTTGCAGTGGTGCCTGATTTTGGCCATGAACTTTGAGCCAATGGAAGCAAGCGGTGTCTCACCATCCAAATCGTACCATAAGCTGGTATTAAGAGCAGTCTGCTAAGTCTGCACAGAGGCAGTACACGGCATGCCGGTGGGATACACGCTGCTGCTGGCGCAGCCATCCTTTAGAGAGTGTGTAAACTGAGGTCCTAACTATGTGTGGTTATTAAAGATCCCCTAGAGCTTTCTGCAGAAGCAATGGGTTTTAGCCCAAGAGTCCTGTCCACAACTGCCGTGGCATTAATTGTATTGCTCTGTGGTTTCAGTAGTATTGCTCTGTTATAGAGTCTCTCTAGAGCTGCTGTCAGAAGTGATGTTTTGTCGTGCAACTGGCCACTGAAAGTGCTCTATAGCTGTGTGCTGACAGAAGTGCGCAGCTGCAGAGCGCTTTAAGAAGCGCCTGATTGTACGACAAATGAGCTGTCATTACACGAGGGTCTAAATGAAGGTGCTTCAAAGTGGAGCACCTTCATTAACTTCTCTTAGTGCATGCTGGGAACAGCACTGGGCTGACGCAGCCCAGCCCTATCCCTGGTGCTGTCTTGAGGATGAGAAGGGCGGGGGGGGATTTCTGTCTGGGGTTTGCCCAGCCTGCACTGGAGGGTCGGGGGAGTAGGATGGAGTCCCCTGAGGTGGCGGGCTCCAATCCAGCTGCCCCCCACACTCCAGCACAGGCTGGGCAAACCCCATAATGGACCTCCCTTCTCCCACTCCCGGCCTGAAGACAGCAGAAGCTCTGGGAGATGGGACATGGGGCTATGAGAGAAAGGCTAGCGACATGTGGCCTCTCTTGCTGGATTGGCTACAATGTGGATCTTGATTCCTGACTCTGCTGACCCACCAGTGAACGTCTGTTGGGTTGGGTGGGTCGGTCTAACTCATGGTGCTTTCTGTGAAGCACCAAGAGTTAGACCAGGGAGCTGCACTTCTGTCAATACCGTAACATTACTAAAACGTCTACCATATTCCACCCCAGAGATGGATGTGTTTCAGCAATGGATGGATCCGTTACTATAGATGTGGTTGTTTTGTAAAATGGCTTCAGTTTTCATGGAACTGAGTGCACCAGATTAATTAGAGAGTCCACCCCCACCATCCCAACTAGCTCCCAGTAACTAAAAATATTACTTCTCCAGTGTCCCATATGATTAAAAAGCCGGGTTTTTTAATGGTACCTTGATGATTTATACACAATGAGATTTTTGTCAGGATAGCACCACATTAGGAGAAAGCTTGTTAATTATGTGGTGGTTAATATGATAATTTAGCAAAAACAACACCTATTAAGAGCTCCTCATTAGGTAAAATGCTTCTCATTTTTAACACACAAAGTGTCCCAGTTAATGAGGTTCACCTTCGATTTCTAGCATGTTCAGAGATTAAAAGCTCCCTCCATTTATAACTCTTCATATCATTCCATTTGTCAAAGCTGACACAAGGCCTGCTTAAATGTCTAACTGCTGCATTGTCTCTCTCACCCCAGCTTCAAAGCCTCTTTGGCAAAAAAACCATCTCCCTTCATGAAAGTCTTTCTCTCCCAATGAGCCTCCACCTCAGCCCCCTGCTGCTTCTGTTTTACTGGAATTCATGCTGCGGTAATAAGA
>NW_017729008.1:40009929-40011493 GCF_001723915.1 Gavialis gangeticus | reverse complement strand
CCGTAACATTACTAAAACGTCTACCATATTCCACCCCAGAGATGGATGTGTTTCAGCAATGGATGGATCCGTTACTATAGATGTGGTTGTTTTGTAAAATGGCTTCAGTTTTCATGGAACTGAGTGCACCAGATTAATTAGAGAGTCCACCCCCACCATCCCAACTAGCTCCCAGTAACTAAAAATATTACTTCTCCAGTGTCCCATATGATTAAAAAGCCGGGTTTTTTAATGGTACCTTGATGATTTATACACAATGAGATTTTTGTCAGGATAGCACCACATTAGGAGAAAGCTTGTTAATTATGTGGTGGTTAATATGATAATTTAGCAAAAACAACACCTATTAAGAGCTCCTCATTAGGTAAAATGCTTCTCATTTTTAACACACAAAGTGTCCCAGTTAATGAGGTTCACCTTCGATTTCTAGCATGTTCAGAGATTAAAAGCTCCCTCCATTTATAACTCTTCATATCATTCCATTTGTCAAAGCTGACACAAGGCCTGCTTAAATGTCTAACTGCTGCATTGTCTCTCTCACCCCAGCTTCAAAGCCTCTTTGGCAAAAAAACCATCTCCCTTCATGAAAGTCTTTCTCTCCCAATGAGCCTCCACCTCAGCCCCCTGCTGCTTCTGTTTTACTGGAATTCATGCTGCGGTAATAAGAGGTAGAAAGAGCCAAAAGGAAACCATAGGTCTGTTGTGTTAGGGACAATCTGAGAACAACCGAGCCTTGTCTGCACTACAAGGACCAAACTTTTCTCCAAGTGACATAAGGAAGAATCCAAATAAGTCTACAGAAGTCCGTGGAGTTTATCTGAATTTCCCCTAGTGCACTGAAATCTGCATTGCATTTGACACTTTCTCCATTAAAACAATACTTTGGGGTAAACTTAGTCAACATTTTTACAAGTGGCTACTGATTTGGGAGACATCAGTTTTGGAGGCCTAGCTGGACACATCTTCAAGGGATCTAATTTTCAGAAGGTGAGTACTATTCAATGTCTTGGTCAACGACCTGGAAGATGGCATAGAGTGCGCCCATAGCAAGTTTGTAGATGACATCAATCTGGGGGGAGTAGCAGATAGGCTAGAAGGTAGGACTAGGATTCAGAGTGACCTGGACAAATTGGAGGAATGGGTCAAAAAAAATCTCTCATGGGATTCAACAAGGACAAATGCAAAGTCCTGCATGTAAGACGGAGCAGTCCCATGCACCGGTGCGGGCTGGGGCTGACTGGCTGGGCAATAGCTGTGCAGAGAAGGACCTGGGGGTGACAGTGGACAATAAGAATATGAATATGAGCCAGCCGTGTGCCCTTGTTGCAAGAAGGCTACCGGCATCCTGGGCTGCACTGGTAGGAGTGCTGTCAGCAGATCCAGGGCAGTGATCTTCTTGTCTATGCAGCACTGGGGAGGCTGCATCTGGAGTCCTGTGTCCAATTTTGGGCCCCCCACTACAGAAAAGATGTGGACAAATTGGAGGGAGTCCAGCAGAGGGCGACAAAAATGATTTGGGGGCTGGGGGACATGACTGGTGAGGAAAGACTGAGGGAACTGGGCT
>NW_017729008.1:39999321-40009918 GCF_001723915.1 Gavialis gangeticus | reverse complement strand
GAACTGGGCTTATTTAGTCTAGAGAAGAGGAGACTGAGGGGGATTGAATAGCAGCCTTCAACTCCATGCAGGGGGGTTGCAAAGAGGATGGAGCTGGACTGTTCTCTGTGGGGGCAGATGACAGGACAAGGAGCAATGGGCTCAAGCTGCAGCAAGGGAAGTTGAGGTTACATATTAGGAAGAATTTTCTCCCAGTGATGGTAGTAAAACATTGGCCCCAGTTACTCAGAAACGTGGTGGACTCTTCATCCTTGGGGGGGTTTTCAAAACCCAGCTAGACCAAACTTTAGCTGGGATGATCTAGTTGGGGCTGGTCCTGCTTGGAGCAGGGGGTTGGACTAGATGCGACCTCCTGAGGTCCCTTCCAGCTTTAACTTTCTATGATTCATTTGAAACCCTGTTTTTTCCAAGGTGCCTCATCTCAAGGCCCTCGTTAAGTGCCCTTCTAAAAACTGAAGCCTTTCTGTCGTAGGAAGACTGAAACATATATGCAGAAGGCTGCTGCTTCAACACACTGTCCTTTGTATGTGGTCACTTGGTCCGCACTGAATCTTCTTGCTGAGGACTAACCATATCAGACCCATTTATCAAACCTGCCACCCTCAAGTGGCCGTTTTGCAACGGCCACTGCTAGCTGCATGTCCCACATCATTGGGTGCATCTATATGTGTAATTAGCATGTAGCAATAAACTCCGGTGCAGTTCATGCTGGGGTTTATTGCTCCTGGGTGCAGCATTTACAAGTGCACGTGGGATTGCATCACATTGAGCTGAATAGGAGCAGCCCCAGCTGGCAGGAGGCCCAGGGGGTTCAGCCCGCCAGCTGGGGACTGCTGTGTCCTGGCTCAATGTTGCAAAGGGGCTGGCTGAGGCATAAGTGGGCTACGGTGTAGGGCTAGCTGGTAAGCAGCCCCCTCACAGTAGCACCCTCATGCCCCAGTCAGCCCTGGTCATTGTCTACACGTGCGTTTCAGCGCACGTAACTACTCCATTGTGGGATAGTACTTGTCGTAGACAGTGCTATCCTACAGCAGAGTGAATTAATTTACTGCACCCTAATATGGGAGCACGTGTAGATGGTGACACTTTACTGCAAAGCAAATTAGCTCTGCAGTAAAGCACACATAGATGCACTCGCCGTGCGCCTTCTAGCTGGGAAGTGCTCTTCACTCTTCTTAAGAGTTTTCCTCTTTCTTTTTCTAAAGAGGACTCGGATGCTCCTTCAAAGCCTGTCCAGCCTGTGTGTCCACATTAAAAAGGTGACCAAAAAGCATCTCCTGAGCAAATAATCTTTCACTGCTTCCCAAAACAACAGACTTCTCTTTGTGTTTCTATCACTCTTTCTTTGCTCGGACGTGCTATCTAGCCCCTTTTACTTTGACTGGAAATCCAAGCTATCTTCTGTCTTTGGACTGAAAAAGAGTCCTCCCCCTTTGACACCTGGTATTCCTTGCTCACTAGTTAAATCTGCACTGCTCCTACCCTATCTCAAAAGGATCGTTCAGGTTAATTTCCAAGTGTCTCCATAGTTTAAAGATGAGACCTAGTCTGAAAAATGGCTGGGACAACCCCACTGTGAGGCTCCATGTTTCTCTCTTTCTCGGGGAACTCTGAGTTAAAGGGGCTCAGTACAGAAATAAAGGGTTTTTTGTGGGTTTTTAAAAATCTTTTAGCCTTGCAAACTCTTCCTGAAGTCTCTGGGGAAAGCAGGTTTCTTTCCTTCTTGCACACGACCAGTAACAGAAAGTTGGGCAACCCCAAAATAAAACATTAATGGCACCTGTGCAAAACCACCGGCTTAAAATTAGACCCATGCAAGCTTGTTGCTGTCAGCGGGTGAACGCAGATGTAACTGGAGTTTACTGAACCATATGGATTTACAAGGAACAGACACCATCTCATCCTGCGCGTCCACGGATAGGAAAGAAGGCAAGATCTTCTTTGTTATTCTCATCAACGGCTCTGTCTCCGCACACCTGCAGGGAGCAGGTCCGTTGAGCTAGAAGGGGCTATTTCTACATGGGCTGTCTGGAGAGCAGCCCCACGATTGAAATGCTTCGATCATGCTGCTTAACTGTCTTCCGCCACGAATTGGACCATCGCGGTTTTGTCACGCTAAATAACTGCATCCAACATACAGTTTCAAAGTAACGCTAAGGTTATAGCATCGAGCACCGGAGAGATAGCAAACATCAGAACTGAGGTCGCCTCCGAGACCTTAATGCAGCCCTTTTGTGGAGCTGCATTGCGATGCTCCCTGGTTAGAGGAGCGCATATATTTTTCTACAGCTCGTTCGGTTTACCGGCTGGACGGCGATGAGGGGATGAATCGGGCCTTGGTTGTGAAAGGTCTGTAGGGCCTCTGCCTGGCTGCTTGCAGAGACTGGAAGGTGAGCAGTGAATGAGGAAAGGGCACTGGCAGGAGGAGGGGACACTTGAATGTCCAGCTGGGTGCATCATTGTTGACAAATCTTTGGAAAATGACATGTTTCCATTGGAAAATGCCAATCCATTGAGCAGGAGGATTTTCAGGGTTGGGGTGGGACTCCTGGTAGGAGAGAAACCTTCAGAACAACTGCCTGTCCCGGGCATTTGTCCCAGATGTGGGAGACCCAACTTCAAGTCCGTAGGACTGGACTATCCACCTCTCTCTCGCACAATGAATATGCAGTTGTTTATAGGAAGCGAACAGTCGCAGCAGGAAAGATCAATCGACTCTACCACAGGGCACAGACACACGTGCATTTTCAGAAAGGGACGGGGAGCTGCTGTGAGGTCCTACCTTGGGGTACGCACCTCCCGAGGAAGTGCCACTGCTCTGCCTATTAGTTGACCTGGGGGTCTCTCTTGCTCTCATTCCAAAAAACCTTTAAGTTTTATTCCAGTTCAGAGTGAAAACAAATATCCCAAACCTCAACATTTTCATGAAACAGGATTCCTGTTTTCTGGCCAGTCGCTGGTTCAGCTAACGAGTTCCTCTGCGATTCTGGCCGGTGATTGAAACCTTCCAGTCCCATTTCCAGAAATGCTGAGTTAAGCAGAACTGCAGACTCCCTGAAAAAAGGGCTAGGGCCAGGTTAAATTGAGCACCCGACATGAAGGCAGACCTTTGAGAGGAATAGCTCTGTCCCTTCGTGCCCAGTCAATACAGCATGTGATACAGGTTCTGGTTTTCATATTAATGAAAATAGATTCATTAATATTAGCAAAACATTCAGATACTGGAGTGAGTAGCGCCGGCGAAAAGCCTATGAGAAAATTGACAATTCTGTCTTCGGAGCAGGCCTTGAATAATTGCAGTAAATAAGCCACGGAGCTAAACACTGGCGCCGAAGAGAAAACAACTTATAGAAAAGCTGCTCGTTCATCCAGAACGGTGCACTGAGTGAAACAGGGCCCTGTAGAAAAAAATACGTAAGTAATGAGTGAAAGCCTATGCCATAACGAATATGCAGAAGGAGGGCTGAATTAAGGTTGCAAAGGCATCTTTAAGTTGGATGCATCATCCTTTTTGAGAGCTTGCCATTGCAACCTCAGTGGTCTTCTATTTGAGGATTAAATGTAATTGCCTATTTCTTTAAAACATGTAAAAGCCCATCAACTCTATCACTGACCCCCAGCAGGATTTAGATTCACCGCACGGATCTCCATCATGTGAAGTCATGCACTAATCGATGGCATAGCAGGTGTCACCCTCTCTGGACCAGCGCTAGGTAGAGAGGTATGGGCAATACACGGCACCGGGCAGTTTTTGTAGCTCTTTCCTGATACCAGAGGAAAGGGGAGACTCCAGCTGTGATTTCCATTCCAGGTTCGGCTCTCTAAGGCGCGGCGCTATTGCAGGCTACTTTTTTATCCTCTGTCCTCAGTCAGTCTCTGCCCTGCCTCTGCTCCTTCAGTCCCTCCGCTTCAGCCTACCACCCCCAGCGGTCCAGTTCTTCACCCTCTGCATTGGAGCCGCGTGGGCTCCCCTGCGCTGCCTGGCGGCCAGCATTGCAAGCTCCCTCCCCGGCCTCGACTAATTACCTAGTGGGTCGCGCCTGCCTGGGGCACTAACTGGCAGCCCTGGCCCAGTTAATGCCTCCAGCTGGCCATGGTCTGGGCCTGCCAGTTGGCTGCTGGGGAAGCAGCTTCTCCATTTATTGCCAGCTGTGTGACCTGACTTTGGGCCAGCCATCGGTTTTGGTTAAGGTTTGCTTTAGTAAGCCTGTTCGCCCCTGTGCTCTCTGGCTTTCTTGGTGCCTGGTCCTGCCTAGTTGTGTCCTTGCACTTTAGCTTGTGGGCTTTCCTTGGATTTGGCAACTTGGCATCCGGTTCCCAGACCCGGACCCTGCCTGCGTTTTGGACTTTGCCCCAGGGTCTGGTAAGTCACTCTCTGCCTCTTGACCCAGCTTGTGTTTTCAAGGGTTTCCCCCCCTGGGATCTGGTAAGTTTGCTTCCTAACCTGACTCAGCCCATGGTTTAGGCTATGCCCTGGCTCCTAGCCACTTGGCCAGACCACCTACAACCCCGTCCCTTACACTCCCTCCTCTCTGCTCGTACCCCTAGTGCCACATCAGTTCCCAGCTCCAAGTAAGAGCAACTGCAAGTCTTGCTCAGCCATGGTGTGATATATATTCATGTCTTTGGTGCACAGAGTCCAGCACAAAGCGTGCTCAGTACAGGTGGAATCGTTGGATGATTTAGCAGATGGCTTTTAGCGAGCAGCTACTGAGCATGTGTGAGCTGAGGGGTTTTGCCACCTACAATACTGGCAAATTTTCCCAGGAATAGTAAACGCAAAACCAAGCACTTCTAAATTTCAAGTCCCTGGTCCAGAGCATAGAGACAGGAAAGCCTCTTGCTGACAGGGTTGCGGGAAGCTTTTTACATGACAATGCAATACATTTTTTTTGTCTAACTCTGTTTTTGGAAAAGGGTTTTGTTTTTTTTCCCCTGAAATATTCCCCAAAATTCAGTCTGAGATGCATAGCATGGGGACCTTCCTCCCAAATGGCTCAATTCTGACAAAGTTAGAAGCATCTGAAAACAGGAGCTTATAACAGGAGGTGTCAGATGACCTTAATTGTCGATCGTGCTACTAGTTCAATGTATGATAATATTTGGAGCCATCAAGACCAGAGGAAAATGAGTCCAATTAAACATGTTGTCATTAACTGAGACCATATAGGACCTTACTTCTACCAGTGTTTTTTCCATCGACTTCAGTAAGTAGACTGACCCCAAGACATTATATATTTCCAGCTGCTGTACAATGGGCCGAGAGTTTAAATGTTGGTTCTGTCAATATACCCTGATCATATTCCTCTGTAATAGTAATTCAGTACCACTTAACATGCACTTAGCTTGGAGACTAGTCCTACCTGAGTGCATCACTTTACACTTACACGCATTTAAATTTCATATTCCACCTCTGAGCCCATTCGCTTCATCTATCAAGAGTATTCTGTGAAGAGGCTACATCTGTCTGAGTCTTAACCACTGTCTTAATTTTATTATTGCTGGCAAATTTAATGATCTATCATGTCTGAATTGTTCATAAAAACCTTAGAGGCTACCAGTCCCAAGGAGCTGTGTGATTCTGCTCCTTGCCAGCTCAGTAGACGGGGCCTGCCATCATCATCACTGGTGTGCTTGGCCCAATACACCGCACCGATGGAGCCGTCTGCACCCCAGCGTGCTTCTGGCCTGGGTTCAGTACAATGCAAATGGTGCTGTCCTGGCTGGATGAGAAGGAAGGACCTTCTAAGCACAGAGTTTGGCGGATGTTCGAGCTGAAAAAGTTATCCATCAGGTGAAACTTTGGGCAAAACTGTTCAGGGTACCCAGTTGCTGCCATCAGGGTTATGGTTTATGCCAAAGCATCTCTCTCTAGTGTCCTGGCAGAGATGGTCCTGCACACATCCTACTTTCATGCATCAGACCCAGGAACATGGTCCTGAGGTCGCTCTAGGGGAATCCTTCCCAAGGTCCCTTTTATGACCTTGGCCTTTCACATGCATGAGAGGGACAGTGGAAAGTATCCTCCCAACAGCCTCCCCCCCACATTTGGGGTTTGGTGTATGAGTGGGAGCAGGTGGGTGAGATGTGCTTGGGGGTGTCTTCCTTCCCTGCCTATATACCAGGAGTGTCCCCACTGAGATCCAGGCTGTCTTATTCTAGGCCAATGGAGTTTGACCCTCCAGCCTGTGGGCAAACTTCATCTCCAGCCTGTGCAGCCATGTCCTCTGGCCCATGGTGGATATACCCACATGGCCAGAAAATTTGGGAGGGGTGGCAGTGTTCATTGCTGCTCCACTGCAGCCGATTTGCAGACCTGTGAGGAGCTCCACAAGCAGGATAATGTGGTTCTGCGCAAAGCCTGGTGTTTTGGGGCAAGTTGTGTGATAGGGTCATTTCTGTAGTTTCAGGAATAGGTCAACAAGCCCTTGTATAGGGTGGTTTGCATAGGGATGCTCCTGTCTTGAGCAGGGGTTTGGATTAGATGTGTCCTCCTGGGATCTCTTCCTACTTCTCTATCACTTGTCCAAGCTCATGCAACAGGCCTATAGCACAGCCCAGAGTAGATCTCAGATCCCCTGGCTCCCAATTCATTAGGCAGTGTGACTTCCCCTACCGGTAGATAATATATCACCCCCCTGTTCTCAGTTATCTGGTGCAAATCCTGCTCCACCCACTGCAATTGGGAGGGAGCAGGGGTGTCCCACCAGGTGCTCATTTGTTGGAAATGATAGAGAAGAAAAACCTGGGAGTACTAGTTAACCACGGGCAGAGGAGACCACCAGTTCAGTGCATCTCAGGCGAAGGCAAATGGGATCCGCAGATGCAACAGCAGAGTGTAATGTTTATGCCACGGTACAAACTGAAATCTCAGCACCGGCGCTGCATGCAGCTCTTCTTCGCCTGTTCAAGGAAGATGAATTTTAACTGTAAGTGGTGCGAAAAGGGCTCCTAGGATGATCAGGGGAATGGAGGAACCGACTTAAAGAGCGTGGCTTGCTTAGCTCTGCAAAACCAAGCAGGGAGGGAATAGGATGGCTCTATAAATACAGCAGGGGGCAAACGCCAGGGAGTGATAGAAGCTGTTTAAGCTAAAGGAGGATGCTGGCATGAGAACAAATGGGTATAAACGGCCAGGAATAAATTCAGGCTGGAAACGAGAAGGTTTCTGGCCATCAGAGGAGTGATGCTCCTTCCAGTGGGAGTAGCAGAGACAGGCTACGTAACTGGTTTGAAGACCTGGCTTAAGTGGTTTATCAAAGACATTATATATGATTGTAGCTGTCTGGGACTGCAGAGGCCTGGAGCCAATGGTCCAGGAGCCCGGCTGGGCTGTGGTCCTATTAGGCTTTGCTTTGTGGTCCTCCTTGTGGTACGTGGCCGTGCTGTAGAGGCGGTGAACCCAAGGTTTGCTGCCTGGGGGGTTTCAGGACCTGACACAAGGGCTGTTGCCTCCTGCTTTCCCTCGAGCTGTGCTGCAGGCACAGCACCCCGCTGCCAAGGCGTCTGGGGGTGGGGTGCAGGCGGTGGGGGGCAGCCAGCACAGCATGGGGGGCCGCAGGGATTTCTCTGGCCAAGCCTATTCTGTGTGCAGGCCCGGAGAGTCTCACAAGTGAGGATTAAGTGGAAGCATATTCTTCTTTTTTAATTACAGACAGACCCAGGTCATCAGTGCCCTACCCGGATACAGCCGTCCGCTCGCGCCCGGCGCAGGGGGCTGTCAGCAGCGATGCACGGAAATGTTGGTAAGAGACTGGCTTTTATTGCCTGCTCCCAGTCACCTGAGCGGGGGCTTGGGTGACAAAGGTTAACCCCCTTCTGGGATGACAGGGGTCAGGGGTCACTGATGACAGCGACTGCTGTCCCTGGAGCCTAACCATCCTACGCGATATGCTTCAGCTCTGTATGATCCCAGGTCAGATGAGTTGGCTCAGCCCTTGGTCTTTTGCATGTACGTGCGAAGACCGGATCACGCATCCATCATGTTGTAGGTCCTCCCAGGATGGAAGACCAGGTCCAAACCCATTGCCTTGCAGCTGGCTCTGTGTGCAGGGAGCATAATAGGGGCTCATGTTAGTCACAGGACTGTATAACATCGTCATCGGTGTTGGCGATCCCTCGCGGTTGAGGATGATCACTCCCATGGGTCAAGTAAAGGGTTGTAGATGAGTCTGTTGATGGCTGAGGAGGGCAATCCTAGAGCCATAGACTCTCTGGAAAACTTATTATGTGAGGTGTGTGTAACATGCGGATAATGCTTTTCAGTCCTCGAGAGGTGCATAAAGCTTTGGAGGGAGGAATGCAAGGGCAAGTGCCTTTCTGGCTGCGGCTCTGATGTAACATGAGGCCTCGGCACCACCTGGGGAGGGTTTGGTCCTGGAGCCGGGAGAGTTCACTTGCTGCTCCGCTTACAAAAGAGCATTGACCCTATGCTCCTATGCCTGCTTGGGCTCCCCTTCTTCACGGCAGGGCACGGGCTTTTTGGGAAAACACCGCAGGTCTCACTGTCTTGGCAAGAAGAGGAGGTTGTGCCCATAAACTGACCCACTGTCCCCAGACCTTATGCAAGGGATGTGCCAGCCGGTGCTTCCAATATTTGAGACAGCGGCAATGCGTGAATGACTCGGGCATCCTTCTGGGTGGAAGGCGCTGCCATCGACAGTTCATTCAGGGAGGTAACCGCTGCTCTCTTTACAGGTCTCGTGCAGCTGCACCCGCAATACCGTGTCTCGTTCTGGGCGCTGCATCGCCAGCAAAGTATTGACAGAGCTGGAGGGAGTTCAGAGAAGAGCAGCAAAAACAGTCAAGGAGTCGGAGGGATTTGACTTACAGGGAAAGATTAAAAGAGCTAAATCTGTCTAGCTTAGCTAAGCAATGAGTAAGGGCGGAGGGCGTGTGAGAGCCTACAGCTATTTGGAGGTTGTAAACAGCAAGAGGGAGGGGAACTATTTTGTGAGATGCACAGGAGTATAACGAGGGAGAGGTAGCCTTTAAGGGAAACTTTTTAACAGGGAGGTCTTAGGGGCCTGGTGCTGGGCCAGGTAGACGTCCCCTGGGACTGACCGGGGCCCCCAGAGCCCATGGAGGCAAAAGGTAGAGCTCCACTGGACTAGACAGATGCCTCTTGGGCAGTGGTTTTTCCCTTTCTGGAGTCACCTGTCCCTTTTGCAGACTGTTATGTCACTGCGCAGTGCTCACCCCCCTCAATTGGTGCTACCGATGATGAGAAAAGCGATCGCTGCATCCCCGTTGCAACCTCTCCACTTGATCCTCTCCTTCCTCTTCCACTCTTTTTATTTCCCCTTCTTTCTCTCCCTTTGCTTTCCTCTCCCTGCCTCACACTGACCCTCTACAGTTTACTGAAGAAGGACTCGGCACCTTTCATGTCTTCCTGGTGCTGCCACTGCCTCGCTGCATGACCGCTTGTCCTCCGTGTGACTCAGTTTCCCCGGCTGCCCTTTATCTTGTCTACTTAAGTGTTAAACTCTTCAAGGCAGGGACTGCTGCTGCTTTGTGTCTGCACCGGGGCGCTGAGCTCAGTGCTGCTGTAGTAACAAGAACTAGACTTTGAAAAGGAGCAGTGGAGAATAGTCCTCCATGGACTGACGGCGATAGACCGGCTGATCCGAGGGGCGAGCTTATGAATCAATTATAAACGCTGTCTTTCAGATCCTTCTGCATGTTGCTATTGGTAAAGATCAATGCTTTTTCTGTTTGTCTGGTATTAAAAGCAACAGGGAAATGCAAGGAACTGCTCTTCTGCATTTTAAATGGGCTGACTACACAGCTGGGGTTGAAACCGCTCTGGCTCTTCCCCCCCACCCCCCCGGTGATGTCCTGTCTGCTTCCCCACCCTTGGGAAGTCGGATCCGTCATCTCTCCGGTAGCAGCCTCCCCTTCCCGTCAGCGGGCTTGGAAAGAGTCACGGCTCTGCTTGCCAGCTTGAATGCGGGATGTGGACGCTGGGTCCTTCTCTGGAGGAGTTGCTGTGAAGGCAACACCCCTAAAAGCCAGTAACGTGTTGGAGTGGGGAAGAAAGGCTGTCTGTCAGGGGTAGCAAAGGCAGGCCTGCATCTTGGTTTGACTGCAGGCCGAGGCACCTGATGTGGTGCTTTGCAGCTGGGAGGAGAAGGGTCTTTTCCCTTTAATGACTTTGTCTTGAACCTCCTCCCTGGCATAGGAAGGGAAGAACCGGGGGTGGGACGGAGGATGAGACTGAGGAACTAACCTGCAACGTGCACGCCGCAAGTGGCACGGGCAACCTTTGTGCATGGCATGCAGCAGGTCAGGCAGGAGACAGGCAGCCAAGTGGCATGGACGGGAAGCAGAAAGCCGAGCAGCAGATAAGGCTGAGCGTGCAGGGTGGGGAGCAGAAAGCAGAGCAGCAGATGAAAAGGGTGGGAGTGGGTGCTTGGGAAAGGTGCAGGGCTAACTTGTGGCAAGCCCACCGCAAAGAGGGGTTCCCACCGAGCTGGAGACTTGTTCAGCTCTTTGTGCTGCGGGGGCTTGGACTCGCCGTTGAGCACAGGGCTGGACACGGGCATGGGCAAACCAGGCGGCCGGACAGAAAGGGGTCATTTCCCCCCCCCCCCCCGTT
>NW_017729008.1:39982930-39999105 GCF_001723915.1 Gavialis gangeticus | reverse complement strand
CCCCCGTTGTCCAATTATTATTATCATTGTCTTTGGTGAAGGGGGGCCCGATACTTAAAATTTTGCCCGGGGCCACCAGGTGCTGGTTGAGCAGTTCGGACTGTCTCCGCCGGGAGGGGCCAGCCCGCGGCACCACGAGCCAGCTCGTGCTTTCCTGTTGCTTGCAAGCTTTTCATAACTTTCGATGCCACTGCTGAGATTCAGCTGGAGATATCTGCATGCTTTGAGAGAGGATTTTTCTCCATAACAACCCTTTTCCCCCATCAGCCACTGATCCCGGGGTGTTCCTCAATGGGTTTAATAAAAATGCTCTCCGGACTTGGGAGTGTTTTCATCAAAAGAGAAAAATGAGCTTGCTTCCCCGGCTGGAGCTCTGCAGACTCTCCAGCTGGTTCTGCGGCACAGTAACGGGGCCTGTGCTAATATGCCAAGATGTTACAAACACAGTTTGAATTCCTTGCGTGCTGTAGCGCGAGACAAAGGAAAGTCCTTTAAACGAATCCAGATAATTGCAGTGAAAAAACACAATCAACTGCAAGCGAGGGATGGGAGCAGGCTGCTTACTGCAGAGGGGATGCCCTCTGCGCGCCGCTGGATGGGGCCAAACTGCTGAAGTGCATTTCGCGCACCCTGTACCGCAAACTTTGCGTGGTTTTTTTAATAGTGGAAATAACAGGCCTGTGCTCTTGTTCCCAAGTTTTCTACCTGATGCCACTTGGCTTCTCTGCTGACCTTAACCAAGTTAGTGACAGTGGTGGTGGAGGGGCTTTACTTTGGGCGGGCACATCTCACCTGAATGGGGGTGACCCAGCCCCCCACGACTCCCGTGTGTGCATGAATGCAGACACATGTATGCATGCACGCATGCACACACGCACACGTTTCCTATGAGCAGCCGCCATCTAGTAATCAGCAGTCTCTAATCATGTATTGAACTGGAAACCTGTCAGTACGAGGCTGTGTCCCAGTGCATAAGTCCCTGAAAAAGTCTTCTGGTCTGGGGGGGTGGGGAATAACCCACTCTCATCCATGTATCCCATTGGGCACATGTACAGACCTGTCCGATTCCCAGTTATGAATTGTCTGCTCAGCTCCATCAGAGAAATCGTTGCTGTTTGAGGCCGGAAGGGATCTCAAGGGCCCGTCTGTGGTAAAGCAGGGTCGAGGTACCAAGCCATCTCGGGTGTTTGTCTGTCCGGTGAAGGAGATCCCACCCCCTGCTCCAGTGCTTCACTGGCTTCACAGTTAGAAATCTTACTGTAAAATCTCGCCTTCATCTTTCCTGTTTCCAATTGGGCTGATTAATCCCGGTGTTTGGCTCAAGAGGTCGCCAATTCGGTCTCTTGCACGTTGGCCAAGACGGTGGCAGCTACATGCTTATTCTCCTTGGGGTCTTCTGTTTCCTCCTAGGCCGGGACTCGTAGGACCCTCAGGTCTGTAAGAAGCAGCTTGAATGAAAGGGGAAGGAGGTTTGCCATCTGCAGCCAACAGCCAAACGCTGCAAGTCCAGTGCAATGATGGTGCAACTGGGAACTGGATCAGGGACTCGTTTCTCTCCCTGGTAATTGCAGCGGGCTCGCTTTCCTCTGAGAGGAGAGGTTTGTGTAAGTCAGCTACAGATACTCGGGCAATGGGTGGTTTCCATCGTTTGCTAAGGGGCAAACCCAGTTCAGACCTGTGGCTTCTCGAGGGTCCAACTCGGTGTGGTCTCAGAGCATGACCCCCCGCTCCACTCCCCGAAGGCAGCAACCGAGCGGCGTTTCTCCCTGCGTTAACAGTGAGCCTGGATGTGGCTGCTTGGTTGCTAGACTCTGCTCCATGTGTTGGCTAAGCTCAAGTGAGGCAGGGGGCAGCTGAATCCCAAGGCCTCTGGGCCTGGGGCTTGCATGTAGGATGCCCGCCTGGATTTGGAGAGCATCCAAAGCCCCGGGTGGACGGGTCTGGGAAGGAGGATAATTGCCCGGTGACAGACCTTGACAATGAGTTCTGCATAGTTGAATTTTGGAACTGGACTAGTGGGTTTTGCCCAGTTGAATTTGGACTTGATTTGGCCTTGACAAAGATTGGGAAAAAAAAAAGTCTTGAAAGAGCCGAGTTAACTCTGCAGTTGCCGTCGGCTGAGATCTGTGAACACAAAGAGGCTCCGTGCATCGGCGCCGCGTGGCAGGGGCTGGGCGGGGGCCGTGCTTTGGGGTTGAAGCTCCAGCTGGTTTCTCCCAGTAGGGTCCCTTGGACTAGGCCGTCGCGCAGGGAGGAAGGCTCGGTCCCCTGCGACGGGGACGCTGCGGTAGAAACGCGGCTATGAAGCCTTTATTTCATACCTTGCTTGTTTCGCCATCCAGCGCGACTCCGTTTCCCTGCCCCTTCTCATTCATGATTTCCTCTCCTCATCCTTGGCCAATCCTGCGCTCTTGTCATACCGAGACAATTCATTTAGCGTTACATTTGAATTTCAGGCTGTGTCTGTTTGAATCTTTCTCCTTGCATTTGTACTACACTCTATCTGTCCTAGCACTTCCATCTAGGCATAGCTCTCTCTCTGGGCACCATCCCTCCCGTAGTTGCATATTAACAGGCCACATATAGTGAGCAAGAGATGTGGCGTGATTTTCTGCCATGATCCCAGCCTCTCTGAGTCGATTGGAGCCGCGGGGGTGGGGGCAGTCCTTGGTACTTCTGAAAATCAGGCTCGTAATTAAACAGAGATCCACGAGGAGGGGATTTAGCTGTACAACTCTGCCTGAAATTAATAAAACCCCATAGTCAGTTCAGAGCATATCCACCATATTATCATCTCGCGCACACAAAGAGAAGACGCGCTGAACGGGCTCGTTTATTATTATTTCCATGGGCTAGGGGGATGATAGAAATCCTAAGTGCATGAGCAAAGCCATGCGTAGATTTTATCAGCTCATCCTCACATATGAAAATAAGCTGTGCCTCCATTACCATACCAGGATGCACTGAATTTTCCCTGAAGCTACTTCATCTCTTTCCTGACTTTTTTTGTTAGTAAGAAAACCATGGTGTATTGCTCATTCTTATTGCATAAATAGCAGCAATCTGACTTTGGTCTTGTTGCCTCTCCGTCTGAAGGAAGCGCTGATGGTTTTGTATGGCTATGTGTATTGTAATGAGAAAACTACCATATAGCCCCCCCCGGCCCTCTAGTGATGGGACTGGAACAGCTCCACTGTGTGTCATGAGCCCCTTACTGCTCATAGCTAAGGCTCTCGTGAAGTCGCTCCTGTTTTCCCAGCATTGGTATCTGCGTGCCGTTCCCAGGGTTGCTTGTGCTGTTCCCAGGGTTGCTTGTGACTAGTGTTGCAGCCGGGTAACCCCTGAGCAATTCCTGGGTGCAGGCTTGTTGCATTACGAGTTGCTTACACGCACAGGATGCCCAGCCGTCGCAGAGCACGAGCACGCCAGACGGGAAGTGAAGTCATGCATCCTGCTCATTTCACATGCAATTTTTCTTGCATTCAGATTACTGTACAATGAAGCAGATGGGCACTTGGCCAGCTGAACATACCCCTGGTCTTTGGGTGCCGAGTAAAGGCACGACCATCAGCGGGACCTCTGCTTCGTGCTTCAGCCCCTTCCAGCACTATGCTGGGGCTCCCTCTGACATCATGGAGGTGGCATGGTCTGGATTAAAGGACATGCAGAAATTATCAGCAGCTGTGGAGTGCCTTTCGTCTCCATGCCAGCTGTCAGGCCAGAGAAACCCCAAGAAAACCCTGCCATGGTGGAGCAGTGTCAGGACGAGATTGTGGATGCCTCTCTTGATGGAGCGTCCTGCCCTGACAAAGAGCAGCTCCATTATTTCCAGGAGCCCAGCAAAGTGGGGAGGAAGGTCAGGCTCGGCCATAAGACTGAGTGTTTTGAACTAATTGAATCACTGGATTAGCTAATGCAGCTTCCATTAGGAGGGAGCACTGCGGACTCCCAGGGGAGACTGCAGCCATAAAGGCGAGCGAGGAAGCCCCAACTCTTCCTTGAATCTGCATCAGCCTCCAGCTCTTACCCTGCCAATTGCTCCCTAGGGGGCTTCAAGCAGGTGCTGCTGGCACCGGTCCCATTTCCTTTAGCAGGTGTAAGGCTGAAATGAGTGGGTCGGAGGTTTTCTGAAAGGTAAGAGAGGCCAAAGCGCACCCTCGTTTATGTTTTCAGCTGACACGAGAGCAGGGAAACCACAGCGTGCCACTTGCGTGCAATTATCCTCCCAAGCTGAGAGGAGCAGTTGGCGTCTGCCGAAGCACTCGAGCGTCTCTGGCTTAGGAAGGCTTGCAAAGAGAGAAGCAGTCTGCAGGGGAAGCTGGCAGATGGCAGGGAGGGAGAGGGCATGTGGCAGTAGGGTAAGGATGGGCGGGCGAGCAAGGCATGAATCCCAGGCATTACCTAAGGGTGGAGGAGCCAGATAAGGTACAGGGAGGGAGGGAGACTGTCCTGGCCAGTTATGCCTCAGGGGTGCAGATTTCAATGCAGCGAGCCAGGTCATCAGACAGGGTAAGCATGCATCGCTGGGGATCTGGCTCACAGTCCAAAGCTGCTCTGCATTTGCTAGCGTGGTACCCACAGCCGGACTCTGGCACAGCATCTCTGACCAGCGTGTGTGAGGGTGCCCTCTTCTTTTAAGGGAGCGACAGTGCGGCTGGACGCTTGCCTCAGGGAGCTTCATCATCCACACCAGAATTTCCTCGAGCCACACGCGTACCCTGCCCCCTGCTCCATTTGGAGGCATATTAGCCATGTCTGTGCTGGCGGGCCAACCAGCACAACAGCAGACTAATTGGCACTGTAGCTCAGCCATGCTCGTTAGCCCACCTGCAGCTTCACATGGCTGCCTATACACATGCTGGGGGGGGGAGTGTTTTAATCAAAGTGGTTCTTGGAGAGCCACTTTACTTAAAATGCTTCATCATCACGTGCATTAAGTCCCTGTGGGTTTAAAAATGACCACGGGATGCTCTATCAAATGAAGTTCAGATAAAACACCCCAGCAGCCATTTTTAAGCCTACAAGGGCTGATACACGTGACAGCGAGGCCACGCTGGAGCGCTCTCATTGGAATGGGGAGCAGCCTTGATTTAATCAAGACTTGATTTAATCTAATTAGAGCATGAACCAGCACATGGACAGGCGCCCTGTACAGTGACCACGCTGCTTCTGGTTCAGGAGGCGGCTGGCGCTGGCAAGGGTAGTGTGTCCGATGTTGCTTCCAGGCACAGTAAGTTTGCAGTCTAGACCTGGCCTCTGAAACTGCTTGTGCTGCATTGAATGGGGCACGCTGGATGGACTGGCGCAGGCGTGTTCCCGAGCGTGGGGAGAGAGCTCAGCTGCTTCTAAAGCAGTGCCCTGCATTGCAAGGGCCGTGTGCCTCAATCAGGTTTGTCAAGCCCGGACAAGATCACAGTCTCACAAGAGGAGCAACGAATGACCAGCCACTTGGGAAGCTAAACTCTGGGCTAAGCAACGTACCGTGGAGAGGACTCTTCCACTACCTACTGGGGTCGCGCACTTCCTGGACATCTTTCCCAATCTCTACACATTTCTGTTTAATCTGCTCCCATCACCGCCGCCCTGAGTACACCAGATGGAAACTAGCATCAGACCAGAAAAGCATGAGCTCTCTCTCAAGCTTGCTGTCTCTTTCCATCCATCATGGCTGCTGAGCCACATGTGTAATGATGGGTTGCCTTGTGCGGCTGCGGGAAGGGACGCCCTTTGGCAGTCTCCGTATAGATGTTCATCAGGAAACAAGCGAGACCCTTGTAAATCTCCCCATCGACAGATGTGGTGGGACATAACTATTGCTTAGCAGGAGATTAGTTTTGCAGCCTCCGTGTGTCTAAGGGGAGAGCCATCTATTGTTTCCCACTTAAGATTTATTGCATCTCTGTTTAGACTGAATAATTTACCCTGAATGAGGCCTGCAACCTGTTAAAGTGGGAGAATCAAGCTGGAGTCACCCAACAAAGGAGCATCACCCTCATATGAGCAAGCCAGCAGGCTGCAGACAAAGCGGAGGGGATATGCAATGGGTGGTTGCTGCTTGTACTGCTGGGGACCTCGATGGTTATGTATCTTTTGTCATTACTTTATAATGATGAACTCCGTTGTTAGGAGTCATTCATTACCGCTTAGGCTGTGCGGTCTGATGCTGATTTGATAGGATCCAATTTAGCATTTCACTCTGGGCTCCATTCCATAACCATTTGGGGCTGGATGTAAAAGGCAGTTTGATGCCGCCTTGATGGTGTTTTAAAGTGCCGTAAAAAATGCTGGTGCGGCAGCTCAATAGTCATCTGATGAGGGAGGACGTTGTGGGTTTGCATCTTAAGGCAGCTGCTTTTCTTTCTATTAGAATAAAGGGTGAGAAGTTTGTTTCCAGACCTAAGCGAGGCAAAGCCCGAGGAATGTAATGAAGGGAACGGGGCAATCACGTGCCGGCCCCTGGGAAAATAGCAGCTGGATGGGGTGGCCCAAAATCCAGATGAATGAATGCTAGTAGACCCTGTTGCTGATAGGGACTCAATCTACTCTTTACTAGAGACGGGCCAGAAACACTGAACGAGACCCATCCCAAACTAAGCCGTTGAAGGGTCGCCATGGATGTTTGTTGTCTTGGTTTGCTGAGTTGCATGTTGCCTCTCAGCTTTCCAGTTTCAGGACCAGAGGCAGCAAAATATTCCAGTTTTCATGGTGTTGCCTCTCCGAGTAGAGGTGGGGAAGGAGTGAAATACTCAGAGGGCCCAGGTCCCATCTGATCAATAGACCCATGAAGCTGAAAGGAGCGTATTACTGTTTTTACGCGGGTCATTTCCTGTATCTTTCCAGGGTTACTCACCACTTCTGGGATGAGTACAGGAGGCAGCAAGGCTGCTTTGGTGTCAGGACTTAGAACAGGGGTGGGCCATTATTTGGGCCTGAGGGCTACTTAGGGAGTTTTGGTGAGCTGTCATGGGCCAGGCCATCACTCCTGGCCCCACAGTGTCACCCCTCCTGTGACCCCAGCCCTGCCTGCCCATCCCACTCCCAGACACCGCTCCTCACCTGCCTGTGGCCCCATCCCTTGTGCCCAGCCGCGAGCCCTGTCCACGCGGGTGCCGTGGGTGTGCGGCAGAGGAGCCAGCGTGCCCAGGCAGTGGGACCAGGTCTGGCACTGGCAGCCAGAAGGATCCACTGCCATTGGGGCTGCTGGGAAGTAAGTTTGGCCGCTGCATCGCCTGAACCCTGTTGTGTGTCTGGGGGTGGCAGAACTGGACACGTGCAGCACAGGCTGCACCTGGCCTGGGCAGGACGGACAGACCCATCGTGGGCTAGACAAAATCCCTTGGAGGGCCGGATCTGGTCCACAGGCTGTATGCTCACCCTTGACTTAGACCCTTCAATTGCTTAAGTGCAAATCCTATCCTCATCAGGTGCATATACATGTGCAATTAATGTGATGTGATAAACTCTGGAGTACTCTGCTCCTAGGCACAGTGTTTACACATGTGCCCAGGACAGCAGCACTTTGATCCCCGGTGGAGCAGCTCCGGGCTGGAAAGAGGCACAGTGGGTGCTCCCTGGGCTCCGGGTGGTGGTATCGCGTGGCAGAGGGGCTGACTGGGGCATAAGAGTGCTAAAGTGTGGGGTTAGGTGGGAGGAAGCCCTGGCCCTTCCGCGCCCTTGTGCCCCAGCCAGCCCTGGGCACTGTTTTCACGTGCGTTTGAGAGGAGTTAATTAATTTACTGTGCCTTAATACTGGTGCATGTGTAGTTGGTGACACTTTACTGTGGAGCTGGATAGTTAACTCCACAATAAAGCACACGTGTAGATGCACCCATCCTGAGTTACTCCTTTGGGTGCTGGGGAACCCTTGATCGCAAAGCATTTGCTACCATTTCTTCTGTCTTTTGCAACCCCCCTGTGGATGCTGCAGCTTTGCCCGTTCTGACGGAGCCATTACATTGTGGCCACACTGGAAGATGAGCTACAAAACAGCCCCTTTCCACATGCGTTCACTCTCTTTTCCTCGTTTTCAAGGCTCTGCTATTGTAGCGGGTCTGTGGCAGGGCTGAGATCGGTCATTGATTTGAACGGGAGGCAAGATCTGATGCAGGGTTCCTGGAATAGGAATCTGGCTGCTCGATGCTTAGTGTGTATGCTGCATTGCATGTTTGCATTGCATAGCTCCCTTCAGAGAGAAGATGGATGTCAAAATCCGTGTTTCTACCTGGCTGGAGATCTGGACAAGCCACAATTCTTGCTGGGAAGTCTTTCTCATTCGGCTTCTCAGCTGCCTGAGGATGTCACACAATGCAGGTTTCCTAGGGCCAAATGGAACTTGAAATTCAGAAGTATGTCCATCTTTTAAAGCAGACGTGCTAATTTCCCATTTGCTTCCAAGCCAAGCTAACATATTCACCCATCCCTAATAATGTCCGGTTGCTCTAATAGGAATGTTTAGACGGCAGGACGCGAGTTCAGCCCTTTCCCAGGCTTTGTAGAGTGAAGTAACCAGGGCACACTGGGGTGTACATGAGTTAAGATACTCTGTAATTATGCATGTAGCCCCCATGAAATGAGGGATCGGTAGGGCATGGCAGGATGGTGACCAAAAGTGGTGATGGATGGGTGACCGGGAGTCATGGAGGCATCCCATCTGCAGCAGGCAGCAAGATTACATATTCCCCTGCAATGTCATAGGGCCTGTGGGTGAATAATTGTATGGGCCAACCCAGGAGGGGTTTTTGTCCCTCTCCTTTCCACCCTGGCCTGGTGCTTTGACATCGTGGGCTGTGGGATGGGAATCTGGGAGATTTCATTTGGGACTCCGGCTTTTTTTTCCCCTGTTTCCTCCTATTTTCCTGCCCACTTGGGCAATCTTCTGATGTGCAAGGCACCGTGAATATACTATGGGGCACCCGGCAGCATGTATACAGTAGACATTAGACAAAGCTCTTAATTGCACTCGTTTCTTTGGTGAGATTCTGGTCTGTAATGAAAGGCGTAGCTGAGTGGGAAGTATGACAACTAATGAGAGTGCCATTGTGCTGCTGATTAGAAAAGCGAATCAGCAGCAGGCCAGGAAGTGAGCAATTGCACTGAAGAAAATGGATGACTCGGGGGACTGAGGGATAGAAGCTAGAGATGGAAAAGACCTATTAGATGGTCTCATTCCACTCCGGCCGGCTCGGGGCCATTCCCAACAGTGCACTCCTAAGTGCTTTGGCCAACCCGATTTACGGTGATTCAAATGAATGGGGTTTCCACTCATTCCCCCAGGAGGATGCAGTCTTGCTGCCAAGAACTGTGTTGGATGCAGAGTTTAAATAGACCTTTCCTCAGCTCCAACCCAGTTACCAGCTCCTTGGGCTGCACTTAATAATCCTCCGTTGTTCTCAGTGATGGTGCCTTCAGGTATCTGCAAAAGTAACTCTGTGCCCTGTGATGTTATCCGAGTGATGCGAGTTTCTTTCAATCGAACCTCGTGCCTCTTCGCCTTGTTTGGGTCCTCACATCCCCGTCGACCCTCAGCATGTCCTGTGCTTTGCCATGCACCCGCACCCCCAAACTTGCGTCACAGTGCCATTCACGAGCCACTTGTGGCCTCACGTATTTTCAGCGATCTGAGGACCCCAGGTCGGGAACCATCGAGCTCATCATCATCCAGGCTGGGACACAGAAGGCTTATGCCTCCAGGTCACTGGCTTTGAAATAATAATTCCAGATTAGGCCAATAGAGACCAAAAGTTTTCATCCTTTGCTAGTTCTTGGGGGAGCTTAGATGAAATGTGCTTCTCTCTAGCTACAAGTGTCCAAATCAAGCATCTAAACCAGCTGGCACCCTTATCAACCGGCTCAGCAGAAGGGAAGGACTGGCAGGGTAGCAAAGACAGAAGCTGGTCTGAAGACGACCACCGCCAGCACCTAATGGTGCTTCAGCAGATTTGTAGGTCAGGCACCTCATGCTCCCATTTTCCTGACAGTCGCACTTTCTGGCCGGACGGCTACTCCCATCACGCACCCCTGTCCCCTTTTGAAGGAGGGAGGTAGTACAGGCTTGGAAAGATGTCGCCGTTGGGGAGCCCAGCCCGTACGGGAGAACAGGCACGCGGGGCAATTGAAGGACAGCTCCCACAAGACATTGCAGTACAATATCCCTGTCCAAGTATTCCAATTTTGGATGCTGAGGGTTTTGCTGAAAACTTTTTGAAACTTTCCATGGAAAACTAACATTCCCCCTCACCAAAAAACTGAGGTTCTCTGGAGAAACAGCTTTGAGATAGAGTTTTGTACCAGCTCTGATTACAGGGAGAGCAGAAAGCGAATCGTTTCATTCTCTTACAAGCAGAGCTTTAGGGCGCAGGCCTGGACTGGCTTTTGGGAGACTGGGGAGCGATTGCTGGCTCCACCCATGTAATTCTGGGCAAGTCGCATGGGACCAGAGCATCAAAGAACTGCAGGGGCAAGTCTTCAAACGCGTGTAGCGCCCACGGGGTGCATCTACATGTTCGTTAGTGTGCCAGAGCTACTGTGCATTAAGTTTAGTACTTGTATAACCAAGCACTAAATCAGCGCACAGTAACTGGTGCTACTGCATGCGTGCAGTAGCCTGATACTACCGCGCAGTAGTGTGTTAGCCCGGTTTTTGCCCAGCACACTACTGTGCCGTAGAATTGGGCTACTGCGCAGTTAGCGTCTCATGTAGATGCACCCACTGTGACACCTATGGGCACATCTTCAGAGCAGCACAGGACCCATCCCACTGAGGCCTGATGTTGACTGTCTCTGCAGAGCTGCTTTGAAAATCCTTGTTTTCCTCCTCTATCTGTGATGTGAGGAGGAGGATGCTTTTCTTTCTTATCCTTTGCCTGCCTGTGCCATTTAGGTTATACATTTGCAAGGCAGGGAGTCTCTGTCACAGTGTGTGCATGTGGCACGTGGCCCAGTGGGGTCTGCATTGCCTTTGGGGGCTCCAGGTTCCCTGGCCGTACAAACAAATAAGGCGAATGCACAGACTCCAAATGGAAGCATTTGGTTCCTTATCTGTGGATTCGGGAAGGATGATTTTCACCTGGGAATGATGGAAGTCTGCCCTCTTCCCTACATAGGGTGGGGAGGCTGTTAGCTTTTCTTTGAGCCATCCTTCTTCTCTGAAGTGAGCCCCCAGTGGCATCGGCCAGCTAGGATGGGATCCTGGCTTCTTGCAGTTCAGGCAAAGAACCGAAGATGAGCGATTCTGTCAGCTCCCGATCCAACCAAAGAATAAACACAAAGGTGCTTTCTGAAGCTCGTGGCTCATCTGATGAAAAGAGCAGGAGTTACTGTGTGCTAAGCCCTTGCAACAATTTCCCCTCTTCACTTGGGTACTTACATGGGAACCGTGCACAATTGCAGGGGGGGAACGGGGAACTTTCACCAATGAAAAGCTTTCCTGTTCAAAGTTTCTTGGAAAGTAGTATTTTCCATGGGAAAAATGTCATTTTCCACCAAAAATGTGAGTTTCTCTTGGAGACTGGCATGTTCCAGTTCTGTTTCTTCAGTAAAAATGCAGTGTGTTTTATGGGAGGAAATAATGAAGCATTTCCTCATTTCCGGATGATTGCTCCCAGAGCTGAGTTTTTTGCAAAATCTCACCTCAAATGGCTGATCGAATTCCCTTGGGAAAGTTGGAGCAGAACCAGACCTACAACCTGATCTCCTGAGCCTCGGACCAAACCCACCACCTGATGACCAACCCACCATGGCATAACTAGCAGTGGGTTCACTGAAGTGGGGGGACCCTGCCTGGAGCGGGGGTTTGGATTAGATGACCAGCGGAGGGCCTTTGCATCCCAATTTGTCAGTGATTTTGGAAGTCAGTAAAATTTTCTGTATCTGATTATTCTGGTCCCCCGTCACGGTCCTTGCCCTTTTCTGTTGTTTCCATTCATCCAGTTACCAGCCACCTCTCCCCGTCCACGCAATTTTACCTTGCCTGGTGTGAGAGCTTCTCTTTTGAAGCTTTCCACACCTGAAACAGCCTCCATTTGTCTCTCAATCACTGCCCCTTTGTTCTCTACCTCTCTTTCGATGTAAAACATGCACTACTTTTCTCCCTGTTGCTCATGCTCTGTTGTAAGCCTTTGGACTGCATGCATATAATTCCCTATACAATGCTTTTGTACTAGTGCTTTATGCAGATCATTAATGATGATGTTATTTGCATTACAACAGCACCCAGAGGCCCCCAGCCCAGAGCAGGGACCCATTCAACTAGGCACCATACATAAACATGATGACAGTCCCTAGGCAGAAAAACTAACAATTTAAATAAGCGAAGACTAGGATGGGAAGCAGAAGGGAAGGGACTTGCTCAAAATCTTATAGCAGAGCTGGGACGAGAACCCCAGATCTTGATATCCTAGGATGGGAAGAGATGTGCCACTGAAAGGAAGCAAACAGATGCCCTTATTCCTTGTCATACCACAAAAGCCAAAATGTGTGGCTGCAGATAAGGTGGTAATAGTCTCTGTTGCTTTATTGGGCCAGACATCTGCTTTATGGTGCAAGAGCATGGGCAGCCTGGGGTTCATGCTTAGAGATGTGCCTTGGGGAATCTCTGGGGTGTTTGGGGAACACATCACCCATTGTCTCACAGGGCCAGGTCCCTTTTTGGTGTGGGATAACAGGCAACATGTGTTTCCCCCTAATAAAGTGGATCAGCTGTTGGGGGACACATCTCCCCACCGGTGACGTTTATTTACAGCCCTACTCTGGTACTTTGTCCACGAAGTCACTTTGCATTTCCCAATCCAACACTGCCTTTAACACTGGGATGCATGCAAGGATGCAGTCAGTATAGAAGATCCTATTTACTTGAAGGATAGAGTTGGAAATCTAAACAGTATTGACTGCATCATAGTTCAAGCCACAATGTGGTGGCAGCCCATACTGAACAGGTGAGACCAGAGAGGAAAGTAAAGCTAGTGTGCACGAGATTTCTTTTTCTATCCACATGCATCTTCAGAGAGCATTTTCTCCCCCTGCCCCCCCCATCCTTTTAAACCCTGATATGGATTCAACAGCTGATGTGCTGAACGTTTTTGTAATGTCTATGAAATACTCTAAAATGTCAGGCTTCTATCAGCTTAAAAAAAGAGGAAACGAAACACAGTGAATTCATCTTCTGATGCCATGGTAGCCATTTCCCCAGGAGATTTGGAAATACATTTAGAAGGAGGGGAGGTTGATAAGTACATTTTAAATTTGACTGCATCTGTTCTCCATTAAAAAGAAAATAAATAATACCAAAAAAAATAAAAAATCTCCAAATCCTGAATGAAGCGCTGCTGAAACAAGATGGCTTGAGAATGGAAGAACTACGTTCTCCCTAGGCCGAGGTGTGATTTGGGGGAAGGATGAATAGGCTATCGGCTTGGGCATCAGGAGGGCTCTGCGAGGGACCTTGGGCATGTAACTTGCTGACCCTTTGTTCCTCTGTTCACTGAGACTGTACGTCCAGCAGGGTCAGGGGCATTTCTAACCATTTGTTTGCACAATGAGGTCTGGCAATGACTTGCAGCAGAGGCAGCAAACATACAGTGCACAGACCAGATCTGACCCCCGAGGCTCCTGGTGGTCCAAGGAATATGGAGGGGAAGGTAATTGGCAGCGGGGGATGACTGCCGGGATCTCATGATCTAGAGAGAGAAGAGAGAGAGAGAAGTATTTCTATCCTTGTCTTACTGATGGGAGCTAAGGCAGAGAGTTTATTGCTGGATTGTCAAAGGGTCCGAGCAGTGTTAGGGGGAACAGCAGACCAGCCACCAGACTGGAAGGGATTTGGTCACATCAGAAATCAGCAACTGAGTCAGGAAAGGACTCCAGTCCAGGGACTTCGCTACCTGCTCCTTCACTCCAGCTGCCTTTCGGAGCAGCACCTCTCCAGCTCCGGTGGATCTGAGGTTGTAAGTAGTAGGATGTGGGACAGCAAGCACTTCATGTAACTAGTGGCCATAGGTGGTGTCAGATGGGGCAACCTGGACAGCAAGGAAAAACACCCTCCAGGGTGAGCTGAGAGCTGTTTCTTGACGGCAGCTGGGCTAAGTGCAGACCGTCAAAAAGCCTGAGGCTGAATCGATTCAATCTTTGCAGGTTAGTCCTGCCACTGGGGCAGGGGGCTGGACTCTGATCTTCCAAGGTCCCTTCCAGCCCGAATGCCTATGAAATGTCTAGGAAACCTAGTCTAAACTGCGTAGCTTGAATTGATACACAAGTGAACAGACATTCACTTCTGATTCTGGAAATGCAGCCACATGCCTGCAGTGGCCCAGGCCAGAAGCCGGGGGACGCTAGAGCATGCCTTCCTGCTTGGCTAGAGCAGACAGGTTGGACTAAGGCTAACCTGCCCACCTTGGGAGGGTTGCAGGGGAGGTGCAAAGCATCCTGGGATGCTGGGGGAGTGTGAGTTAACTTGAATCTGGAGGGGATCTGGGGCAGAAGTTTAATAAAGTGATGTAACCTAAATCAGTTCTGTCTGATGCTCATACATCCAGGGTTATCTTAAACCAGTTTTGGCCATTTTGAAAGCAGTTTATGCATACTGAACTTCAGAACTGAACCCATCTCAGATCACTTAAACCGGTTTATGTGCTATTTCTGTCCTTAGCCCAGATGACTGAAAAGGCACTGCAGATTTCAATGCCAACGTGGAGGAAGGGCAGGGAAATTACACTCAGGTCTGTTCTGTTTTCCTCTTGTCTTTACTTCTCGGCTAAAGGAGAGGGCAGGAGCCAAGCTAGCGTCCCTGAAACCGCAGACGCTCCATACAAGACACAAATTTGCTGTGTTGTGTTTCCCCTCCAGATGAATATTAAAAGGTGGCATAATTGATGATCCAGCCCACAACAAGTTCGCCTCCTGTTTGGACCTAAAGTGGAACAAATTTAAGTCATTTCCTTGCTGTGGGCATAAAAGGGACTGTGGGCTTCTAATCATTGCCTGTGGGTTTGACTCAGCCATCCATAAACTGCAATATCCACTCATTTATTCCTTTTCATTCAATTGACTCCAAATTGCTTCAAACAAGCTCCATGGCTGCTGGGGACGGAGCGGCTCTCCCTTGCTCTCATTAGGATGGACAGAGAGCAAGGGGGAACAGAACAGGAGCCTCGTGTCGGCTGGCTTTTTTCTTCCTCTCCCCCTCTCCTTCTCACTCTGCAGAGCAAGAGTGACCCAGGTCTTTTCCAGCATGCTTGTATAGTAGGGGAGAAGTCGGTGTTTATTGCTCCCAAGCACTCACCCCACATTAAATTCATTACCAAGTGTCCTTGATTACAGGAATGGGATGTAAACCCACTCTCTGCTGCTTTGGTCTAGGCAGGAGAGGAGGATGCAGCACCATGCAATGGTACAGACCTGTTTTGCTGGCCAGTTGCAGGGGAACGGAAAGCAGGTGTTTGAGGAGAGTTAGTAAATACCTTCCTTTAGCACCCCTGTGTACACGAAGCAGGGGTATACTCTGTGCAGGAACGGCTTATAGTTGCAGCAGGGTCTGAGTACGATTACAGCTCCCAGAACCACGAAACCCTGATCTCAGCTGAGGCCCTGGGGGCTATTGGGATGCAAAGAACGATGTGAGAAATGGGTGGACGGCAGCAGGTCCGGAGAAACACCTCCATGCGGGGGTTTCACGCTTATCGGAGCAGCTCGGGTCCCAAAGAAAATAGCTTGGATTGGGAGGAGTCTCTTTCTTCCTGCTGAGCAGAGAAACAGATGCTCCCATGACATTTGGGACCTTCTGCTCCTGGCTAGATTGGGGGAAAGCAGGGGCTGCGAGGCAATGAAGTGCCATGCAATAATTGGGGGAGAGGGTGGGACTGGAGGGGCAAGGGGAGCAAAGCGCTCTTTGAGTTCAGAAAAGCTTTTGGCTGGAGCTGTGCAAGAGCGAGCTATAAGGAAGGGAAATGGGATAAGATCCCTCGTCTGAGCCCTACAGGACCCCTTCTCTGAGCCCTACACACGACATATATGATCCTCATGTGCTCCCATCTCCTGTCCTTGCTAAGGGCAGGTGTGTCAGGATAACCTCCATGGAGCCCACGGGGGAAGGAGGCATTACGAGCAGGTCCGTGGCAGGGCTAGGAGCGGGCTCGGGCCAGAAGCGTGGCTTGCACCTCTGGGGCAAGTTCGGTTCTGAATCG
>NW_017729008.1:39972162-39977930 GCF_001723915.1 Gavialis gangeticus | reverse complement strand
CTACAGGACCCCTTCTCTGAGCCCTACACACGACATATATGATCCTCATGTGCTCCCATCTCCTGTCCTTGCTAAGGGCAGGTGTGTCAGGATAACCTCCATGGAGCCCACGGGGGAAGGAGGCATTACGAGCAGGTCCGTGGCAGGGCTAGGAGCGGGCTCGGGCCAGAAGCGTGGCTTGCACCTCTGGGGCAAGTTCGGTTCTGAATCGAAGCGGTTTGCTGCTTTGCTGATCTGCAGCTGCTGCCGGGCTGATTGACAGCCCAGAGGGGAAACCTGTTGTAAACAGATCGCCATCTCTACCCCCTCCCAGTCCAGCCTCCTGCAAATCCTCCCTGCGCCGGGCAGGGCCCTGCTGCGGAAGTTAATGGTAGCTCTGCGCGGGGGGGCGTTTTGCAAGAGCAAGCCCCTTGTTTTCTTTAACACTCACAAGGTCCCATTGAGTTAAGCAGCTAGAGCAAAAAATACTGCATTGCACCAAAGACACACAGAGTGAGAGAGAGAGAGGAAAACCCCACTGTCTGACAGGCAAGGGCTGCAACTGCCTGCTCCTAGCAATCCACCATGTAGGAGGCTGCGGAGGGGGCATGCCCAACCCAATGAAGAACTCGAGGCTCGACTTTTGAGCAGGGCTGTTTATTCTGCAGCATTTTCATGACGGGCCAAGCTGAAGGCTTTGGTCATGGCTCAGGCACGGCTGGCCGGCCCAGGCAGCAGCACTTGCCAGCCCCCAGGCTGGGTGAAAGACTGGGTTTGGTGCTCAGGGGAAGTGGGGTTGCTGGAAGAGTTTAGCTCCTGTTTCCTGGGGCAGCTTCTCTGCTGGTCCTTGCTGGTTTTCACAGATTCACAGAAGTTTAGGTCTGGAAGGGACCTCATGAGATCATTGGGTCCAGCCCCCTGCTCTGGGCAGGAAAGACTGCTGGGGTCAAATAACCCCTGCAAGGTGTGTGTTCATAGGTTTCACTCTCCTTTGCTTTAGCCTGAATGTCCTACAGACATGTTGAAACTCCTGAGTGCTCAGTCTCTCCCACCGCAACATCCTCGGTTGTCCTGGAAGTCACCCCCCCAACCCCTAATGGCTCTTGCAAGCTGATGCCTACTCGACTGGGGCTTAAATCTAAACTGGTCCCCCAAAATCAGCAGCTCTGATACAATAAACCATGGCAGCAGCTACTGAGGGAGTGCCCCCCATCTCACTCAGCTTGATTTTCTCACCTTATATAAAAGCCTTTATTGTCTTGGGACCCCCAACCAAGCCTCACCGAGGCACTAGCAGAAATAGGAGTGCGTAGGGCTCCAGCCTCGGGTACTGACCTGGTATGGCCCCTTATCCTGGAGTCCTTGCTGCGTCGGGCACAGCCACAGGAGTGGGCAGGAATAGCCCCATGCCACTAGTGTCCACGGGGGCAGAGGGGAGGGAATGATGCTCCCCACTAAGGCTTTGCTGTGGGAAGCACAGCTCTGCCCGCTCTGTTGCCTGTTCCTCACTGGCAGCAGAAACTGCAGCTGTAGCAGCAGCTGCCCAAGTGAGGAGAGTCGGAGCAGGTAAGACTCCTCTTCCCCTCCCCTCCCCTCCCCTCCCTCTCCCCCTGCCCCACATCTAGTGGTCAGCATAAATCCCTATTCCCCACCTCTGCCCTGGCACTGAACAAGCTTTCTGTGCACCAAGGGAACATCTGCGCCCCTGGAGAGCTGCTTTGTAAGTCAGCCACTCTGACATCTACCTTCCATGGACCACGCGGGCTTGCATCAAAAGGTCACGGGGAACCTGGAGAACTACAGAGGAGGCGCTTTTCCACTGTCAGGACCAGGTGGTTAATGTACAGGAACACAAGGAGGACAAAATCGATTGGGCTATTGTACCCTCAAAAAGACAAACTACGGTTTCCATCGACCCCGTTAGACCATTAATCTGGATCCCCTCTGTGCACTGCACTGGTCTGCTGATGCCATCTGCCTTCACCTTGCATGGGGATGGCTGCCAACTGGACCTCTCTTACACATTGGTCAGCGCTGCACATGTGAGTCTTGGCAATAGATATGCAATGACTGCATGGCGTTTCCTTGGAGAAAGAGCTAATTAGCTATTTCTTTGGTCCTAATCTCCATTTTTAACTTCTCAGAGACCACCCCCCCAATGAGGCAGGGAGGTATGATCTTTCTACAGGTGTGGAATATAGCCCAGATCCTCAAAGGGACGTTAGTGTCTGACTTGCATTGAAATCAAGTTACTTGCCTGTGGTCCTGAATGGAGTCTGGAGTTTGTAGCTGAGTTAGGATGTAAATGTGGGTCTTCTATGTGCCAGTCCAGTGAAACTGGAACCATCCTTCCCAAACACACGAAACCATCCTTCCTTCCCAAACCGCCTACCTTGGTGCCACTAAAGGCAGAGCGACTTCTGCCTCTTGCTTCATTAAGACTGAGCGTTAGGCCTCTTTGTGCCGAACTTGGTGCTGAGCATCCAGCGTAAGCTTGATATTAGTTGGAAGTTTCATGCGTGCTCCGAGTAGGAAAAGGTGGCAGGAAAGCAGAAGGAGAAAGAGGAAGAGAGAGGGGAAAAAAAGATGGGCTGAATCCAAGCTGTAAGATGCAATAACATCTCCTGCCAAGACGGTAAACACAGGGGAGCCGTCTCCAATGAGCGTGCGGCAACTGATCCTGGAATCGGCAAAAGCATCGAGGGGGATGGGGCGGGGGAGATCGTGCACCGCCGTACCTGATTAGCAGGAAAATTAAGTGATTCTCTGCTGCTTTCTTCCTTTTTTCTTTTTTTTCTTTTCTCTTTGTTTTGCCTCTGTCTTGGTTGCCTCGATTCATCTACAAATCAGACGGGGAGCGGGAAGCCGGGGGGACTGAACTTGTACGTTTCAAAGGCAGAAACAAAAAAGAATCACAGCTCCGACAGCAAACAGAGAGCGGGGGAAGAAACACCGAAGCCACATTTGGGAATGGATTCCCCAGGGCCGGAGGAATGTCTCCTATAGCTCACGGCCGACCCGGATCCGTAGTGGCGGTGCTATTTGTGGTGGGCTGGCCCTCGAGGAGACGGCTCTATTGCACGAGGTGCCCTGTGTGAAGTCTTAGCGTAGCGTGGTGGATGCTGCGACCGGCAGAAGGAGGATAATAACGGAGCAGGGGACTGCCCCT
The DNA here is from genome assembly GCF_001723915.1 of Gavialis gangeticus. Lineage (NCBI taxonomy): Eukaryota > Metazoa > Chordata > Crocodylia > Gavialidae > Gavialis > Gavialis gangeticus. The sequence continues at coordinate 39,974,782 of NW_017729008.1, read as the reverse complement.
GCTTAACGTGGCAGCCTATAAGTATATAAGGGGTGCACATCAGGGCCTGGGGGAGCATCTGTTTAGCAGGACGCCCCAGGGGAAGACAAGGAACAATGGTCATAAATGGCTAGAGGATTGCTTTACATTGGATATAAGGATAAACTTCTTTACGGTTCGAGTGTAGACTTCCCCCAGAGGTGGTACAAGCACCTACTCTGGAAATCTTCAGAAAACATCTGGATGCTCATCTTGCAGCGGGTCATCAAGCACAGGTGGACCTGATGATCCTGGGAGGTCTCTTCCAGCCCCTAACTTCTATGAATATCATGGGCGGCAGATGTGGTGCACCCTGTAGCAACCAAAAATCACTCGCATCCACTGGGGCTCACTGGCCTTTGAAATGAGTTTGGGTCCCAGCAGAGCCCCGTTCACTACTGGAGCGGAGAGCTGGTCCTGGGAGCCAGCCGATCTGTGCTCCCTTTGGAGCTGTACAGCGGGCTTTTTTGGAGACCGAGAGACTTGTCCGGTCCACACAGAGCCTCAGTCACCCCGTCTGAAAGCTGGGAGCATGCTCCTTCCCCACCTCACTGTGGGGCTGGGGTTTCATTGATTATGATAGCTGCGCCGTGCATTGGGAGCCCCAAGCGAGTCACCAGACAAGCCTAGAGAGAGATTTGTCCCTTTAGTGGGCAGCTTTGCACGCACCAGATGTGGACTGGACCACAGAGACTGAGAGTTGGGTGGGCAGGTAGTTTTGGGGCCTCAGTGGTCGGGTACCCAATACGAGACACCTTGAAGGGGCCTGATTTTTCAGAGGGAGGGTGCTTTGAAGCTGAGTCCAGCAGAAAAGGGAGGCACTAAAGGCAATAGTCACCTCTGAAAACCTTGGCCTGTGCTGTCTTCCGGTTTCTCCTGGGCAAGGTTGAGGCACCTGGACAGTAGAGGGGATGGAAGCATTGCATTGCCAATCCTGTAGGACACAGCCTGTTTTAAGTTCCCAGGGCTCCCAGTTCAGCACCAAAATACGAAGGCGAGCTGTACGCGCATAGGAGCTGAGCCAGTGACTTTGGTAGGGCTCAAGAAGAAGGTCCAAATCCATTCACTCGTACACAGTTGCAGGGCTAGAAGGAGGCGGTGAAGCAGTTAAGGTCTCGCTGCAAGTACAGAGGTGTTGGAGCTCTATTCTGGACCAGGCAACCCATCTGGAAATGGTATGTGCATTCACACACATATGGCACACGGGCTTTGGACGGGTGTGATATGGATGGTGGAGATGCAACGAGCCCCGGGGCCCAGCTTGTACCATGCAGCGCGTGGGCACCTAGCACAGATTCTGGGATCCAGTCTGGGGACCAGGCACCGATGTCCTATAGGCCTTCAGTGCTGGGGGTCCCAGACTCAAACCCCTTCGTCAGCTCATGCTTCTCTCGTGGCATTTTTGCCGCATGGTTTGAATGTGATTTGAATGTGGAAGGCTAGGTTCAAATCCCAGCTCTGTACTGGGCACATCAGGGGGTGCCGTAACCCTATCAGCCAGCCATTGTGACCATTGCCAGCCTATGGGACATGCCTAGTTCAGCCTTTCTTTCAGCAACCAAGGCCAGATGATCTGTGGCAGCCTCTCCTTGTTTTGGGGGAAGGGAGGCTGATTCTGGAGGCCAGGGGGATCCCTAGTTCACACGCGTGGGCACAATGTGGGTACTCATTGCTAAAGGCCTTATTTGGCCTCTGTTCATGTCTGTTCTCCAGCCCCTTGGTGCCAGCTTGCCCTTTTTTTTTTCCAGCAGGAATTAATTGCCTCTGCAGATCATAAAGAAAACTCAAATGTTTTAAAGAAAGATAGATGCAAATGTGCGCTACAATTACCGTAAACCTGCCTTTAACTGACTCCCACTCACATCCATTCATTGAGCAGGCTCTGTTCTTGGTGGATCCTTTATTAAAAACCTTCCCCTGCCTCCTGCTCTTCCCCACCACTTTGTCAATCCATTGCTACACAATCCCAGGCTCTTTAGCATTTCATGTTGCATTTGAGGGGCAGATGGGCTTTGGTTACAGCACTGGATGGTGACTTGCAGGACCCGGACTCATGGCTTGGCTCTCCTGTGGACTTGGTGAACTTGAGCAAGTCCCTCTACCTCCTCGGGTCTCACAGTGCTCTCTTGTTAATGGGATGATGGTGAGACTAAATGGACTGATGACTGCGGGGTGCTTAGATGCTCTGATGATAGGGCCGCAGATATACGCCTAGATGTGGCTCTGCTGAGTATCTGGGACAGCATGCAATCCTGGCCCAGGCCCTGTGCCCTCGGGCAGGAGCTCAAAGAGATGCCGTACCATCGTGGCCTGGCTGAGTTCAACACCACTCCACCAGTTTGTACTGGTTTGCTGTTTGCCAGCTCCTCTCCCTGCAAATGCTGTTGAACTCGCAGGGAACTTAGCTGGCATTTCCAGCCTAGCCGTGGTGACTCACAACAGCTGGATCTCCGTACATCAAGAGGGCCGCGCGTAATCACTGTACGCCGTTGCTCTCCTGCTGTGCTCAGCAAAGGAGCTTTGCCTCACGTTTTTTCTCCCAATTTGGGGAAGGAAAAGATGAGGGCCGAGGAAAGAGGAAGGTTGGGGGGGGGCAGCGGGG
>NW_017729008.1:39963803-39972152 GCF_001723915.1 Gavialis gangeticus | reverse complement strand
TGGGGGGGGGGATCCCGATTCAGAAGCTGACAAGCTCTTGAAGGCTGTGGGAGAATAATCTCAGCCAGGCCTGCAGGGGAGTGAGGGAGATCATTACAGCTGCCTTCTGTCATCAGGGTACTTTTTGACATGATTTAAGAGCCAGTCAGACAAAAAGGGCATGTGTGCATAAACACTCAAGTGCAAGCGCGCACACACACTCCCTGTGGTCTGGATTCTGTGCGATTCAGGAGAAACACCTCCCTCCCCACAGAAACCAGGGCATGAGTGAGATCAAAATCCAGCTCTTACGTGGGTGGCTGCAGACAGAGGCTCCTGTGCAGGCCAGCAGCTGTCCATCTCCCCAGTGGTCCATGCACCGAGCCACATCGATGCAATTTGCAGTGCGTCATGCTAAGCGACGTCAGGATGCAGTGTAGTCTGTAACGATGAGAACTAATTTAAAACCCCCAAAACTCATGTACATTTAAAGTGTGATGCCATTAAGCCACACAAAGGGAGAGTCTCGTCACATGTGCACGGCGACATCGTCACGTGTACAAGCGCCCCAGGAGGCTGCAGGGAGGGGATCTCATCCCTGGGAGTTTGCCCTATGCTATAGCGGTGAATTTTTATAAGCCTAAGAGGGGCTGCGGGAGGTGAGCTTGGGGCCAGGGTGGCAGCTGTCTCCTCTGAGGAGTGGATGTGAGATGCTTAGTTTTGGAAGAAGAGAGGTTGCTAAAAGGGCACGGTCTTCTGCAGGTTGCAGTCTCCACTGCTGAGGGGACTGTCTGGGGCGGATCTGTCCCCGGGACCGTGCTTCCAGACACATTGGGAGAAGATGCTGCTGGTCTCTGCTCCCAGTCAGCCCCTGGCTCTGCTTTCTGCTCCCCTGGGGGTCACGTGCCCCCCTGGCAGAGCTTGGGGAAGCAGCCCCTGTACTTACGGGGAATCAGGGACAGGTGTTGTGCTAGGAAGGCTCAGTCCCTTCCCTGTGCCATGCAGCTGGGGAGCTCTTATTGCATCCCTGCCTGCAATACCGCCCGGTGTGTGATGCGACACGCAGCTGGGAATTTTGGGGGCCATATTCCTGGTAGTATCTATAAGCTTCTCCATAAATTTGACCTCAAGGCCTCCTCTGTGACGTAGGAAACCACTCACCTCAATTCTGAGAGCAAGTGACTGCGAGTCATGCAAGCATCTTCTGGCAGAGCTGAGACTTGAACGCCGGTCTTGGGCGGCACAGGTTAGTGCCCCGACCACAAGGCCTGCCTTCATGGGGCATGGCTAGGATGGCCGATGACTGCAGGGATGAAGCAGCCCTTCAATGAGTAGCAAGCTGCATATGCCACTCCTTGTTGTTAGCCGCTACCAGGATGGGGCCCACATACAGGAAGAGAAGAGATATGGTCCATGGCTCATAGCCACCAGGCTTGAGGACAGGGAGTCTCTGGGAGTCCCTTGGTTGAGTCAGCCCCAGCAAGGGAAAGCTCTGCTGGCACAGCATCCAGAATAATCACACTTCACCCCGGCTTCAAAGCTTCCTCGGAGCATGCGGGTACCTAACAAAGCCCAGGACAGGGAAGAGGCACCGGCACCAGAACAAGGCACGTGTAGTACAAACATGCACATAATAGTTGTTGCACTATTGGCCTCCAGCACAGGCTCTTCATCCTTGTCTCGAGACAGGGAAAGATGGAAATCGCTCTGGGAGCCAGGACCGCTGCAGGCTCATCAACCAAGCAGTCCCCATTTGGGAGAGTGCCATTAGAGGTCATAAATAAAATGAAGCACACTTTTCCCTGGGGGCATGAGCCTCAGCTCCCAGCACTGTGCAGAGACAAGCAGGTTCCTGTTATTTACAGCACTCCTCCTTGCCCCCCTGCCCCCTGCTCTGAGAAAGGTACAGGCACAGACAAGTTCGCGCCATTGGGATGGAGGTAGATCGGCACTGAACCCTGCCAAGACTCTGCACTGAATCCACTATGGCCCAGACAAACCAGTCTCATCTTCCTGGGCAGCCTTGGACTGGACTGGCAAGAGGAGCTAAAGCCATCCTTAGCCAAAATCCATCCTTAGCCTTTGTTTTCCAAGCCAGTGTGTCCTGGTATCATTTGTAAACAGAAGAATAAGGCTCCTTGCCACGGGCTCTTCCTCTGAGCATTTACTTGAAAGACGCGCGACTCCAGGTCTGCACAGCTATAGAGCCAGCCAAGACGATGAATCAACAAGCAGCGACTTCACATCGTGTTTTTTCATCGTGAAAAGCAAATGCTCTTTCCCGGCACACCTGAGAGGCATTACAGGAACCTCGCTCTGTCCGTCCATCTGTCTGTCATCACAGCAGCATCAGGGTTTCACAGGCTCTCTGGTTTTCAGAGTTTGGTTTGTTGGGTTTTATTTCATTCCTTTAAAATTCCAGTATTGATGTTTCTTTCCCCCTTTTAGCTGAGATAATACCATAGCCAATAACTTCCCCCTTAAACAAGCTCATGGTCAATAGCAATAGATCCAGCAGGCTCCAGCTGTCAGTCTCTCCGCTGTCTGCTTGATATTATTTTTCATCCTCAAAGGAAGTTTTCTTCCTTCCTCTCCTGGTAGAGCCCAACCCCCAAAGTAAGCCCGATGGGCAGTGGCCTTAGGGGTGGGTGGCCCTCCATGGTGGAGCTCATTCAAAGCGAACACTAGCTTGCCCATGACTTCTTGCCCATGAGCTGAAAGCATTTCTTCTGCAGGCCTCCCAACCCAATTGTGCCCCATTAAGCTAAGGGTGGGGGTCTGTGCCTCTCATGATTAGGGGCTTCCAGCTGCTTCTCCCAGCTCCCCATTGCCCATGGCTCCTTATGAGAATGAGATGAACCGATGGTGCTGTCGAGGGCTGTCTAAAGTGCATTCACCCCCCTGCCCGCGGCCGGACAGACTCTCTGACCTTCGTCAAAGAGGACAGCGATTACTCGTGAGCGCTCCTGGGGATTAGTTTCTAGTTCAGGAGTAAAACCAGACGTCTGTCATCAGCAAGCAACGGGTGTCCTGTTTAGCCACTGATCGCAGGGCCTGTGTTGGTGGCCACGGATTTGTTGCGATGCCCAGCTGCTCGGAAATTGTTCGGGTAGGCAGCAGGCCTGACCTCCTGATCTACAGCAGGCGGGAATCGTTCCAAGCACCAAATCCCAAGGAAGTGACTTAGGGCAAAAGGGCACGAGCAACCCCAGCGAGCTGCAACAGCAGAAGGAACGAGATGCTTGCTTTGCAGAAATCACCGTTGCAATTTTGAGCTGCTCGAATGGTTTTGGAATTTGCAGTTGTCACCGAAAGGGCAAATTTCTTCCCGAAGATCAACTTTTGTTATTCGGAGCACAACTGTGGTGGACGTGTTGGGGGGCGGGTGGGAGGCAGTTCTTCTTTTTTTAAAAACTGTTGTTGATAGGACTGCTGGATCGGCAACATGGGGGCCCAGTTCCTCCAGCCGCCCACGTCACAGGCCTCAGCTGTGCGGTCTCCTCTCCCCCCAAGAGCACTACAAAGCATCACCGCTCAGCTCCCTCATGCGTTCACTCCTTGACCTTTCTGCTGACACTGCTACCCAGAGCGTGCCTTGTATTCGTGGCTTCGGCATTACGGACATTTGTCCAGCCCAGCCAAGGGAATGACGGTCTCGTGGTGAGAGACCAAGCTGGGGTTTGGGAGAAATGGGTCCTGGACTTGCCCTGAAGTGGACTCTCTGGGACCAGTCCAAAGCATTCACTGCATCCGTGCTCAGGTTGCCCATCTGTGGAGTGGGCATCAAATGTTTGCATTTGGAGCGAGTAGCAGTGAAAATGCAGAGGCTTGCGTTTCGGCGTGGGCTAGACACCATAGCAGACACCCAGACACTGCACTGAAGCCCAGGTTGCCATGATCTGTTGGTAGCCCCGCCAGCTAGACTAAAGCCAGCTCAAGGGTCATTACGTGTGACACCGCCACACTTTTGGCTGCCCATGGACAGACAGAAAGTGAGGCATGGCGCTTGCAAGCGCAATGCTGGGAAAAGGCGCGCGCAAGAGAGAAGGGGAGCTTTTGACAGGTGCAGCCTAAGAGCGTTTTGGTGCTTTGAACAAGGAACTAGTTCCTGATTCATTGCTTCTCTGCTGGTCTGAGCTTTCTGAACATAGGTTCAGGAAAACAGGACTTTGTCGTTCCTTGCCTGTAAACAAGATGGCATTAAGGAATTACCTGATGCCCTTGTCATTTCTTCCTCTTAACCGTAACACCCGTCAAGACTCCCAATTTTTGGATAGCTGCTCGGGTCAAAAAATGTAATCGTTGTAGTTCCCTGCCCTAAGCTACACTGTGATAAGTACGTTAAGGACTGGGGGTTTCTCAGGATCAATGGGAATAAGGGATGAAGGCAGACTCTACCAATCTGGCAGTGATGGTCCTGCAAAGCAAAGAAGTTTTGGTCATGATCCAACCAGTAACTGAATGGGTAAAAGCTCTACAGTGCAGTGATTTTCTACCTGTGGCCCCTGGGGGTCTGCAGACTATGTCTAAGGGGTCCGCAAAAGATGACGATGGTCAATGGAAGGTCTGTGAATACCCATGCTTACGATTCAAAGGGGTCCGCACCTCCATTTGAAATGTCCAAAGGGGTCCACAAATGAAAACAAAAAAGGTTGAAAACCACTGCTACAGTGCATTACCAAGATCTTGGTTCTTGAGTCTTTCCCTCCCCTATAACGATGTGGGGTTTTTAATGATATAACCATTGTTTCCAATGCTGTCTGCAAAGTGGCCAGGGGAATTGCCCCCTGAAACACAGTCTTGCAGGGCACGCTTACCAAAGGATCGTTGCATGCTAATGCAAGGCTATCACGTTACCCAGGATCGTGAGTTTGCTTCCCCTTGCGATGGCGTATTTGATGCTTTCATACAGTGTATTACAGGCTAATTAATGCCGTTAATGATAATGGTTCTCCAGTAAGAAGCCTAAAGTATTATCTCTATCTATCTTCCCGTCACCTTTCTTTTATCAAACCATTAAAGGAGAAAAGACGGTATAATGGAGCAAAAAGCCACAATTGCTTTCCTTCCCTTATTTCCATATTGAAATAGAAAGCACTCTGCTGACGGCAGGATAGACATTTAGAGCATTTGTGGAGCGCCCACGTTGGTCCATTGGACATAGATTTTACCTCTTCCTCTCATACGTCGAGACACCTTCCAACTCCAGTAGAAGTCGGGGGCTCATTTTTCATCTTTGCTGCACATCCTCAGCTTTTCAGATGTCAATCTGTCATCTTTAATATCAGTTGGAGACTCGCATGTTGTCCATTCTCCTAAACCACAAATCAACAAAGCTGCTGCTGCTTTTTTTTTAAATCTACCATGAAGGAATTATAGTGGTGGGAGCCCAGTCGTTTTACTGGCACCAGTGTTGAAAAGAGCAGGATAACAAATGTTGTATTAGAGAAAACTAATGCACTCCGTTGAATTGAGATGTGCTTTTCAGGGCATCCACTGCCTTAATGTTAGACAGGAAGGAAATGCTGGACGCAGACGTCTCATCAGAACAGAGAGGAAGCCAACGAGTCTCCGCAGTGCAGGAAGCATCTTCTCAGCCACCTTCCCAAGGGACAGATGACCCCAGAATTGAAATCCATTGGAAAGAAGAAAACCTGCCCCATCCCCAGGCTCTGCAGCAGCCAGCACGACAGGTGTGAGTGCTAAAGCGAGTGATAAAGCGGAGGTGAATTTGATGTTGTAGAAGGGAACCCACTTCTAATGTTCCTTTCACCGATGAAATGGGCCAGAGTGAGACTTTCTGCAGCCGGATTGCGTAGGAAGCTGTGTAACGCTGCCATCAAAATGGAAGTACAGGGCTGGGTGGGCAATGCTGGGACAAGTTTTAGTTTGTACCATGCAGCTCAAAAGAAACATTTGAGAATTTATGTCGGTGGCAAGAGGCGTCCAGTCACCCCCAGTATCGCTGCCACCAAGACTTTAAAAAAAAAAGGTGTGATTTGGTTCTTCACTGTTTGTCTTCCGACCCCAGTAGGATTTGTGTTTTCCAGGTTTTCTCCTGGAAGGGCTGAAAACAGTCTTTTAAAAAGGGGTTTGGAGATAATCTTTAAAAAGTCTCTAGACCAGTGGTGCCAACCTTCCCTGGCCCATGGGTTACAACAGAAAGCAAGAGAATAGCCTAGTTCCCAGCACCTGCAGTTTGAGTTGTTTCCGTTCTCGTGGCCCTGAGCAGTGTCATGGGCCACATGTTGTCTGGGGTGGGGAACCACTGCACTAGGCTGAGACTGGCTGGCAACACCGTCTTAGAGGCTTCCACGAGCTCTTCGCAAACTACAGGCCTGGCTCGTCTTTCATTTGCAGTGGTTTTATCCTCGGGTACCGCTGAAATGGGAATTTCTCCTGCTTTGCACCAGTATGAGGCCACGTTCAAACCCTGGATGGATGCAAGAGGCAGGGCTCATTCTGTCCAACCCAGGGATGGAATAAATGACACACAACCACACTAGAGGACAGGAAGTAAAAGCAAAGCGTTGTGATAGTGAAGTTAATGCTTGCTCAAACTTTTGCAAAAGGGGTTTGGGCAAAAGTTACTTCCTGTCTCTCAGTTGCCCTGTCTGTAAAATGGGGATAATGTGGACCCATCTCTTGCAGGAGCCAAGGAGCTCCATCTCTGAACATCTTGGCTCATGAAGACAGACACACGCTCTCTCTCTGGCAGTTTAGCTTCCCAAATAGCTCCTTCCCTTGGGCAAGGCTTGTTCTTCCCTACACCCTCAACCAAGGTCGATCACGACCCTCAGGAGCAAACAAAATTGCTTCTGCACCTGCACTAAGACATCAGCTTAAACCTAGATACCACCAGAAATTAATTCTTTTTTCTTCATTTATTATCCACTTTCCCGCTAAGGAAGGAAAGATTCATAAGTACCAAAGAGACACTTAGACCTGTGCATAAAACTTCCCTAAAGAGCTAGAGGGGGGAAAACATAATTCATGCAGGACTGATCTATGTAATTGCTGGTTTTTGCTGTAAAATGCCCAGTAGGTGAGTGGCTATGTGTTTGGGGTAGGAAAGAAAGGCTGTATAGAAGCAGGTTGGTTTGTCCCTCTGGCTACAGCACTGATTACACTTCCCTTAGCATCTTGGGGTGAGGTCGATATTCCTAACTCTTACAATATTTTGTGGTTTTCCTAATCTTCAAGTGCTGGGTCGTTCCTTGAGATTCTTGGCTTTCATTTAAAACTAAGTTTCTAAACCCAGGGGAGTGGGGAAAAGCTCGATGCGCCATTCTCCAGTCCTAGCATATACCATTAACATTATGCAAGTGCCTGGATGCATTAAGCCAGTCTTGTGTTTCGGGGTGCTACCACCTGAGTTTTGATGGGTTATCCTGGAGGATTTTCAGGAAGTGAAAAGTCTAAATCTGGACTATAAAGGTTTTCAAAAATGTAAAGGTAAAGATATAAAGGTTTTCAAAAGTTGGGAGTTCTTGGGCCTGGGATTTTACTTCAGATTTTGGGGGAACAGCCAGGCTGACAAAGAGCAGGGCATCACAAGGGCAGTAAATCTATTCAGGGGAAGCCAGCTGGTCTGATTAAGTGCCCAGTTAAACCAGGAATTGACTCCATTACTAATCTGGATTTAGGCAGATGTAACTGAAATCAGAATCTGGCTCTATGGTGGAGGGGCTGTGAATCCGGCATCGTGGAAGGCTGCAGAGAGGATACGAGAAATTGTCCTCATCAGAGAGCAGGTTTAAGACTAGAAATATAAAACCATGCTGCATTTCCCACCCCACAGGTTTTAAAAAGGCCAGACAAATGGCTGAATTTCCTTCCAGAGCTGGTTTCAGGTGACTGTGAATCATCTCCAAACAATGTTTAATCTTCATTTCAGTCACAACACTCCTGATCTGGCTAGGAGTTTTGATGCAGCCTGATTGAAGTGTGCCCATGAAACACTATGAAGCATAAATACAAGGGATGGCAAAAATGATCTGAACATGCCTACTCATCTATTTACATCTGAAAACATCCCTGGAGACGCTGACCGATTTTGATCTGCAAATGAGGAATAATGAGGAAAAGAACATTGGCCGATGGGCGCCTCTTTTGCAAACACCTTGTACACACTGTGCATTTGTCCCCATTTATTTCATTGCTTTATTTGTTTTTCAGGCTGTGCACATTAGACTAAACAATTAACTCTATCTGCTTTTCTGCTTCTCATGCTACTGGACCAGTTGCCTGAATACAACAGGTATTTCCAGCCTGTAGAATGGGCACCTTTCCAAGGACTTCAGTATAACAGGAACACAAAACTGGGAGGGACCTCCCAGACTATCATTTCTACCCCCCCCCCCCCCGGCC
>NW_017729008.1:39963310-39963648 GCF_001723915.1 Gavialis gangeticus | reverse complement strand
TTATGAAACTTCTGTCCCAGACCCCTTCCTGGTTCAAGTTAAATCAGAGTCTCCCAGCATCCCAGCATGCTTTACAGCCCTGTGCTGTGCTGGGCTGTGCTGTCTGCTCCAGCAGAGAAGCGTTGGGGGGCGGGGGGGCGGAGGAGGCAGACACTGCCCCTCTCCCCCCCAGGCAAACCCCAGCTGGGATGGGGCCAGGGAGGGGGGGTTAACCCCCCCTTTCTCCAATTAAACACATAGTTTCATAGTTTCATAGTTGGTTGGGTCAGAAGGGACCTGAGCAGATCATCTAGTCTGAACCCCTGCCATGGCAGCAAAGAGTACTGGGGTCAAACGAC
>NW_017729008.1:39960636-39963269 GCF_001723915.1 Gavialis gangeticus | reverse complement strand
TACCTCCTTGTCCAAGTCACTGATGAAGATGTTGAACAGTGCGGGCCCGAGGACCGAGCCCTGGGGGACCCCACTGCCCACATCCCTCCAGGTCGAAAATGACCCATCCACCACCACTCTCTGGGTGCAGCCCTCCAGCTAGTTAGCGACCCATTTGACTGTGTGGGTGTCTACACCACAGTCCCCTAGTTTTTTAATGAGAATGGGGTGAGAGACAGTGTTGAAGGCCTTCCTGAAGTTCAGAAAGACTACGTTCACCGTGACACCTGCATCCCAGGATTTTGTGACCTGGTTGTAGAAGGCCACCAGGTTGGTCTGACAGGACCTGCCTCTAATGAACCCGTGTTGGTTGCCCCTAAGCATAACCTCCCCTGCTGGATCCTCACAGATTCCCCTCCCTTCTCTGAGTACAGAGCTGCCCTGCCCTGCTAAACTTACTGAAAGTTACTGCTGGCTATGACTGTGGACTACAAATCCCAGAAGCACCTGGAATCAGGAAGAGGAAGTGATGAGCAACCCTGCAGAGTCCTGCTCTTGTGATCTTGGACTGCAAATCTCAGAGACCTCAGGGGCAGCAGGAAGAAGTAGTGAACACGCAGCCGATGCCGGCTGTGTGTCAGAGAGGCATGCACTTGCACCCCCTGGCTTCTGGCCTGAGCCACTGCAGGCATGTGGCTGCATTTCCTGAATCAGAAGTGAATGTGTGGCCAGTAGTTTCTCAGTTTAATCTCTGCATCTTATCCTAACCTGTAAAGACTGAATCGATTCAGCCTGGGGCTTTTTGACTGTCTGTACTTAGCCTCTGTGTTCACAGGCAACCATGTGCCCAAAAAGTCAGAGTCAGGGTTCAACAAAGATTTGGATCAGGCCCCAAATGTGTGAGTAGAAAAGAGATTTTGGCCAGAACAGAAGTTTTCATTATTAATAAGAAGAACCATCAGCTGTCAGGCTGTAATTACTGCTCGCAAGTGGCTTATTGCACATGCAAACCATGCCCACAGCTATTTTTTACTTCCTCATCCCATCATTTTTAGTGTGCTGTCCTGTTTCCACTGATGACTTGTGCCACCCAGCTGTTATGCCAGATCTTTCAGGGTGTGCCTGCATGCAGTTAAAAGGGACTATTGAAGCACTTGTAGACTCACCTGATTGAGTGCTAGTGTAGCTAACCCAGGTATCAATGGCAGTGAAGGATGCAAAACACGCATCTAGCTTCCTTGTAGGCAAGTACAGCCCACATCAAATCCTGCACAGCTGCAATCACACCTCCTCACTGCAGAGACTACACAGCAGAGGAGAATTAGCTCTTTAAGGCAGGGACTGTTATCTATTAGGTGTATGTGCAGCACCTAACAGGATGGAGCCCTAGCCTGGCTGCGGTTCCTAGGCACTACCTAATAAATTATGGTAATACATGTATATTTTTGGCAGCATTTTACAAACACGTTGAAACGTGTGTCCTGCACCGAAGAGCTTGTCTAAGATCTTGACTCAACTTGTATTTGGATCAATGGAGAAGCCTTATTGTCATTAGTGAGATAGAGAAGGCAAAGCTGCAGGCATGTAGTGAAAGCTGAGGGATGGGTGAGTTGAGGGGAGATTACCGGGGAAGAGAACAAAGGGAGAAAGGCTCATGGAAGATAAGAAACCTCCAATAAAGGCACAAAGCTACTGTGTTTTGTACATGGCAAAATGCATCTCTGCTGTCTCTGGAACAGAGCTGTGAAAGAGCCTTTGATGAGCTTATTTTCTCCCTTTCCAAACACGTTGGGTCCAGTTCTCATTTGTATTCACCTGCCACTTAGTAACCTAAAGTGCTTTTCCATTATATTTCCATCGCCTTTCAGGTCCCGTATGCCGCTGTAGTATTGTAATGTGGCCTTAGTGGAAGGATTCCACCTACATCTACGGTTTTGATTTTCTTTTCCACTCTCTAAAACCCTCCGAGTTAATTCATTGGGAAGGAAAAAACACCCTGTTTTAATGGAACATGAAGGCTGCGATTTAAGCCCAGGAGAGCCAGGAAACGCAGAGTTAAGGCTCCCAAAGCCCAGGGTTATATGCTCGCGTAATGAAAGACCCCATGTCCTACCATCATGACTCGGTAGAAGGGGTCAGAGTTACGGCTGCCCGGGGAGCTTTAACTCTTCCTGTCTTGACATCTGCGGTCTTGACTCCCTACATTATCACTCCATGCATGCTCTCTCCTCCCCTTCCCATACACTTTAAGCATTGTAGAAATCATCCAATTCTCTAACATTTTTAATATAGTTTATACTTCACATGATACTTGGCTTAACACACTGCACTTTTTTGTGCCTACGTGGTGTCCTACTCTCTCACTCGATGCTTTCTTTTGCACACAGTCCTTCCCCCCGGTCCCCATTCACTCTTTGCCTCTAGCTCTTTCTCTCATTCCCAATTCAGAGGCCTCCATTAAGCACTGAGCTTCAGCTCATCCTCTTTAAATTGCACCTTCCTCCAATCCACAGGATGCCTCCCTGCTTCATCAAACCCCCGGTGCTTCCACCGGGGTATAGTGCAAGACTTCATTAGTATTTAAGAGGAAGTTAGATGAGGAACTATTCAATTTTTATGTTAGGGCCACCTGCGAAATGAGTGTCGAGAAGCCT
>NW_017729008.1:39947877-39955636 GCF_001723915.1 Gavialis gangeticus | reverse complement strand
GTTCCCCCCGGTCCCCATTCACTCTTTGCCTCTAGCTCTTTCTCTCATTCCCAATTCAGAGGCCTCCATTAAGCACTGAGCTTCAGCTCATCCTCTTTAAATTGCACCTTCCTCCAATCCACAGGATGCCTCCCTGCTTCATCAAACCCCCGGTGCTTCCACCGGGGTATAGTGCAAGACTTCATTAGTATTTAAGAGGAAGTTAGATGAGGAACTATTCAATTTTTATGTTAGGGCCACCTGCGAAATGAGTGTCGAGAAGCCTCCAGCGAAGTTCAGGGTCCTTGCATAATAGTCCATGGGACTTCAATGGGGTCAACGTTTCACCCCCATCCTCTATTCTTTACTCTACCCCTGATTCACAGGGTGACCTCAAGCAAATCACTTTGTCTGTGTGTGTTTGTGTCAGTCTTCCCATCTGAATGGGTCTTGTGCTCTTTGCCCACCTCTGGCAGGTGCTTTGAGATCTACAGGTGAAGTGGCTTTGCTCCGTACCCTTCTTTCTGGGTCCTGATCCTACCTCCACTGGAGTCCCAATGGCAGCAGACTCCCGCCTCTGTGGGGTATAGGTCTGGCTGCCAGTGTTTTTCAGGAAAATCCCGTAACTCATGAGAGAGTACAACTAAGTTGTTGTGCACCTGGCCTGGGCTGCTTGATCTTCCTATTGCGATAAATCACAGAGCTACGTAGCAACAAGTGGAGCGTGAAGTTTGTCGGCTAACGCGGAGGGTCAGAAACAGAAGAGCAGATCCCTCCAGGGCTATGACTTGCAAACACGGATTCAGGCAGTTTCCACCTGCAGGATGTAACTTCTCCTCTTTGTGTGTGCTGCCGGCAGTGCTGGGCAAAGTGGCCATAAGAATGTAATATGCATATAGGTGGGGGAGATTTAGTCTGTAAATTAAGGAAGGCCTTGCTTTGCATGTTAAGGGGGACCAGACTATGGGAACCCTTCTTCCCTTGGGATGTGCATTGTACACATGGACAAATAACTATCTGGGTGCAGGAAGGCTTGCTCTGCCAGCATCTGTGACTGCTGCATCCCCCATGGCCCTGTCAGCCCCTCTGTGATTCTGGAAGTGACCCTAATTTCTGAAACCCATTGCCCCTCTAGGTCCAGTTTGGACCCACCCTCACCTCTGCCTGCCAGTGCACTGGAGCCCTACCATGCAATATTCCCTGTTGCAAGCTCTGGGCTCCTGCTGAGACTTTTGCATGGGGCCTCAACCCTGCCCTGCCCCGCAGAGCATCCTGAAAGGAGCCTCCTGCTCTTCCAAACTACAGTGCATAGACCTGAAGAGACTAGCGCGCTGGTGAGACGGGGCCAAAGGCAGTCATCACATCTGCTGCCCCCAGGTCTGATTTTTGGCTCGTGCCCAGCAGGAAGCCTGGGAGCATTCAGGGCATGACATGATTTCACCTTGCACTTACTTTGCCACTTGAGCTGTGAAAAAACGCACGAAAATAACTCCCCTGCTGCCATTTACCTCTTTGACAAAAATCCCTGCAATCGACCCGTTGGCCCAGCACAATCAAGTTCAGACCAGATTCCCTAAAATCAGGAGTGTGGGCCCCACAAATGTGCAGCTCATCACGGAGATTAAGGGTAACACCAATGACAATTTAACAGGGGTCCTTAAGTAAATCCCCTGGTGACTGTGCAGCCCGCCCTCTCACAGTACTAGCATGGTCTCTGATGGGTCCCGGCATACCAACCATTGCCCATTATTAATAGTCGTGTTTATTAGTAGTGTTGGAAACCTCCAATGTGCTAAGCACAGCACTACAGGCAGCCTGTTTGCTCTCTGGGCTGGAGACTGACTTATCCCTCCCTGCTCCCCGAGAGGAAGAGCGGATGTAGAGGACAGGGGCGGGAGATGAGATCGAAGTTTGCACGTGTTGCCAAACCGTTGTCGCGAGACCGGGGGACAAATCAAAGCCGCTTGTGTCTCAGTTTCCCCGTTGGCAAAAGAGCTCTGACAGGGCTGTTATTCCCTGCTCTAGGATGCTGTTTACAAGGCTTGCTTTGTTTCGACCCGGATGGAGGCAGCATCTCCAGTTGTGTAACTGGCCTTTATAGCAGAATAAAAAGACATTGCAGATCCCAATGTCATTCACATCAGCATGCAAAACTGCTGTTAAGTCCCTCCAGGTCAAATGTGTCACCTGTCCAAGCCCTTAGGAGTTGTAGGGTGCTTTGACGTAGAGGAGAGTAGAGAAATGCCAACTTTTGTGCGGCACGGAGCACCTTGTTGCTACTGGAAATTCCACTGCCGCAAGAGATAACCGCGCACCCGTGGGCCGTATGCTTCATTATTATGGCACTGTGCAATATAATTAGCTTCACAAGTGGATGGCTTTCTGGTTTTACCCCCATACACAGACAAACCCTTTTGATTTGCCCATCACCTGCTGGTCAGAAACCCCCCTCCTGATCTTCATTTCAGGGGCTCGCAGTCCCAGCAGTGCAGGACTGGGGTGGACGGCTGCAGCGTGGCGGGGACGATGCAAAGCCATAGCAGGTGGGTGGCTTTACAAAGTGATAAGGGCAGGCAGAGCACAGAGGGCAGGAGGGATCAGCAGGGGCAGAAAGGGTCACATCCCCAGTACAAACGCTGCCGCTACCTCTTGGCTTCTAAGGGCGGTGGGATTTGTAATTGCCGACTGCTCCACGCATCCCTCCAGCAAAGCTGTCCCAGAAAAAATGGGAAATTGGCAGTGCACACACTGTCCTGGGCTTCACTGGTAGCCTTTTGACCTACCAACAGCTGTGAAATCAAAATTAACCCATCTGGCCTGCCTGCTTCAAACCTTTGACCAATCTGATGCTCCTCTGTAATAGCCGCGTTGACCTTTGCCCAAGCAAAATCTCTTCTAAACTGGCTTAGGCATCCTGTCGTGGCACTTGTTGCCTGGCTCCATTATGTGAAAATATCCATGTGGCTCTGCCTGTCTCCCCTCCCCACCCCCACCCCCTTTGGAAAACAGCTTGAATTGCAGCATCGAGGAGGCACTGATCTCCCTGAATTAATCCACCAACACGTCACACAAATTTAGCCATGTCCATAAAATTGGATTTCCTGAGAGCCGAGGGGATTTACGCTGCGCTCGGCCCTGACTCAGGTATTACAGGCATTCAGCTGTACAAGCCGCGGAGGTGACGGCGTGCACGCACCCTGTGGGACGACAACGCGCACGGCTCGAAGCAGCCCAAAGCGCCGTGTGCATTCGGTAGTGCTCGGTGACACTGCTCCTGCTCGCCGTGGAAGAGGCTGCAGCAAGTGGAGCCGGCAGCCGCCTCCTCCGAATGCGGCCCCCGCCGTGGAGTGCAAAAAAGCCTTGTGGAGACCAGTTTGCCTCTCCACTGCTAATGGTGATGTGCCGAGGAAAGTAAGCGGGGACTTGGCTCTTCGATGCTTCTCTAGGATTGATAATTAGAGCCCGATTCTTTTTAACCGCGTGTCATTTACTTTAGAAACAGCTGAAAAGGCAAGTCTGGTCTTACCCGGTTTTACTAGGAACGGAGATCTTGGATGATCTTTCTCGCCCCTGCCATGGGGTGAGACGGTGCTGAGTTGAACACGACTTCCTTTCTCTTCGGCTTCCCTTCAGCCTTTGAGTCAAACAGGAGTGAACAAAATAAAATAAAAGCTAAGTAAAATCTTTGCCCCTGCAGAGTTACTCAGCTGCTCTCCACTTGCGGTGTCAAAATCCCTGCAGCCCCACATTTATCTGTGGGTCAGCTTTAGGGTTGAGGCTCTCTCTCATCTGGTACCGCTCATCGTCCAAGCATTTCCCCATTATTAATTTGTTCTTCCTCAAACTACCTTTGTGAGACTGGGATATTATGGGCATTTTTACAGAGGGGAAACCTGAGGCGGGCGGACTATGAGATTTGCATCAGGCCAGCAGCAGGATGGGGACCGAGTAGCTCAGATTCAAGCAGCAAGTGTCTCTCGGATGGAGGGGTCAGCGTGAACACCTCAGGAGAGGAAGCCTGTACAAGGGGTGACACGGGTTCATTGGTTTCATTGCTATTGAAACCACTTGTCGCCAACGTGTTCATCAAATTGCATGGATTGCACCCTTAGCAAGTTCGCGGGTGACACCAAGCTGGGGGTTGTAGTAGATGCACTAGAGGGGAGGGCTAGGATTCAGAGTGACCAAGACACATTGGAGGATTGGGCCAAAAGAAATCTCATGAGGTTCAACAAGCATGAGTGCAAAGTCCTGCACTTAGGACAGAGCAATCCCATGCACGGGTGCAGGCTGGGGGTGACTGGCTGGGCAGCAGCTCTGCAGAAAAGGACCTGGGGGTTGCAGTGGACGATAAGATGAATATGGGCCAGCAGCATGCCCTTATGCCAAGAAGGCTAGCGGCATCCAGGGCTGCATTGGTAGGAGTGTCGCCAGCAAATCAAAGGAAGTGATTATTCCCCTCTATGCAGCACTGGTGAGGCCACATCTGGAGTCCTGTGTCCAGTTTTGGGCCCCCCACTACAGAAAGGATGTGGACAAATTGGAGATAGTCCAGTGGAGGGCGACAGGGGCTGGGGGACATTACTTGTGAGGAGATGCTGAGTGAACTGGGCTTGTTTAGTTTGGAGAAGAGAAGACTGAGAGAGGATTGAATAGCAGCCTTCAGCTCCCTGCAGGGAGTGTAGTGTAGTCCAGTGGAGAATCGCGGGGCAGGACTCTCGGAAGTCGGGAAGAGCATTTATCTGGGGGTAGATCCTCGCTCGATATAAAATGTCCTGGCTGCCAAGGAGCTGGAGTGTTACCTGCATCTCCTTGGCAAGACCAAGTTGCAAACTTTGCAGGGCAAGCAGTAGCCCCCTTTCTTCCCCGTTGCTACAGACTTGGGAGGAGGCAGGTTCCCTAAGGAGTTTGGAGTTGGAATTAACCGGCGAAGGATGACACCGCGCCACGAGGGAGGAGGGGAGGGATGCCCTTGCCCATCCTGCTCTCTTCCTGTGACTGGGTGTGAGTGTTAGCAGGTGCTTTGTGGCTGCCATGTGTGAAAGGGGCTGGAGAGCATGTTCTTGTTGTTACGTGGCGGCCTGCAGTCATAAGGGTCTGGACCTGGTGACCCGGGTTGTCCTTTCAGTCCCGTCTTATATTCCCAGTATAAACGCTTATGGGACAACTATATGAGCACAAAAAGCAGGTTGGGGAGGAGGCTGACAGAGGAGATAAAAGCTGTTGGAGAAGGTTCGAGGAGCAGAGCCGGTACGATTGCATGGGATGAAGAATAAATGTTCGGCGTGTTTTCAGCTGGACGAAACTCATGATGCATTGGCTCGCTGCTCTCGATGCCAGCAGACATCCCTTATTCGCAAACCTTTGCCAAACAGCTTGGAGGAATCATCTGGGCTGGGCGACAAGCTGCATCTCGCAGCCAGCTGCTCTTCCCAGTGTGCTCTGTGGAGCCAGATCCATAGTCTTCCTCCCCAGGACTGATGGATACAGTGCTAGTATGTGTGGCTTTGTTGGGACAGGCCTAGGAAATGGGTGACCACATCACAACGCCAGGATAGACTCCGATATCAAAGCCAGAAGGGACCATTAGGGTCATTTAGGCTGATTTCTTGAGTAGCATCAACTGGAGAATACCCTACCTACTCCTTGCTCTAGGGACCATAACCACTGGGCGCTAATCTCTGGTAAGCGTGATCCCTGCCGGAAAAGGTTAAAGCTCGCTGGTGGAGTATGTATGTGTGAGAGAAGGTGTCCAGGCTGCAATGTATTGCTGCTAAACAGAGAGCCTACCATCTTTGGTGACCCGGCAGCTATTGCAAGCACGAAACCTGCTTATTATCTAGTTTTAATAGAAGAGGCAGATCTGGATAACAAACCCCATTTGGGCTCCATCCCAGCCTGGCTCCTCGGAGCATGATGCTTTGCTGTCCAGCCAAACCCCATTCGGCACAACGAGGAGAAGCGCCGTTCAGTAATGACAGGAATGGATGGGACGATCCAGGTGCCACCTTCGCCGTTCTGCTGCAGATTAAGGGTCTCTTAAACATCACCCAGAGGAGCCCTTCGTGCAGAGCGAGAGGCTGGGAGCATGCCAGGATTTCTCTCTTTCTCTCTGCTTTGGACGGTCCCTTCGCAAGCATGAAGCAGCAGTAACACAATGGGGGCTGTTATACCTTGCCCAGCGAAACCCAGCTCTCTGCAGTGCTCATAGGGAATGTAATTTCTGTCTTGGCTTCCTGTCCCCAAGTCCTGAGCAGCATTGCTGTGGGTTGAGGAGGTATTTTGAAGGAGTGCATCCCTCGGGTCATTACCTTTCATGTTATCCTTTCCAGGCATCTGGACAGCAGGAGATGAATTCAGGGGCCTCTCTTCTCACGGAGGAAGACATCTCTCACCCTTTACCCCACAGATGACAGATCCTTTGAAGCACAAGATGAGGCCAGTTCTGCCCTTGGATTCACAGCTGGAAGCTTTTCATGTAGCAATTTTTAGGAGAAAGGGCTGGAGCAATGGGTGAGCTCTGCCTGGTGTCCCAAAGCCCCCTAGATACGGCGGTGATTGCAAGTACCACGGATAGAAAGGTAATAGCAGTGCACTTTCAGATCCGGCTGCTGCTGTAATGAAGCCACAGCAGAGGACTGAAGCGGGTCAGGGATTTTCTGTCGAAAAATCATTGGGATAGAAAATACCAATCTTGCTCTATCAGAAAGCCCGGGGAGGAGGGTCGTCATGTTTTAACATTTGGGGCCAGGAAAACCGCAATGACATGCTTCATCTTGTCGCAACACGCTGAAACCTTTCTGGTCAAGTCGCTTCGCCGTTAAGTTGCATCTTCCTACGATGCCAAAATACCTCCTGGGAAATATAGTGCAGATGCTTCGTTCTTCTTTGGGCTGGGCTCGTTGGTGGGACTGCATCTCCCATGCTGCGTTGCAGTGTGCCCTGTGAGCAGGCTGCCTAGCACATCATGGGAGTTAAGTGACTGCAGGACATTTCTGTAAAACACAGCTGCCGTGCTAGGAAGGTGAAGAGCACAAGGCAGGTTTTAAAGAGCTGAGCCCCAGACCCATAGGGCTTTGAAGAAAGCAACCAGTGCCGGTACCTGACTGGTACCAGCAACTGAACTCCAACTAGCTTTGAGCATCAAGGACAATAAAAAGTCCTTTTTCAGATATGTGGGGAGCCGGAGGAAAAGCAAGGGCAACATTGCACCCCTGCTGAACCAGATGGGACAACTGATGCCCAGGAAAAAGCCAACCTATTAAATGGGTACTTTGCGTCGGTCTTTCATGGGACGCCCATGCCCGCTACGGGACAGGGAGGTCTGGGTGAGGGAGATCCCCTGCCCTCCATCAATGCTGACCTCGTGGAGGAACATCTTGAGAGGCTGGATACCTTCAAGTCAGCCGGCCCTGACAATTGACACCCCAGGGCGCTCAAGGAGCTGGCGAGTGTCATAGCCCAGCCCCTGGCATGGGTCTTTGAAAACTCCTGGCACTCTGGTGCAGTGCCCGAAGACTGGAAGAAAGCCAATGTGGTGCTGATCTTCAAGAAAGGGAGGAAAGTGGATCCGGCTAACTGTGGGCCCATCAGCCTGACTTCTATCCACACAAATCCACTTGTGTTTATTAAAGAGGCCATCGTTAATGGACTGGCCGACGCCAACATCCTGAGGGATAGCCAGCACGGGTTTGTTGCGGGTAGGTCTTGCTTGACCAATCTCATTTCCTTCTACGACCAGGTGACCTATCACCTGGACAAGGGAGAAGAGATTGATGTC
>NW_017729008.1:39944990-39947804 GCF_001723915.1 Gavialis gangeticus | reverse complement strand
TGTTCACCAGAGCGCCCCAAGGGATGACGAAGTTGAACGGTCATAAACTACTGCAAGACCATTTCAGGCTGGACATAAGGAAGAATTTCTTTACTGTCCGAGCCCCCAAGGTCTGGAACAGCCTGCCATCGGAGGTGGTTCAAGCACCTACACTGAACACCTTCAAGAGCCAATTGGATGCTTATCTTGCTGGGATCCTACAACCCCAGCTGACTTCCTGCCCTTGGGGCGGGGGCTGGACTCGATGATCTTCCGAGGTCCCTTCCAGCCCGAATGTCTATGAAATCTATGAAACCTATGAAATATAGATACCAGTCATAAGGCTGTTACTGCTGCGGGAAGCCAAGTGCAAGGGCATGCACCCACCCCTGGGATTTGGTAGCACACAAATCCACTTGAGCTTTGCTTTTGCAGTTACCATGCTACCATTATTGCTACCTGCTTTCTTTCTCTCTGTCCCCACTGACTTTGAGTAGATTTGATCAGCCTGATGATGGATGGATGGATTAGAGGCCTCACACACACGCCAGTTTTATAAGGCAATATTTTTTGCCCCATCTGTTTCATTCTTAGCCTCTGGAAGCGCAGAGCCTAGAAAAGCCGGGCCCTATTGTCGGACAGCAGCTACCATTGCCCGCAAACGCACGTGCAGTGAGAAGCTGTTCACAGCACTTAGGGAAAAAAAAGAAAAGGAAGCTGACAAATATAATCAATTATAGCCAAGCAGCTGCAAGGTGAAGCAGAATCGCCGTGCGCTTTGCCATGCCGTCTTCCGCGGAGGTGCAGACGGCTACTGCGAAGCGGAGAGATGATTGCTGGCCTTTCGGGGGGAGATACCTCTCCTCTGTTTGAAGGCCAAGGCCCAGATAATCCAATTTCGCATCCTGCCTTTGGAGTGTGATTGGATCTTCCTGCCATTGATGAATGTTTGAGCTCCAGAACGGGGGTGGCGGGGAAGACAGCGAAGCAGTCGTGAGCTGGGCTCTCGAGACTTAAGTGACAGGCTTGGAGTGATGCAGGGGATCTGCTGGCACCATTAAAACATTCCTCCCCCAGAGCTGCCACCCAGTACTCACAAGTGAGGGGCTACTGAGTTTTAATCAATGGGTTCAAATCAATTATACGATGCCTAGTTTTGCTATGGGATAGGTGATTAGTAGTTTCCGCGTCCACTGGTTGAACCAATATGTGTGTCCTGGTAATGACCTGGATGTTGTAACGACCTGCAACTAAAGGTACTTTTCCTGCTGCTGAAAGGCAGCCACATCTGGGGTGGAGCAGATCAGCTGGCTCACAATACAGAGCCATGCCACATAATAGCTTAGTCCAGGGAGTGGAGAAAGATCCGAGTGAACGTGCGCTGGGGTTTAGACAGTGGGAACCAGGGTGATTTTTCTCTGCTCTCACAAGCAAAGCCAGGGGATCTTTACTGAGTAGTACAAGGGATGTGTTCACTAACTAACCAGTGCCCTCTTGCCTAATGCTGGCATAGTAGGGCAGAGTGGTCTCATGCCCTTTGCCAACGTGCCACCTTCCCTGCCTCTCATGGGCAGAGGAATGAGACAGACCTGTTCAGGGCCAGGGCAGGGCTGGATTCTGGTGTGGTCGCTTCAGCATAATCGCTAATAGCACCGGGGCCGATATAGGGGTGACTGTCCATTATGACGCTGAGGTTGCTGGCAGCCGATGCCTGTTGCTGCATGCGTTGTTTCTAGCCCAAACAGACTCCAAACCAGCACCCGGGCTCCAAGCTGTGGCTCCAGATGCCAGTAAACAGCGGGCACCTTCGGATCAAAGCCTTTGCAGATCGAGGTCATGCTCAGCACTGCTCGTTATGGGTCCTGGTCTGCTTCTAGCATCTTTTGGGGCAGCTGCTGCATTGTGATGGGGCCAGCACCTGTGCAACGACTGTAATGAACTTCTGATCCAGCCTGGTTTGGAAGTACCAAATCTGAGGCCAAATGCCTCCAGTCCCTGAGCGGTGCTTGGCTGTGACAATCCAGCGGCACACTCCAGCGTGAATTATGGCACATATAAAATGTTTATTTTATTGTTCTGGCTAATGAGCTCTGCACCCTCCAGGTAGAGCCTCATAATTACACAGCTCAGCCTCCCTGTCTGGCCCCCTGATTGCTCTCCTGATTCAAGCCAAACAGCTCTATAAAACATAGCCGCAGCTGGCATCTGCACAAGGGGCTTTCGGAGCTGCCACCGAAATGCTCGGTCAGCTGGGCCGTCCTGCCGGCTGGGCCGAAGGAGGAGGGCTGTGGCAAGGCCGCCCTGCGGGGCTGGCAGGGGAAGGGGCAGGGCTGTGGGGAGCCTTGCTTGCTCCCGCAGCATGTGAGCAGGGGTGCCGTTGTGTTGTGACAGCGAATGCAACCATTTTTAATGCCCATGACCTGCTCCTGGCCCAGGTGAAGGGAGCCCATGTCTGTGTTTGGGAGCACTATGTCTATTTTACCTGGAGACACTGTTGTAGCAGTTTTCTGCAATGTTTTCTCTGCTTCCAGCTGCTCCTTGGGCTCCTTTGCTGTCACGGCGTGGGGGCCAGATGTGACTGGAACCACGGTGCTGTCAGCCGTCCAGGCTGGCTCTGCTGCAGAGCTACCCTTTCTCTGTTAAAGGCATGATATCCCAGTATAGAGACAGCCAAGTGATGCTGGGTGTTGTGGGGTGCAGGAGGGGGTTTCTGGCCTCAGGGAGAGAATTGCAAAGTGCAGAGCAAGGAGTGTGAGGAAAGGTAAACCCCAACTTCAGAAAATGCTTGTGGAGGGGGTGGTGGTGGTGGTTGGGGGGGGGGGGCACAACCCAGCT
>NW_017729008.1:39920627-39944702 GCF_001723915.1 Gavialis gangeticus | reverse complement strand
GGGGGTGGTGGTGGTGGTTGGGGGGGGGGGTGCACAACCCAGCTGTCACCAAGGAAGTGCTAATTGTGTCCCCAGGCTGGTTATGTGCAGGGAAAGGCTGCTCTAACCCCCAGGCTCTCAGCTTGGAGGGCTGAGATCTGCTGCTTACGGTAGTGGATCTGCTACATGGTAGGGAGGTCAGAACCATCCTACCCTTCCCACAGTGCTCGATGCCATGGGAGTGGGGGCCTTTGCATGGAAAAGGGGGACCTGGCATGGAAAGCCACCAAAGCAGGGATGAAGGCTCCTGGGTTTCATTGCCTACGCAGCTGCAGTCATTGTAACCTCTCTGCACCCTGGTTGCACCTGTCTGTGCAATGAAAGATAATATTCCCCACCCACATGATTGCCTGAGTGATCTTTCCTGAATGGATGTCCATTTTGCCCTGCTACATTTAGGCTTTCAGAATTGCTCAAGTCCCGTGGAAGCACCCAAGGAAGGGACAGACTCTCAGAGAAGCTCTGGGTGCCTGCTGAGATGCCGCGTGCCCTTGGGAGACCCACCCACTGGTGTCCTGGCTGAGGGGGGCTGGGTGTCTTAAAACACCTGGCACTTAGTGAGGGCTTTTATAAAATCCAGCCAGGATTGCAGATATCAGAGCTCTTGCAAATGCAGTGGCCCAGAGCTTTGCTGGAAACCCAAGACCAGGTTCTCCAGGGCAGAGAGCACAACTTCTAATTGGAGCAAACCTGCCATGCATTAAATGCCCTAACGATAACAAGGTTTGCAGAGCACTAAGATCCCATGATGAATAAAGCAGCGATAGAGATGCCAGCCATTGTTATGTTTTCCCTTTTCCCCTGCAGCAGGTGAATCTAAAGCCAGCACCACGGCTTATACATTCACACGCACACTTTTCTGTACGCGCGTGTCAAGATCAGAGTGCCAGGTATAAAATGCTGCCGGAGCCTAGCAGGCAAAAACTGACAGGGGAATCCAGTGTTATCTGGAACTGCTCTCTCCAGAGAGGTGGCGCGTCTTTGATAGGTTCACTCCAGGCGAAATAACTGGTGGATAAAAGGCGTTGATGTGTGGGACACCAAAGGAAACCCATCTTCCACAGCAGCAGCAAGGGCCTACGCTGGCATGCATTCCTCCTCCCTCTTTTCCCTTCCTTTCGAAGCTGGTGTCCATGTCCCAGCTACTGGGACCATTACAGAGAAGCGAGTCACCCCATGTGAATGGGGCAGCCAGAAAAGGGAACGCGGAGGAGGAGCAATAGGTGGAATACAAAGCAAATTGGAAAATGGCAGTGTTGGTGCATGGAAATAAGAAAATGACTTGGTCCTATGCAATCCAATTTGACCAGAAAATGGGAGGAGGATGTAGACATGAAGCTGCAGCCCCGTTGCCTTCTTGTGACCAACCTCTGAAACAATGGAGCAGCCGTTTAAGTGCCTTTATAATGCAAGGATCTTCTTATCTATTCACGCCTTGCCCAACAACCACTCTAGTATCTGTCCATCCACCCCATACATGCCCATCTAATCCTTCTGCCTCTGCCTTGTACTTGTTCTCATGCTCACCCCTTGGTCTGTCTGCTGCTGTGATGACCATGCAGCTAGAGGCTCGAGGTAGGTATTGAACTTTTGGGGAAGCATTGCACAAAAAGGACAGCCCAGCGGGTAGAGAGGGCTAAAGGCACTGCCCCTGACCATGTAGTTTTGCTAAGAGGTTAGATTATGGATTTATACGGGATGATTTGGATAGAGCTGATCCTGCCTCTGACAGGGGGTCAGTCCAGATGACCTATGGCTAGGCCTGGCAGGATACCGATTTTTTTTATCAATAAACACTGATAAATATTGATTTCACCTCTCACTCACAGCCTGAGGAACAAACATTTCTATTGTTAATCATCCAAATTTATAGAAAGGGGGTATAAGAAAAATGATGGCTGATGGCGTGTGTGATGACACGGGGAGAGGTCTGACTGTCATTTGGACTGCAACCCCCAGAAACCTCAGGGGACTGGGAAGCAAGGAAGAGGAAATGACAAGGTGCATGCAGGAAGCAGTCCTACTGTAGCTAAGTTTGTCATGAATACATTTTCTGCCCCCCACACCTCTCATTTTGTGCAATCCTGAAAATTTAAATGGATAAAAATGGGGGGTGGGAAATGCTTAAAAATAAACATTGATTTTTATCCATCGAAATGCTTAAAAAATAAAAATCAAATTCTGCCAAGCCTACTTATGGCGGTCCCTTCCAGCTCGGCTTCTCTATGATCTGTGCACAGGCCTGATACAGAAGCATCATGACTAGCACCTGTGTGATGGAGGAGGTGCATCCCTCTGCCTTCCAGTCCAATAACCTCGGGTGAGGATGCGTGTCTAGGGAATGGGAGGTGCATGTCTTAGGCTCCCTGCAACCTTCACCTTCCACTTCCTAGCAAAGTGCCATAGCGAGCAGGCAGGACCCTCCAGCCTTTCTCCTGAAGCTGGCCCATGAGACAGCCAAAAAAGGAAGAGCTGCAGAACAAGACAGAGTATAGTTAGCTACTGTGAAAGGATGGGAGATCTGGGTCCTGGCCCGAGCCCTTCTAGTGCAGCCACTGTTTCTTGCTGTCTTATCTAATGGCTAGAAAATGCAAAAGGCAGAGGTGCCATTGTGCATGGAAGTGGGCCCAGCTTCGGACATGAGAAGAGCATCCAAATCAACCTGTTTTGGGGAAACTGAGGTATGCCCCGACCTCGATCTGAGCTGTCAGAAACCCTGGGGACTGCCTTTTTCCTGCTGAAGTCAGCCAGACTTGACAACATCCCCGGGAGAGAAGGCTTGTGGATTGGTGTCTAGGAAGCAATGTTCGTTGCAGCTGAGGCCGCCGTATAGATCCCGCTGCTCAATGCCGACTGCACTTGAGATTCACCAGCAATGGGCTGAGCCTGCTGGCAGTGGGGACCTGTCACAGGCGATGATGGTGGTAGCCATGCAGTCATGCTCATAAAAGCTAAGCATGATCAGGTTTGCCCAGTGCTTAGCTGGGAGACCACCCAGGAACATGTGAAGTGCTTCCCTAACTAGGGCTGGGGGCTTTTTCTATCTTGTCCCATAAATCGGTGCTGAACCAGCACCTCCGAACGACACCATGGGGGTATGCTAAGGAGAGGCCAGCCTTGATGAATGAGTCCCTATAGGGGAAGAAACTTAGACACTAGGGCCAATGGATTAGTTAGGGGATATTCCTCTGGGGAAAGAGAGTCCTACATGTTGTGAAATCTCTACCGAGAGCAGGACACAGGCACTTTGCTCCCCATGCTCCTTGCCTGTCTTAGACCAATATAATGAAGAAACTTTTCCAGGTCAAATCAACGTCTGTGTCACTTTTGTGCTCCTGGGGTATTTTTTTGAAAGGCAAAATCTTAATGTCGTGGGTCCCTTTTTTTGCTTGTCTCCACTCCAAGTGCCTTAAAAGACCCCAAGTGTTTTGTTTTTATTTATAAGCTGAAAGTCTGGTTGTGCTGGGTGCTGTAGATAGCGAGAGACACTTCCTGCCCTGGACAGTTTGCGCAGTCCAAGTAGGCAAAGGCAGTGAGAGCATCTGGTTTTCATTGACCTTAGCCAGTGCCTCAACTACGCGAGCATCCTTCTGTCCCATGTCCCCGTCTCGTCTCCCATCAGGTGTTTTAAGAGGGGGGCAAAATGCAAAAAGCACCTATATAAATGACCAGGGGTGTACATGGTAGCTGTGTTGGTCTGAGACAAAAAGACATACAAAAAAACAGAACTCTTGGATCCAAAATGATACATGATATATAAATGACCAGGGGTGTACATGGTAGCTGTGTTGGTCTGAGACAAAAAGACATACAAAAAAACAGAACTCTTGGATCCAAAATGATACATGATATATAAATGACCAGGGGTTTCAGTTCCTACAATAACACGGCAGCTGCAGTCCCCAGGGCTCTCCGACTACAATACACGTGGTCAGTCGCTTCACCCATTGCTGCAAGGCGGCCATCTCTGGGGTGAAACACAGCAGATCCTTAAGAGTGAATAACAACAGCAGCACCCTAGCATACAGGCTTGAGAAAGATAATGTCTCCAGGGAGAAGTTGTCAGGAGAACTGAAACGGCAGGGTTCAAGGGTGAGGTCTGTGCAGCCACCATTGCAACAGGACACAGACCTAAAGCCTCAGGGACTCTCAGCTTTTTGGGGTCCAGAGCGTGTCTGATGTGCCCCACCTGAGAGCGGTTGTGCTGTGAAGAGGCCGGGGTGGGGGCAGCTTTCTCCCTAAGAGATAAGTCATTGCAATGATTATTGTTCATGAGGTCTCCCCGTGGCAGAAGCCTTATCGGGGCGGAGGGATCTGTTCATTTGGCAAATCTGTTCACAGCATCTCTCCAGGGGGAAAGCAGCCGAACTGCAGGAGATAGGGAATTCCCCAGCAGGAGATAAGGGAGCGATTGCATCCTAAACGAGTGATGGGGCTGGAGGCCATGCGCTGATAAAATCCAAATCCAAGCCTGCTACCCCCACTAGACTCTCCCTGGCTCGCAAAGCTACTTGAGACTCATTGGAAGCTACTGCGGCCTAGGAGTTGCTGGCTCTTCTCCTGGGGGATCCTTCCTCTTGCACAGAAACGAGGCAGACAGGAGCGTGGAAGGAAGAATAAAGTAAAAATATGTGTGTGTTGCTGGAGTGCCTTTCACCCCAGATAGTATTTATACAGTCCCACTGAGATGCAGCCAGCTCTCGGTTGGACGGGAACAGTGGGCTAACAGGCTGCAGCAGAGGGACGGGGACATTTTTGGCTAAGAGCAGTGGGTGAAATCTCTCCTCTTGTGAAAATAGGCCACAGGCTTTTCAGCAACAGAAAGGAGCTTCATAAATAAGCAGCTCATTCCAGAAACTGCCCGGTGTTTAATGTCCCTAAAGGAAATATTGGCCTTGCCAGGCTGTGAACCTACAGCCCCAGGCTATTACTGTTATATATATAGTGCTGCAGACTCTCAAGGTGCCTTCCAGATAGCAGATAGGGCAACCCCGTATCCTAAAGTACTTATAGTCTAATTCAGCAGCATTTAAGACATACTGGGCATGTCTGCAAGTGCATTAATGCACTGTTATTACGGTGCATTATGTTTAGTGGCCGTAATAAGTGTAGTACCGGACTCGGCACTACTGCGCAGGAGCTCCAGCACACGGCTTTTAGGTGAAACTAATGCGCAGCAGGCTAATTCTACTGCACATCAGTGCATTAGCACAACTTTCGCTATGATACACTAATGCGCAGTAGCGTTCATCTACTGTACTTCTCGCGTCTTGTGTAGACATGCCCACTCGGGCCCAAAGTTGGAGTCGCAAATGTTTTCAGGACTGGAAGATCCCCCCCGCCCCCAGCTAAAAGGACCCTGGTTTGGGTCACTTGAAACTTTCCATGTCAGGTTTGATCTTTCTTATGTTGTATTACCTTCTTTTGGTAGAAGCTCATGTGTAAGCCCAAAGTCATTTTGACCCGAAACCAAGACATTGCAGACAGGTGAAAAAGCTATTTTGACCATTCCTAAATACCTTTCTCAGACTGGGCGTTTGCCATAGCTAATTCATCCAAGTTGAGCTTTTCTCAGGGACAGTTTTGATTTTTTATGAATTGGCATTTCCTGACAAGAAAAATCTTCCTACTGTGGGGCTTGAGCATGCTCAAGTGTCAGGATGATACCATTGACCTTCCTAAGCAACTGCTTTCCAGGGCCACAAAGAAGAAAGAGCATCTTGGACCTGACTGCAATTTCTATTATTTGAATGCTTTTTAGGGCACTCTAGCTTTGCCTTGTTGTCTGCGCAAGGGTGAGCTTCCACTTGGTAACACGTGGGGGACTAATGATTTTATTGCTCCTTCTCTGAGGAACCTGAATGAAACACCTCTGCCATTCTCAAGTCAGGCAGCATTTCCCAAATTAATGGCTAGCCTGTCTTGAATGCCAGCCACCCACTAACAGCGTCCCAGCCACATGCACAGCTGAGCATTTGCCCTTGCGTTAATCCTGAAATCCATTCGTTGCTATGGCATAAATCCTGGCCGTGTACACTGCTGCAGCCCTGTGAAATAGCATCTCCCTTTCACAGATGGAAAAACAGAAGAAGCACAATCAGGAAACACAACACAATACCAGCTGTTTAGTGCTTTCCGGCTATTAATTAACATTCACAGTCTGAGAAGTAGGTGATTGCAAACTGGATCCACTTTACAGATGGAAGGACTGAGGTGGGTAACTCAAATGTACGAGAGATGGGCCAGTCAAGGCTACAATCATCTTATGTCTGACTACCCAACAAGCCAGTGCTATAACTCAGACACTGCTCTGCCTTAATTCTTCTCTTGCAATGATTCTCAATCAGGTTCCTGCAGCATGCTAGGGTGCAATGAGATGCTTTTAAGCGTGCCACGGGGATGCCACCCAATATTAGCATTGTTTGGCATGTAAACGCCTACACATGATTCACAAGATAAACCTGGGGATCTCAGTTAGGAATCCAGGATGTCACAAGCACTCCTACCTGCTGCGGGCTTTCTGAGTTCTTTGCAATGGGAGAATTACTCTTGTATTTTCCCATAGTCCAAAAATGTGTGAAAGCAAAAAGCGGGTCTTTTCTGAGAGGTGTCTTGAGATGAATGAGGGGTGCTTTGCATCTAAAAAGGTTAGGTTTTACTGGTCTACTGGCTCCAATCCATGTGGTACACAAGGTCCTGGCAGTTCTCTAGTCCACATTGCTGCTCTTCTCTCTGTAACCAAATTATGTCTTGTCCTGACCAAGGGAATAGGATACCTCCAGGCAACCCTTTTAACAGTTACCATCTGGAATATTTGGGATTTGACACAGAATAATAGCTGGGCCACAGTGCTTTGCAAGGAAGTACTTCCCACAAAGGGTCCAATAATCTTATAAATGGAGAGTGTGAGCTTGTTGGCGTCTTCCCTCCCAGGATAGAAGTAATTCCAAGAAATGTTCTGTAGGCCATGCTGTGTTGGCGAGACTTATATATACCAGCCAGGACTGTTTCCCCCCAAAGATTTAGGTCTCAACATTGGAAGAAGGCAGCAACTAAATTAAAAAGCATTGAAACTATTAAAATGTGCTTTTCTCTGAGAGAAAAAGAAATAACACTTTTATTTCCAAGAAGTTGGGTGGAGAAGCCCACAGACAGGTGATCTGGGCCCTGCTGCAGGTTTCCCAGTCAAAACCATGTACACATTGTGTGCCCACATTTGATCTCACTACCATGATTTTCATCAGGGTTACGATTTTTTTCCTGCTCAGACAGGCATAGTAGTGCAACCCCTAGTGCTGACTCTTTCAACATACCTAATTCCCCGTGCATGGATAAGCTGCACTGGTGTAAGCTTGTACATCCACAGTAGATTTGGCTAAATGCACCCATAGCAGGAAAAGCTGTAGGCTGGAACGATGCACTGTAGCTGATGCTGGGCAGCTTTTGGGGGTAGACAAGAACTGTCTCCCTGTATCTCAGTGTCTCGTTTGCACAATGGGGACAGCAGCACTTCCCTACCTCTGGACTTCGAGGGGCTGAAAAACTACAGAATTGCCAAAAATGGCTAGAGAGATTCCTCCCATCCTTTGTCTTTTTAGGCCATGAGCTCCTCAGGGCAGGGACTGTCTTGAATGGGCATGTCTACAGTGCACTCACAGCAGTGCTTGTAGCGTAGCACCAGCTTGGACTTAGTCAGCTCGGGGAGGGACGACTGCCCGGAGTAGGGATGCTCAGCCTCTGGCCCATGGATCCATGGCATCCAGCCCATGAGGCTCCCCATGGTTGGGGAGTTTGGCAGCAGGGGAGCTGTCACACTTAATAGTGCCACCCTCCCCTGCTGCCAAACTCCCAAGTCCCGCCGTAGTGGGTTGGAGCTGGGCCACATCTCCTCCTCCAGCATGGCCAGATTGGGGCCAAGCCATGCCCCCTTCCACTGTGCGGCCAAGTCAGGGTCAGGCCATGCCCCCTTCTCCCCGTGGGGCTGGGCCATGCCCCCTCCCGACTGCATTGGGCTGCATCTGCCCTGGGAACCAGGCTGTATCCGTCCCATGGGTGGACTGGGTACCGCACATCTGGCCTGCTGGGCAAAAAGGCCGAGCACTACTGATCTAGAGCCCCGTGCAAGCTAACCTAGAGGCTTCTCAGGAAGGTTTTGCAGGCCATGCTGTGCTCCACGCTGCTGAGGCTAGAGGGTTTCCAGCACTCCAGCAAACTAGTTTAAAGCCAGCTGGGGCACGTCTACACTGCACTGCAGCCATCGCTGGGGCTGGCGAGTCGACATCCTCTAGATGCGTATAGATGCTTGACACTGGGGCAGGTGGGGGCTGCTGCCTGTCTAGCTGTGGCTGCATTTAGCTGCATATTGCATTCATCCTTCTGGCTGCAATTTGGAGGGGAAGGTTATGCCCCGGCTTGATAACACCCATGAGCCTTTTGTCCCGGGAGGAGCTGTCGCTGTTTCTCACTGAACTTCTGGCCTGGGGCAGCACCTAGTAAAGCCGAACCAGACAGCACCCATGACCTCATCACCCTGTTTATTCCCAGAGCCGCCGTTGGGTTTAATTACAGCTCCCTGTCCTTGTTCTGAACGGGGATCCTAATTAGATGTAAGTGGCAAAGAAATAAACTGTAAATGCTGGTGTGAGCCGCTGCTTGAGAAATATACCCTGGAATAAAAGAAATTGGGGTCATCACCTGACTACACTTATTTAATGCTAGTTGTTGATTAACTTGTGTTTACATGAGTGGCCACAGCTCCTGCCACGGTGGGAGGTTTCCAGCATCTCATCAGCAGACTGGCTGAAATGAGAGTATCCGTCGCTGCACTTACCGGTGTGTTGGATGGACTCA
Source organism: Gavialis gangeticus (assembly GCF_001723915.1). Classification (NCBI taxonomy): domain Eukaryota; kingdom Metazoa; phylum Chordata; order Crocodylia; family Gavialidae; genus Gavialis; species Gavialis gangeticus. The sequence continues at coordinate 39,935,813 of NW_017729008.1, read as the reverse complement.
TTTCGGCTCTCTCACTGGTGACAGGGATGCTTTCTCTCAGGGGAGGTTTGTTCACAGAGGGGGAAACTGAGGCACATGGAGGTTACAGGGGCCCGTTCTTGTTCTCATTGAAACCAAGGGGATTTTTGCCAGTGTATTTCAAGGTAACAGGGCCCAAGTAAAGATGGAGGGCATGGCTTTGTACCAAAATGGCAGAAATCTGGGCTCTGCCACAGACCCCTTATGTGACCATGGGCACCTCACTTCATTTTGCTGTGTGAGGTTAGCAGACCTGGGGTCCTCATCTTTCTCCTAACCTCTGGCCCTCCACCGTGCCTGTCTCTGCTGGCTCTGAGCAGGGACAAGTAATCACTAGATGAATTTGTAGAAGGGCTGTTCCTTGCAAATAAGCTGTACAGTGTAGACAGCTTTGGTGTAGGCTGTAAGTATGATATAGATGGAGACGGGCAACTCACATGGCTTGGACTGGTTGAGGGCAGCTTCAAGGGCAAAACTAAACATGAGTGTGGACGTACTCAGAGTGCTGTTGGCAGAGTCTGAGGAAGGAATCACATCTCCTGACTCCCAAGTCTTTGCCCTAAGCACCAGGCAGTGCCTTTCCCCACTTCATTGAAACAATATGCTGTGCAAGACCCCTCCCAAGTGTGGAATGAGGATTTATCTCCTCTTCTGCCGGGCCCTGCCTGATGCACACACAGACTGCATCGGGAACAAATTTCATCTCAATCCCTAGACATCCAAAACTCTTGAGGAAGAGGCGATATATTTTATTAGGCCAACTAGATAGTTGCAAAAAAAATGTCTTATTTGCCAGCTTTGGGGCTCAAATGCCCTTCTTCAGGCAAAGGAGAAGTCAAAGTTTGTACAATGTCAGCTTTAGAGCAGCCACCACTTAGCTTTCCCTGCAAGGCATCCTGGAAAATGTTTGCAAGCTTTTGGGCTCAAATGCCCTTCTTAATTGTACGTTATTTGACTTATTTGTACAATTGTACACTCTTTGACTTCTCTTTTGCCTGAAGAAGGGCATTAGAACCCAAAAGCTTGCAAATAAAACATTCTTGTTGCAACTATCTAGTTGGTCTAATAAAAGTTATCGTCTCTTCCTCAAGAGTTTTGGATGCCTTTGCCTCTAGACTAACACGACTACTATCTATATCCCTGATCTCAGCTGCTGGTCTGTTATGTATCTGAACCACACCGCATTTAGAAAACAAGGTCCTGGGTCCCCTATACCTTTCCCTTCCCTGGGACCCTTAACGCTCCCCCATCACTGATAAGGAAAATTCCTGGGGCCAAGGGTTTCACTTGGTTGCAGGCCAGGTGATCCAGCAATCTCCTTTTCCCCCTGAGCTTTTAGGAATCAGTTCACCTGCTAGTTATCCTGCAGTTTTTTAAAGATTTAAGCTGTGGAAACTTCTGCCATGGGAAACCCTTATGCTAGAACTGGAGCAGGTGCAAAAACTGCTTAATCAAAGTTTGTTGTTCCCAGGTTTCTGTAGTAACTTTTTCCAGGATGCCTTTCAGGGACAGCTAAGTGGTGGCTGCTCTAAAGCTGACATTTTGCTTTTGGCTGTTGCTTGCTGCACCTTTAGCTGGCAAGTGCTCATAACTCCCGGTTTGTTGTCTTCTTGTTATTCTTGAGGAGATGACACATTTCGACACAGGCTGAAAGCTTGGCTGGATTATACGTATTTATAGGGATAAGGGGAAGTTTGTGGCTGGACTAGTATCGTGATCTGGTATAGCAATCCTTAAATTAGAGGTGGAAGGATTATAGACGAGTATATCCTCTTATCCTGGCCCTTCTGTTTTCTCCAGAATTCAAACCAGCTTCTGGAAAGATCTGGGGGTTTTTTAGTGATTTGTTTCAAGTAATATCCTTTTAATTTGTAAACTACCAGCGAGGTGTGACAAGGCAGCAATATGGTGGGGGGGAGGCCTGTTCCCCTGATATCCTCCTAAATCTGCAGGCTTCAGGGGTATGATTCCCCCCTTGTTTAGGCTGCTGTAAATTGAAAGTAACTCACCTGAGGTCTGCAGGTATATCCTCAGCTGGGCTGTGTCGTGAACTCTTGTTAGTTATCCCTGTTCAGTGCTTGTCCTGATGAGTGCAGTATGCTATCATCATTAATGAACTGTATCCTTCCCTGGGTGGAAGGCAGACCTGCCATTGCCCTGTCACCGATGGGAACCGTGTCACAGAGTGACATCAGTTTTGGTGTGGGTTGCAAGATCTGATCTAGACAGGGAAGGCTGTCCCACCTACATTGAGCTACTTAGAGTTGACTTTAAGATTGAGCCAGTGTATAAGTGACTTGCCCAGGGTCACACAGGAAGTCGGTGGCAGAGCTGGGAGCTCTCCTGAGCCTCAGTGCAATGATCTAGCTGTTAGGCCATAACTGACTTCCCCTGATCACGGCTTTCCTTCAAAGTACTGTCACTCCAGATAGGTGCAAAGGCCCGGTCATGGAGATCCTCTTGTGAGAGGCAGACTTCACTGGAGGGCACAGACTGAATTGGTGACAATAAATAATGCTGCTACCATTCAAAAACTGTCTGTTGGTCTGTTGCTGTGGCTGAGATTTGTGCAAAAGACTCAGAGTCCAGTATGACTCTGCACTATGCACAGCAGCAGCTGTGACGCAAGCCTGCCTGCTCAGCACTCACTGATAAGTTTAAAAAGAAATTTATTGACTTTATAATTAAGAAACTCTGCCATACATAAAGTTTAAAAGCCATGCAAATACATACACAGCGAACACATAAAGATAAACAAACATTGAGAGAACACAACGTAAATGTAGTAATTGCCCATAAATGTAGTCATTGCCAACTGTTTAATATAGATCAGTGGCAAACAAAAGAATAAATGGCATAGAAATTATTAACTGGTTTACAGTAGCTGCCGAGGCTACAACTGAGATCGTGGCTGCCTTGTGATTGCAGCACGTGCATGTTTGATGAGAAATCGTCCCTGACGCACAGCCCGCAGACTAAGGAATCCAGGCAGAAAAAGAGACAAAGTGACATGGGTAAGGTTATAGAGCAAGTCTGTGGCAGAGTGGACAGCAGCAATGCTGGTCTCTTGGTTCATAGTCCAATCCCCTGCTCATGGGGCTTCATGAATATTGCTACAGCTACGGGATCCTTGGGGGAAATAATACATTCACCCCAACAATACAATGCAGCTTTGATCTTGAGCAGAATGACTGGGGAGTCTGGTGAGAGAAGCTGCCTCCTTTTATTGAGTACCTTGGTGACCAGAGCTGTCACTGCAGCTGAGAGAGGCCTGGGCTCAGCACCCTTCTACGGCCCAAGGGTTTCGAACCCAGGCATCCCAGGAGAAGTCTTGACTGCCAGGCAATAGGGGATGCCGGTGTGGGAGTGCTCTCCAGCAGAAGTTTTGTGGGACTAATTATCATCCACCAAAGCAGGGATTGGAGATCAGGTGGACAAGCAGCCGGGCTGAAGGATCACCCTGACTTGCTCTCTGTCTCAGCAGATATCTCATGGTTTCATAGTTGTTAGGGTCAGAAAGGACCTCAATAGATCACTGAGTCTGACCCCCTGGCTTGGGCAGAAAAGAGCACTGCCCTTTATATTTAAGCCCTTTCTACACAGTGGGAGTGGCAGCAGGAGTGATGGAGGGACATGTCCTTTCTTGCCTGTTGCACAGGAATTGGAGCTGATGTCTCCTGCTTCTTGGGGGAGCATCTTCACCCCTGTGCTGTTGACATGGTATCCTGGCAAGGGGGGTGACTGCAAAATCCCGAGTGCAGTGGGTTTTCAGTTGAAGCCACGTTATTCCACCTTGAGCTCCCTGTTGTGGGTGGTGAAGCATTCAGGGACCTCCTTGAGGAATTGAGGTGGCAGAGCCGAAGTGGTTTGCAGCTCCCTGAATTTTGCAGGGTCTGCTCACAACGAGGGGGCCTCATGTATGAGAGCAAGCCACCCTCATGCAGCTCAATCAGCCTGATTCCCTTGCAGTTTAATTCAAGAGTGTTGCAATTTAGCCTAGGTGGGTAAGCATTGCACGTGACCTCTTGTGCTAGAAGACATTACATTGAAACAAGACTGCCCAGGTGAGGGGTGGGACGGCTTTAGCCAGGTAAGGATGCCTCTCCTGGGTAGACGGGCGTCGTGAGCACTGGGAGCACAGCGGGGTCCGGCAGCACCATCAACATATTGTCACAGGGAAGGGGGCACATTTGCTGCATATGGCTTGGGGCAGCATTGAGAGGGGACCGTTTCTTGTGGCTCTTTGCAATGATACAGGGGCAATGGGCCTGGGCATATTCTACACTGCTGGGTTGCTCTTTCCACCCAGCTGCAGGCAGTATGTGACATTTCCTTTGGAGAGATTTGGGACTCTGCTGTTTGCTTTGGGCAGCACCCCTTTCAGACTCATGTGTTGTTCTCCAAACAGGAGGTCGTGGCTCTCCGAACCTGTTCCCAGCCTTGGAGGTGAAAAGAAATGATTTAACACCTTGAATTTTCATAGGGTCTTAAAGCTACGGTACCAAGTAGGCTTTTGGTCTTTTCCCCATGTCCCTCCTCAATGCCTGAGCTCTGGGAAGGGCTGGGAGCTCCCATCTAGCAAACTATCTGGGGTTTTACATTGCTTAAGTCACCCAGGCAGCCGACCAGAAATGCATTTTTCAGAAGTAAAGACAATTCCCGTAACTTTTAATTAAATCTTAAAAGCCCTTATTTAAAGAGGCATAAATCACCGTGAGGCCTTTAAATCTTCATAATTTTTTATAGCCCGGCATGTATCATTTCCAGTCGCATCCTCATTCGACTGAGGAGGCGTCGGAGAATGGTAAATAGCAGTGTGGCTTCCTGCTGTGGGTTGCAAGCTGCTCTTCTGATATGCTGCAGGGTCGGCGGTGGTAACGTGCCACTGGGAGGGATCTTGGATCAGTTCAGTGAAAATCCATTGGCGGGATGCAGTAAGTGTTGCCCAAGTATACCGTCTTGTCGACACACCAACGTTGTGCTTTAACTGGTCCAGGGTAGTTAAAGTGGTACAAAACCTCCCTTGTGTGGAGGAGGCAGTTATACATGATTATCCTTTTGTGGATAGTTTCAAATAGGAAGGGGAACACACCAGTAGAACAGGCTGTAAAAGGGAGCATTTCCCCCAGGGGACATAGTGCTTGCGGTGAAATATCAGGAATCCAAAATATTCCCAAAAGCCGCTCCCATGTTTCATGTTGTTTCGGTGGCTCATGCTTTAATTCTCTATTATAGGCCAAATACACTTTCTCCTCCAGGTGAGGAAGGCAAGGTCTTTGGGTAGGTGGTATAAGAGGCTTGCCTGTGCTGTTGCCTGCCTGTTGGTCTGCGGGCACACACAGCGTAACATCTTTGCAGGGCTCAGTAATTTTAAGAAATGTTATTATTATTATTTTTTTTGCAAATTGTATTAGTTTAAGATGCAGATCTAGCAAAAGAAGGAGTTACTTCAGGCCTGATTTTGCATTTGAAATCTGCCATCCATAAACCAGCCCCACTCCCTGTAGAGAAAACATGTCTGCAGGCCAGAGATGAGGATGATACCTCTGTCTTGCACAGTGCTTTGCATCAGCAGGTCTCAAGATGCATGGCAAAGGATATCAGTTCTGTTATCCCCGTTCTACAGATAGAGGAACCGAGGCACGGGGTGGAAGTGACTTGTTGAAGGGCATCTATCAAGCAAGTGGCTGAGCCAGAAGTAAAATTCAGGTTTTCAGTGGCTGAGCCAGAAGTAAAATCCAGGTTATACAGCTTCCATTGTAATAACTACATGTGTGTGCAGGGGACCTGTTGCAAGGAGTTTAGTATTTTTGGCATATCCTTAGGATGGTTCTTAGTGCTCCCGGTGTGAATTGTTGTTGCGTATCCCCCTCATGCTTACCTTTCTGATGTATGGGAAGTGGCTTGCCACTGTGATGGGTACCCTCTGGTACAGAGTTCACAGTCAGCATCTTAATAGTCTGTAAATTGAGACTTACTTGGATCACTAAACACTACTGGATATAAGCTCCACTCATCTCCTTGAGATTATTTTCCACCATCTGTTATAGCCCCTCTCTCTGTCTCTGTCTCTGGATATGTCCTAATTCCTTCCCATGTATACAGGACTCTTGAAATGAATATCCTTTCATAAAGCCCATGAACCACTTCTCAGTCAGGTGAGAATCCATGGGCCTGCCTGTATGCTCTGCCTTATCTGCTTGTGAAAATAGCCCTGGACAGGATGATCTAAAAGAAATCTAGAAAGCAGTGTTTTCACTGTGATCTCTGAGGGCCGGGACCTTGTCTTCATTCCCCTCCGCAATATGTCTAGCACAGCAGTGGGGGCGATTTCATCATTTTTAATTTGCTCCTAGCATTCCCCGCCAAGACCGCTGCACTATATGCTGCACACAGATGAAACCCCAGTCCTGAAGTGCTTCCAGTCTAAATGGATAAGACAAACCCAGGAGCAGAGCGGGATAGAGAGACAAAGAGAAGTGAAGTCACTTGCTGGAGGCCAGGCAGTGAGTCCCTAGCAGAATCAGGAATAAAATGCCCCTTGGCCAAGCATATAATGGACCCGGTGTGGGGGACAGTCTTCATGGCAAAACTATTGCCCAAGCCTTTTGCCAGCCCTGCGTTCAAGGTGAATTTTATCTCAGCACTTCAAAATGTGCCAAGGGCTTTAACTCATTGCAAATGGCCTGAGGGAGGAAGGCCAAATTCATCAGATAATTTATTCATAACCAGTATGTCAACCGGCTCTACCTGAGGGTGTCCTTTTAATTGTCTGAGCCAATCAAGAAAGCAGCTATTCAAATAATGGCTCCTTAAGTAACTGTCAGTCTTCCGAATGAACATCTATCCAAGTTGGCTTTTGATTGGCTGATTGTATTGCCCACTGCTTGGCTTTATTTTAGCTTATTAAAATTGATCCTAAATAAACTTGATATGCCCCAAATTATCTCCCTTAAATTAATTTGAATGCAATTTGTCTTCTGCTAGGTTTGCTGCCATGTTAAATCTTGCACTGCAAACACAAGTTTGTTGGGTCATTCTAATTAATGTGATTTTGTATCCGGCCCCCGTCCGCCACTAAGCTGAATTATTTGGAAGTGATGGAGATAATGCTGGCAAAATAATATGCAGTGACAAGACCACGATTTCCTTTTTGTGGGGAAAAAAAAAATATATATATAAATGGAGTGGTGGTTTATTTTTGATTAAATGTCTCTGCTTTGCCTTGGCATTTATCTTTCTGTAGCAGTCCTGGATCAGACACAATGCATAATTCCATTAACATTATCTCTCCATTCATTTGAGAGGGGCTTCAGTGGGGCTTCACAGATAATAAAGGGTTACAACATGCCCAGCAAGATCACTCATTTTGCTGTTTTTATTCATCCAGCCAATTTGTTCCTTCAGCAGGAATTTGCACAGAAAGGAATCAGCTGGAAGGGGGGGGGGGTTTCTGTCAAAACAGGAGGTGAGACATCAACTGTGTTTTAAGAGAAAGTGTTGGGTTAGTTTACTTAAAAACCTTGGACTCATAGACAATGAGGGTGGGAAGGGATATCAGGGGGTCACATCTAGTCCACCCTCCTGCTCAAAGCAGGACCAGCCCCAACTACATCATCCCAGCCAAAGCTTTGTCTAGCTGGGTCTTGAAAACCTCCCACGATGGAGATCCCACCACCTCTCTGGATAACCTGTTCCAGTGCTTCACCGCCCTCCTCATGGGAAAGTTTTTCCTAATATCCAACCTCCAACCTCAACTTCCCTTGCTGCAACTTGAGCCCATTGCTCCTTGTTCTGTCATCTGCCACCACTGAGGACAGCCCAGCTCCATCCTTTTTGCAACCCCCCTGCAGGGAGTTAGATCCCTTGAATGCAATGCTTGTGCCAGGAGCTGTACAAACGGGTAGTAACAGACAGCCCCTGCTCCAAAAACTTACTCTACAGAGAAATACAAAGGGAACTGAAAGAAATGCTAGCTATGATCAGAGGTTTCCTATGAGGAGAGGCTGAAAAGAAACTCAAGGCTATTTAGAGAAGGGATAACTGAAATCAGACATGGGGATGGTATAGTATATAATGAAGGGTCTAGACAAGAGAACCTGAGCTTGTAAAGCTAATTGGTGAAAATCCTGTAAAGCTGATTGGTGAAAAACTTAAAGCTGATGGAAGGAAATACCTTCTACATCCACCCTAGTTAGCCTGTGGGCCTTGCTGTGAGATGGAGTTGAGGCAGAGACCTTAGCAGGGTTCAGAGAAGGATTCGGCCAGGTGGACAATGGGAACATCTACAGGAATAAAATGTGAGGTGGGAAGGCCCAGAGGAACCACGAGCTGCAAGAGTTAAACTTCTCCATGGGCAAATCATTCTTTATATGTCTGCTCTGGGGTTTCCTGCATCTTCTGAAGTATCTAGTGCAAGCCCCAGGGTCCCAGATTTGATAGATCTAGTACAGGTAAGTTCATACACTAATTCATCTCCCTGCTATAAATGCTGTGACACCATCAGCTGTTCTGGGAGATCCCCAAGGTCTTACAATCTCTATTCTAAAAGGGTCCATTTTTATGGGAAATGAACCCTCCTGGTGAGGATGAACTAAAAACCAAACTAATGGCCCATATGTGTAGGTCCTACAAACACCTGAAGCAGGATGTGCCTTGGTTTATGTGTAGTACCAAGAGTCCAGGCACTCTTGTTTTTGTTAAGCACTGGGGAAGGACTGATTAGAAAGAAGCCACTGTAGCAGAAAATGGGCACCTTTAAATGATGCCATATAAAGTATTTAGCAGCATCCTTCTAACTACCGTAGCTATGGAGGGGACTGCCAGCGCCTATCAATTCTTTAACGAGTTCTGCTGCTCCCCTGGTAAATGCAGTCACTGCCCCTTCTTGTTTCTCATCCTTCAGCACCTCTGCTCTCCCTCTCTTTGTTGTTTCACCCTCTGTCCTATTCCAATCCCATGGCACCAAACATGGTCCAAAAACCCATGCAGAGGTGCTTCATGGCTCTTCCCATGACTCCCCCTTTTGATTGCACTCCTCTCTCTCCCAGCGATTTGGTGGGCGAGTCAGGATGGCCAGTCCCAAGTATTCCAAAATCAGGTGTCAGGCCAGCTAAAATCAGGGGATTGACTTAAAATCATGACATTTGAAAATGAATCCAGGCCCAGGGGTGTCTCTGTTTCCCTTCTGGTTCCATCACTGAGGGCCCAGTTACTAACCCTTACAACGCTATTGTGGATTCTGCTATTTTTCTTAAAGCCTCCGCTTCTGGAGCCCTGTGAACTCACCGAAAAGCCAGCTGTCATGGCTTAAAGCTAAGCGAAGTTCTTGGACTCCATGACAGCAAAGGAAAGATTAACATGGAGACACAAGGTGCACTCAACAAGGTGCAGTCAACATGCTCAACACTGAAGGTGCACTCAACAAGGTGCACTCAACACGGAGACACCAGGTGCACCTTGTGTCTCCACGTTAACCTTTCCTTTGCTGTCATGGGGACCAAGACCATTGCTTAGCTTTAAGCCATGACAGCTGACTTTTCGGTGAGTTCACAGGGCTCCAGAAGAGGAGGCTTTAAGAAAAATAGCAGAATCCATGATAGCGTTGTAAGGGTTAGTAACTCCCACTGCCTGTCAAGATCCGGTGGGGGTTAGGCTAGGGACAGTCAGCCACGCACCCCATCTCTGTGGTTGCTCTCCGTTTTGTCTATAGTATGATATATGCTCCCTTCCTTTCAGCAGCTGTGTCTGAGCATCTTGCAGCCTTTCATGTGTTGATCCTTACGACGCTGTCCTGAGAGTGCTGCCCACTCCGCTCCACCCTACAGGTGCAGAATCGAGGCACAGAAGCTCAGTTCCTGTCCAAGGTCACAGAGGGCACCTGTGCCAGAGCAGAGTTGGGACCCACCTTTCCAAGGTAGCGCCCCGACCACCGGACCCTCCTTTCTTTCCGTTTTTGCCCCGTCTCCTTTCAGGACAGTCCTCCCCACTTCCTCCCCATCCAGTTCTGCAACATAGTCTGCTTGGTCCCCTTTACTCAGGGTGTGAATTTTCCTGCCTGAGGTTTGACATTTCTGTTCATTCCCTTCAGTGGCTTCTGGTCCCCACACGGCACGCCTCTGCAGCAAGGCAGAGCTGGGAGTGTCATTCCTCTCTGGCTCCGCTCCCATTGCCCTGCCTCGCTCCTCCAGCCACAGGCATCATTGCCCTCTCTCGCTCGCTTGCTCTCTCTCCCCCTGCAGTGCTCACCAACCCTCCCTAGCTCATATTGATTGTTCTTCCCACTTGTATTGTCCTCCTAAATGAAAAACCAATGAATGTGTCCTCCTTCATCTCCACGTGTCTCATCATCCCACCTGCCTGGTTCCAGACCAGGCTCCTCTTGCCCGTCTCTCACAGTTTGAAGCCTGCCCTCTCACAAGCCCTCTGATTTCATTCTTCAGCACCTGCCTGTGCTTTTATACCCTCCTTATAGTGCTTTCCTACCTTCTTGCCTGCTAAAGTTTAAAACTAGGCTGGATAACACACAGCAGCATATGTCCTCCAGGGCTGCTGGGAGGATGGAGAGAGGAAAAGCAGGTGGACTTGTTTATCTGTTGGCTTTTCTGCATCTCCAGCTGTCGGACTGGCCATCTTAATGTCCAGTTCACTTAGTGGGATCATTAGAAATGACCAGAGCTTTTTTGCATGGCATCTAGTACAGCATAGCAGTTTGGGAGGCATGGGGCAGACAGGGGCTTATAAGGGAGGGAGATGCTGTTGTAGGACCGTTGTGCCCTTCTCCATAATTTTCCTCTGAGCTGCTGCCCACACATGAGCCTTTCACTACATACCTGTGTCAGGAGGTTCCACTTTGCAGGACCCAGTGTCATTAGAGGACTTTTGGGAGGCCAGACAGTGAATCAGGAGTGGAAGAGGGAACAGAGATTGGGTGTTTTGCCTCCTGCTTCATTGCTGGACCAAGCTTCTCTTCCTTCTAGGCAGTCCAGTTTATTGGGCGTCGTGGCATGTCCTGTTATAATAGCATGAAGTCCCAAAAAACATGTGTTATCTCCCAAAAGCAGGTATTATGTGCCGAGAGACTGCTACCAGAAGGGGGCATGCCACACTTCATACGTAGATGATACGGCTGATAAAATCCCATTCCTTCCCTGTTCCCCCATCCCATCCTAGTGACCCTCCACCGGGCCGTCTTTGTTTGCCTTCTCTGTCCAGCCTGCCTCATCGCGTGTGCGTACATCTGTACTTTTAGTGGATAAAACTGTCAAACAAGCAAGCTGCTGCTTCTGAATCTAGCATAGCTGGAAAAAAAAGAAAAAGAAGAAAGACACCAAAGAGGAGGCAGCTGGCACGAGGACCAAGATTTATCAATCCCTAAAAGGCAGAGATGGAAACATCTATCAGAACATCTCTGTGCTGCCCCTGGATTAATGCAGGACTGTCCTCAACACGACATTTTCCAGGGGTCTGTCCAGGTGGGTGTTGTATGTCTCAAGCCAAAGATTCAGAGGCAAGACCCACCCTTTCCATTTTCCCACTTCTATTTCTTTGGCACCAACCAGGGCATATAATCTGTGCAATCTGCTCAGTCTTCCCCTGTGTCGGCCAATCCCGAAAGCAATAGATTGACTCCGTTCCTCCCAGGAGTGCAAGGAATGACAATGCAAAGCACTGGACCAGCTTTAAAACAGATTGTAATGAAATTTTTACACTCCGATAGCACGATAAAGACATCCTTTGTCAGAGGCAGAGACGGTGACAACTGGGGAGGGGAGGCCGAATTTTTTGTCTCTGGGTGTCAGCGAAGCTGGGAAAGTTGTTTAAGCTTCTAACATCAGAAAGAGAAAGGGGATGGAGGGGAGGGAGGACATTGGGATTTGGATCCAGGAAATCGAAGAGCTGAGCAGAGCTCCTTCAGCGGCCTCAGCTATTACTGTATCATTGTGGCATTTTGAGCTTGGGAAACTAAATTAACTTAACAGTTTTTGATTGAAGGTGCTCCTACAGGACGTGTGAGCAATGAGAGGCGTGCCATGCTAAGATAACCTGGGCCTGGGGCACCATTGCGAGACGCAAGGTGAACCGAGGGCCCTCGGGGAGCTTAGAAGTGGCATTATCCCGGGCACCTGCACACCTGGGAGTGCACCTCCGAGCAACTGCACGCTGCAGTTCAGTGGCGCACATCAGCAGAGACCCCAGCCCCCTCCCACAGGGTTTGTTTTGTTTTTTTAACACTCATCTTGGTTTAAGGAGTGATTTCCAGAGCTGCCGAAATTTCTGGCGGCCTGCAGGTGGCGCCACAATTTAGGTTTTTAACCGCCAGTTGCTCAGATTTGCAGAAACGCAGACCAAAACGGAGAGCTGCGCCAGCTGACTTAGTTAACAAGCATATCTGGCTTCTATCAACTTAAAGAACTGGTTGGTTTACAGACCTGTAAAATGGTGGGGGAAGGCGGGAGACTTCTTGGATTCGTCCTCTTTCCTTTTACCTTTTTAAGTTGGGCATCTCTGTTGCATAATTAGGGACAGTCGAGTTAAAAAACACCCTAGGAAGAAATACATTTTTCTGATCGGAAGCCTTCAGTGTTGTCATAAATGATCCCTGTATGTGGCTAGATAACAAGGCACAAAATGAAAGGCTGCGTGCGCCAGTAGCTATCTACCGAGTTGCCATCGGGGAAGAAATCTCTGAGAGTTTAAATGGGGAGCGCAGTGACTGTATCAAAATCTAGGACATTATTAGCCATGGGAGGCTAAACAGGATGTTTTTGGACAGCAGGGGGGAATCAGGCACTGCAGGTAGACAGCACGGAAACAGCTCTCCCCTGCCAGACTCAGTCCACACCGATGTAAAATAAGGCCTCGAACCTGATCAGCACTGAGCTCTCGCCATCGGCGGCAAAGCACGGCGAGAGCCACGGGCCCTCAGCGACGCTCAGGATAAGGCCCGTTCTCTTTGCAGTCCCAGCATGCTGGGGACAATCCTGCTCACGCCAAAGTGGACGGCAAAAATAATCCCATTGATTTTGACTCTGCGGATCCAGACCCCCGCATACCCTCGGGCTCTTGTTCTGCAAGCATTCCTCGGGTCAGAGGAGGCCGTGTGGGTTATCCAGTCCTGACCCCGCTCCTCCCCCCACTGCCGAGTGCATGAAAGGGCCTATAAATAAAGTCTCATTTGTCACTCATTCTCTTCTGGACTCCAGAGAGCTGAGGGATGTGTTGACTCAAGCCATTGTTTTTTAAGAACGAGGAGGAATTCCTATTAATTAATTCTTCCTCCTCCCCAGCTAATAGAAAGGAACAGGACTAAACCCCGATCATCTCTTCTAAGGACGGCCGAGTTGTAAATGCCGAGCCAAATTTCCCAGGGATTGTCACGCGCATGATGCTATCCAAGCGCAAGTCAGAATGGACATTAAATAATACCGTACCGCTCACGGCAGCAGCGATCTGCCGAGGTTATTCACCTGCCATTGTATCTTTCGGCTTTCTGTCTCGCTCTTCCCTTGTCATTTTGTGCCGTTATTACTCTTCAGGTTTTGCATGGCATTCATTTCTCTGAATGAAAACAAATGACTCCTTGCAAGAGGCAGGAGATAAAGCCTAATAAATACATTTTATGCGCCACCTTAAAAGGAGGGGGGCTGGGGGGCGGGCTTTGAATCCACATTTCTCCATCAGGAAATGTAAACCAGAGCTCAGTCCACGTATACATGTACACATGTACACACGCACAGGTGGAGAGAAGGAGAGATCAAGCTTGGTTCGAGGAATACACAATATTGTTTAAAAATAAATGCACTGGGGCAGAAGGGGATGGAAATAGATTTCACCCTGGTGTTTTGCTGCATGCACATGAAAGTGAAATAAGAATATAGCGCTTTGAAATATTCATACATATTAGTGTTGGGGTGGCCTCGGCCAGAAAGCAGAGCCAGGGTGAGTCCCTGGTGCCGCAGCGTTTGCAGGCTGGCTGCCCTGGGATCGTGGTCCTGCTTGGAGGAAGGGTCTGCTGGGTGCAGTGCGTGCACAGCCCAGCACAGAGGCAGCTGTAGGATTGGGCCCAAACTATTTCCCAGCCATAATGGATCCAGCACCTTGGCCCTGACCTTTCTCTTTCCTCTCCCTCTCCTGGGCCTTTCCGGCAGGGAGCTGGCCTAGAGGACCCTTGGGATCCCTTCCAGCCTGCCCATCACCTGAGCATTTAGGCTACCTGGTTTTTTTTGGTAAGGAGCTGAGCTGCCGCCCCAGGGCTCGAGCTGATTTGCGCATCCCAGCAGCAAGGCCGGCCTGCCACCCTGGGCCTTGCACTGCCCCTCCACCTTTGGGAGGGCCCGACTGGAGCAGGGCAGGGGATGGCGTGGGGGGCAGAGGGTTTCAGAGGCTGGCAAGCAGGACCTGGGGGAGGGGAGAGGAGGCATCCCAGCCTGCAGCCTCCTCTCCCTGGCAGACAGACCTGCAACTCGTGCGGACCGGCGTGCGGCTCAGGAATTGGACGCTTCAAGGCACCGCAAGACCCACGCATGAGCTGCGGTAGAGGTGAATGGAGGTCTCGCTGAGGATAAGGGTATTTGCTGGGAAGAAGCGGGGAGACAGAGGAGGGAAAAGCTGTCAGCCTGCAGCCTCCTTTCCCCGGAGGAAAGACCCACAACTTGTGCGCACAGGCTTGTGGCTCGCGGACCGGACTCGAGTCACCTCAGGGCCTACCCGCGAGCCCTGGCGGAGATCATCCTCCAACGGAGGGATGGCTGCGGCCCGTCGGGGCTGAGGCCCCATCCACCAGCCGCGGCAGAGCCGGGACGGAGATCATCCTTGAACAGAGGGGCGGCTGCGGCTGAGACGTGCTGGGCAGCAGGGCCCAGGGCTCAGCACCCATCCGCGGCAGAGATCACGATGATCTCCACCCTGGCTCTTTCCTGGGCGGCAGGGGAGGCCGCAGCCACTCTGGGCTCAGCACCCACCCCCGCTGCCCGGCAGAGATGAGGGTGCGGGGTGCTCCCCGCCCCTTGGCGCTTTCCCGGGCGGCGGGGAGGCTGCCGGCCCAGCTCCCCGGCTGAGGCGAGGGCGCTGCCTCAGCCGGGCTCCTCCCCGTCCCGTGGCGCCGCGTCCCGTCCCGTCCCGTCCCATCCCACCCCCCGGCGGCAGGGCGGCAGGGCGGGGGAGGCG
>NW_017729008.1:39895477-39920235 GCF_001723915.1 Gavialis gangeticus | reverse complement strand
CCCGTCAGGGTTTATTCCCCTGCAAAAAGCGGCTGGATGCCATCCACCTGCTTTTCATGGCTTCCCTCTGCCACAAAGAGCAGGCGATGTCGCCGCTGGAAGTTCGTGCAGGTAGCCGAGGGGCGCGGGGGCACGCGAGCGGGTCAGCGATGGGCACCGCTCGCCGCCCCTCCATCCAAGGGGCTTTGCCGGGGCTGACAGGCGACTTGCTCCCACCCTCCACCTCCTCCCAGGTCCTTATTTTAGCACGCACAAATATTTTGGAAGGCATCAAGCACGCTGCCTTCTTTTCTGGATCTGCCCTCTGTTTCGCTCGGGTATCGTTCATTAAAACCCCCCAATAATCTGTGGCTGGATGGGACCAGCGGCGCATGGGGTGGCTTGTCTTTGCCTTTTCTGCCTTTTAATTATAACGGGTGCCTCTCAGCGGGAGATTAGGTGGTTCCCCCCCCCTTTTCCCTGAGTCATAGCCTCGAGGTTTCAGGGATCAGAGCAGCATTTAGGTTATTATTTGAATTGTCTGTTCTTGTGGGGAAAAAAAAAAATTTGGGAGCCCTTAAGAAGAGCATGCTTCATCAGAGTGGGGCTTCAAACGGTGCAACAGATGTGCTCCGTGTCCGCTTTGCTCGCACGTTCGGGTTTGAAGGAAAAAATTTCCAAACTGATGGTTTTTTGTTGGGTTTCCCCCCCCGCCCCCTCCTTGGCCTGAATACCTGCTACACGAGGATGCCTTTAAATAACTTTGTCTAGTGAGCGCCTTCCTCGGAGAGCTGGCTGCAGCTTTTAGCCGGAGCCTGCCATTCCGTCCTGCCTTAAATTTGTGGCCAGCGGAGAAATCGATAGGATGCAAAATAAATGACAGCTGTGAGATTTAAGTGGTGTTTATGTCCAAGACGGGCATTTTAAAATACCTCCCAAGGATCAATCCCGGTGCTTTTTGGAAGCTTTTGCTGCATGATTGTAACTGTCTTCTAGGTGGCAGAGACCATTTTTAAGTCTGGTCCGTGTAGGCAGCCCAGTGCCCTGGTACGGCAGGGGTGAGTGCTAGAGAGGATCCTGAGAGATGCACCGAGCCTCTCCACTGGGGAAAGGAAATGCTGATATTTCCCTTTATTTTCCTACATGCCAAGCTCCCCCCAGGTCCCTGCTCACGCTGTGCTTGGTGCTGCACAGACGTGGCAATGAGGGGCTCTGCAAGTGGTGAGGCGAGGCAGGCAGCCAAGCAGACACTCCCAGGAGGACTTTGGCTGCTGAGTTATAATGGGTTGTTTTCAGTGGTCCATAATTAAGGTGGAGGCCTTCACTTTCAATGGTCTTGGCTGGGCCAGGAGTCTTCCAGCTTCATGACTGAGAGCCATGACTGGGGATTTCTCTTGTGGGACTCCTTTAACGAGCCACGTCTATCCCCCTCCACCCCAGTTTCCTTGTCTTCAAATGGGCATGCTACTGTGTGCCTTCCCGGGGGTCCTACAGCTTCCTGAGAGCCTGGGATGCAAGTGAGCTGTAAACGCGTTGTAGCGCGGTGCGTTTAAGGTTAGTGCTGCTTTCAAATCCACGCCTTGCTTGGCAGGGAGATTGAAAAGCTCTTTAGCAATCTGCCGCTCGTGTTGTCACTGAAGGTTTCTGCGCGCCGGGCTTGCGTATCAGTGTTGCGTGGCATTGGGGTATTATTCGGTTCTGGGGTCAGTGGTACCAAGCTTTGCGGATCGGAGTCGTATACAGATATTTTGAAGAGAATTTGCATCACTTTTGTGTGTGCTAATAGGGCTTTTGTTACCATAGCACCTGAGGGCCTCACAGCTATGAATGGATTTTATCATCTCAACGTTCTTGAAACGTAGGGATGTGTTACAACTGTTTGATTAATACAGCCTGAGCTACGAGGGCACCTAGACTCTGGTTGTGCTGGGAACTACACGCGGGCCTCCCATGTCCCAGCCCCAAATCCTATTCAGCAGTCTACCCTTGG
Source organism: Gavialis gangeticus (assembly GCF_001723915.1). Lineage (NCBI taxonomy): Eukaryota > Metazoa > Chordata > Crocodylia > Gavialidae > Gavialis > Gavialis gangeticus. The sequence continues at coordinate 39,918,266 of NW_017729008.1, read as the reverse complement.
ACCTGCATGAGTAGTCGTAGGTGTGGTTGTCATTATAATGCCTTATAGGGCCTATTATTGATGAAGCACAGGCTGACTGGTGCTTCTGGGGGCAAGACAAACAGGGCAAAGGGCTATTTCCAGTTCCTTCTTTACGTGGAGTTGGGGGCATCTTCCAAATATGAGTGACCCACTCAATAGCCCCTCCAAACATCGGTATGAATAAGGCTCCCTGTCTGCGAAGGAAGCCTGAAGGTGGCTGCAGCTTATACTTGCTAAGTGCTGTCTTACTGCTGGCTGACGAGCATGCAGTTATGAGTTTAAAGCACGTTAGTTCATGTGAGCTCGAGCGTGGAAAAAGAGTGAAACCTGCAGAAGACGGGTTTCCTCATCCAAAGACCTCAAAGCTCTCCAGAGCAGTGAGAAAGCAGCATTATTCCCATTTTACAGGTGGGCAAACCGAGGCACAGAGCAGTAAAGAGCCCAGTTCAGCTTCCATATCTATCCAGTGGGAGTTTCTAATACAAGTTAGCATGGGCCAGTGTTATGCCTGTAGCTGGACCCAGCTCTTCTGTCTTGCTGCCGGTCATGGCCAGGATTACAGTCTTGCAAAATCCCATTTAAAAAAAGGAGAAGCTGAGAAAACTGATGGTTAAGTGTGGCAAGCGAATGCCTTGAGGCAAGGAAAGCCTAAGCTTGGGGTTCAAGTGAGGGACCGGGTGATGAGGAGTAATAGTGGTCTTCTCAGGCAGCCACAGACTCGCTGCAGGACCCTTGAGTAAGTTTTCTGATCCTGGGTGAGTTGTTTCTTTCTCTGCCTCCGTTCCCCCCTCCTCTTTAAAAATGTGACAACAAACTTTGCAACAGCCTTGGAAGATGCAGGGGCAAAGTCCAAGGCAGCTGCTGATGGGTATCTACTGCAGCGGCCGTCTTGGCCAAAGTTTCTCTCTCTCTCCCTTTTGCTTGGTACCGCTAGGGTGTTGTAGCTGTCCTAGCTCCTAATCTGTGCACAGGCTATGCCAGCTTGGCTTAGCCTTTGCTTGTTGGCAGCCTTGTAAAACCAACAACACCCCCTCCAGCTTGGGGAATCCAAATCACCAAATGTATTCAGTTGTGTATTCAGTCTAGCAGCGACTAGGATGCTCCGAAGGGCTGGAAGTGACCTTGCAGGTCAACTTGTCCAGCCTCCTGGACAAACTTGTCAAAGGGCCTGAGTGCTAACAAGATCTCTCTGAAAGTTGGCAACGAGTCTGTGTGTGAGCAAACCTCTCTGGGGAGCATCTGATATTCCAGCAGGCAAGGAGAGTGCGTGGGAGGTGTGTTTTGTAGGGATCGCTGTGACCTCGAGGAGGGATCCAGGGTGTAGACCCCTAGCCAGGCACTGCCAGTTCCTTGGGTGAATTTAATGCTGATGAACGGTCCCTGAGCAATTCTGCAAACAATTGCAGGGCCAGCCTGCCTGCCAGGCCTCACTGCTGCCCTGGAAGGGACCTTCTCGAGGAAGCAGGAGGTCATTTGAGAGTCCAGGACCCATTTTGTCCCAACCTCCCTGTTGCGACTGCCACCTAGTGTTGATGTCAGTGATTGATGTGGTGAAAATAGGAAACCAGCTGAGATTCCCCATGTGTGGGTAATAAGGTAGAGCTGCTGCTGATCCAGGCTGGATTCAAACTGGGGACCTAGATGGGAGAGATTCGGCTGCCTGCTATTCTCTCCTAGCTTCAATGCTGGATTTCGAACTTCCCTTCCAGCCCTATCTGCTCGTGCCTGCGTGGTCTGCCTGCGTTTTCCCACTGAGACACCACGCTATAAATTAATACAAGGCCAGTGGCTCGAGAATTGTGCCTTGCCCTCCTGACAGGGTGAATGTGTGGCTCTACCGCAGATAATATGGAATCAGTAATTCCATTAAATGCATTTGCATGAAATATTCTTGCGCACTTTTCTTCCTGTCCTTATTGCTTGTGTGATGTACAAGGACCAGGGGAATAAATCTTAATGCTAGATGAACACTCCAAGACAATGCGGCATCCAGTGCATGTAAATGTTTGCAAAATGAGCCACTCGGAGAACGGGCTTTTGATTTCGCCTGAGCATGAAGTATCATCAGGGAGGAAAGATGGGGAAACACAGCATTTAATCCTAGAACTGTTTGGCTTTACAATCACTGAGTGACACCGTGTATTTCTCAGTTTTGGAGCGAGCTGCGCTACCTGAACCAAGGATGCTGCGTATATACATATGGCTTTTTTTCCCCTTTACTCCTTCCGAAGTGAATAACAGTTGCTAACATGCACTTACTAACAAAATTCCCCTGATGCTCATTCATAAAGAACCGCGCCGGTGATCCTATCAGCATTAAACTGTTTGGTGACTGAGCTTAGAATTATAGGAATCGGAGCAATGAATTAGCAGTAAATCAAATCCCGGATGATTCCCTATCCAACTGCGGTGAGATTTAAATTAAAAATATCTTGCCGAGATGAAGTAATCATAAGTCAAGCACTGGAGTTCTGTCAGTCTGGGCTCTCGCATGAGGAGCGTAGCCCCTTTGAAATCAAAACCATGACCAGCCCACGTATTGATCCCCAGCTGAACTGGGAAATTGCCACTTCATTTTTTCTATAAACGTTTCCCACCCCCCAGCTCTTTTTGAAGGGAAGCGGGTTTTTCTGGGAAGCTGATGCAGGCTTTGTAGAGTCGCTGCGTGGGCTTGTGGTTGGTCTGAGTATATTTGATTGTAGTTTTTTTCCGTCCCCCCACCCCCCCACACTCCTGACCAGGGACTTGTCCATAGTGCAGCCACAGAAAGAAAAACTCAATTAGGAGTCTAAGAGGTATATCCTGTTCCAAGTGGCTGTCAGTGAAATAACAAGCACCGGGGGTACAATGCAGCTTAGTTTTCTTTTGCTGCTTGATCCAGAGCATTATCAAAAGGAGACTCTGATCCAGCCACCCACTTTTTGGGGTGGCCTCAGAGGAGTCAGTTCACTGCTCCGTGCCTCAGTTTCTCCATCTTTAAAATGTGGGTGGAGATGCTTGAAAAACACGTGGAGCTCCATAGGTCAAAAGTGCTTTATTAATGCTGACAGGCACCGTGAATTAATAAGAAATGGAGAAAATGGAGAAGGTGCCTGTCGGGGACTAATTTCATCTGAACCTTCCACTTGGACTTTGTTTTCCCTGTTGCTGAGCCATTTCTCTTTTCTCACCTGGCTTGAGGGGGAGGAGGACAGACAGTTTTTGGTGGGAGAACATGAAGAGGGGACAGGCTTGTGACTCCAGACAAAAGTCTGGGCAGAGGAGAAGACCGCGGGACCAGGGCTGAAAGAGCAGAGGCAGTGAGGACTGCAGTGTTTGTCAAGGTTGTCAGAAACTCTTACCCAGTTTTCTTTGGAAGTGGCTTTTTCATCATCTAAACTCTGCTATGGGGACAATCTCTATCCCCCATGCTATTTTTGGATTTGCTTTCAATTAAGGTAGTATTTGTTCACTCCTCTGGTTCCTCTTGACACGTGTACGGGGAAGGGGGGGACCCACCGATGAGTCTTGCTGAAGCAATGCTACGGCAGCGCTTCTCAGCACCCCTCTCGTTAGACTCGAAGCGCCCCTTCAGAAAATACCAGCTCTCATCCTTCGCTCGTTTTCTGATTGCAGAAAAATACTAGAGCAGTTCTTTGGTTGCAAACAATTCAGAAAGACCAGGACAGGGCAGAAGGTTTTTAATGCTGTGCATTGCTGTTTGAAACCTCTGGGTTTATCTTGTGCATTGTGTTGGTACATCTAACCATGCTAACAGCGTATGGTGCCATGCGTCATCCTGGGGAGGATCTCGGGGCACTCTGGTTGATCATTGTTGCGCTGTAGTGCAATGGCTGGGGTGGGCACTGTTGTCACACATGCTCCCCATCCCTCTGAGTGTCAGGAAGCAGCTGCTCAGGCCCTTTCCCTGTGTGCAGGGCAAGCACTGAGCTTTCAGCAGTGGCGTGTGGCTCTGCAAGCACTGCCCAGGTGGCTGTGGGGAACAGGCTGGCAGTCTCCCTGGGAGTGGCCGTGGGTCTGCATTCCCACTCATGTCACACAGGTGGGGAAACTGAGGCATGGGGCAGTGGAGGGTGGCATTTCACTTTGCATTCGCATCCTCATGGGGGCTGCATCTGTGGATCAGACCACTGCCCCTCTTTCCCTCCTCCCCCCCTATGGCACCCACCACAGCTGCCACCCTCCAGCCTTCAGGGCAGCCACCCAGTCCTTTCTGAGCGACCCTGGGCACAGATCTCCAGGGTAGGCTGCCCCTTTCTGGACTAAATCTGCTAAGGGATGTGGGGTGGGGGTAAGGTTGCAGGTTCAAGTCCCTCCTGCCCCCAGTGCCCACTCTGGGGCAGGTGCTGGTGGCTGCAGGTACGTCAGACATGGGCTCCTGCTACATGGGGATGGGCTGAGGCTCGGCCCCCACCTGGCTGCGATCCCGGCGGCTTCTCAGCCACCTGTTGGCTGCAGCTGGCTTGGAGAGGCCCGAGCTGAGATGGGGAGAGCCCATGCCCAGCTTCCCTGGGCTTGCAGGGCTGGTTCCTCCGGCAGGGACGGGGAGCAGGCAGGATGAGGCGCCTGGCTGCCATGACGATGCGTTGCTATGGAAACCCTCCAAGATGCCATCCCTGTGCAATGTGGAGAGAAGGCAGCCCTGTGCCTGCAGCCCCTGTCTGGCCCAGCCTAGCCTGGCCTGACCCCATCTGCCACCCCCCTCCCCTCCAGTAGTGATGGGGGTGGGGGGTGTTGAGCTAATTGCTTTTCTAGTCCTACCTGCTAATTGCTGGGGCTTTCTGATCTGCTGCTGAGAGTCCAAAAGGGCATCTTCCTACAGCTGGAGCAATGGGGGACAAGCGAGGCTCCTGCCCCCATGCTGCCCCACCACCCCTGGCTCCCAGCTCTGGGTGCTGGGTGGTGCTTTGTGTCCCCACAGCTGCAGGTTAGAGCTCAGACCTCTAGGCAATCCTGGCTTGTTAGGCAGCAGGCAGCTCTCCTCCAGCTCTGGAGCCCTCTCTCTGGGGGCAGGTGAGAGGCTGGTGCCTCTGCTGCAAGCTGCATCTCTTGCTTTGCTATGGGTGCTGGGAAAATGCATGGCAGGGCACCTGGCTTCCTTCCTTGAGGCTATGTGGGCTCCCACAGGGCTGGCTTTGCAGGAAGCTGGGAGTGAGACCTGGCTCGGGGCAGAACTTGGTTCCTTATTCCCTGTTCCCAGTTCGTTGTTCCTGTTTCTTTTTGCACAGTTACTCTTATGCATTGGGTGGCAGTTAGCAATGACTTGGATGTGCCAAAGAGTTGGGTATTTCAACCCAAATATGTATTTACTATGAATAGTGTAATATTACATCACATAGCCGGTACCTTGCCCTGAATGAGGGCCTGAATTGGGCTGGGATTATGGGGCACAATGTGCCCTGGCCATGTGTCTGTGACCAGGGGGCTTTTCTGAGGAAGACTGGCCAGTCCTCTGTCTGATCTGAAGCTCAGTTTTCGAGTGCCATCCTGCCAGTTGATGTCCCCCCCGCCCAGTTCCCCACTGGTGTGCTATGTACACTGTCAAATAAGGAGCTGAGTTTGGGCTGGGATTATGGGGCAAAATCCACTTTGGATCACCCCAAACCACATGTCTCTGCCATTGGGAGCCTCTCCTGAGAAAGCTGGGTTGGGCAGGGGCATGCCCAGGCTTTTGAGCAGCATTTGCTAGCTGACAGCCTCCCCCCCCCCACCTGTGCTGAATAGGGAGCCAAGTTAGTTCATTTTCTTTGTTGGTGTTCCTTACTAAACATGAAACAATCAGACAGGACTTGGGCCAGTGTGAGGGATTTTGGAGAAGCACCTGTCACAGCTTTCCACGATGAGCATATGTGAATATATATAGCCTTAGCCATTTGGGATTATTTTCTTCTACTTTGTTTGGGTACAGTTTTAAGGTAAAATGCTGATTATTTATTTAAATGTATTTAAGCCTGTACCTACCACACACACATGGTTCCTGATGTCAGTTCCTTGTTCTTTTTTTTTGTGGGGGGTGTTGTGTTTAGGGTTAGAGCAGGTAGAGCCCTGCTCTGTTGTAGAGAGTCCTGGGGGCCAGCCTTATCCTCTGCCCCCGATTGCTGTCCCTGGGTCTCATGCCACAAATGGTGCACCCTGGATTAGGACCATATGCACTGCCCACCCTGGCCAGTCCAGGACATGTGCCAAATGAGGTGCCTGCCTTGGGACCCGCGTTGCAGGTGGCGCTCGCTCTATCCAGTGTGTGACCTGTACTGCATACAGTGCTCAGCCCAGCCCAGCCCAGCCAGTCTGGGTTCATACCGCACTGGCACCTACCCTGGCTGGTTCAGGACGTGCACAGCACATAGCACCTGCTCCGGCTGGTCTGGGACCTGTGCTGCATACAGCAGCTGGGGAGGGCGCTGTGTGTTGTGCAGGTCCCAGACTAGTCGGAGCGGGCACCTCATGCTGGGTTTGGCATACGGCTGGGGGATCCATGGGCCAAATCTGGCTGGCAGGTCCAGCTTCACACCATTCATCCAGCCCATGAACTGCTCCTGTGCCTCTCACCCAACTTGCGGGGCCAGTTGACTTTGACACCCCTGCTATAGAGGTCGGAGAGGAGAGATGTCGCCATTTCTTCCTTACTTCCATTGCAATCTCACCTGCTCCTTCCTGTGAAGTTTTGAAACTGTCAGCCAGTGCCATTTCCCTTCACCTCTGCTACCGCTGGTAAATGCCTCACTCAGAGACTGAAGAAGAGCGTTTGTGCCTGAAAGCTTGCAAAGGACAATTTTCCCAACTATTTAGTTGGTCTAATAAAAGATATCCTCTCAACCCAAAGAACCGCATCTGCCCATGTCACTCAGAGACTACACTGAAGTATTTCATCTCTTCTTTGAAGCAAACTAATTCAGTGTTTACTGCCTGATATTTTTAAAATATGAAGTGAATATGTAAATGGTTATCGATGGTGCGCATATTGGTGAACGTTGACTATCTTTGGTTGATTTTGACTCTGCCCCTCCGAGGAGGACAGGGCAGCCAACATCTGTGTTCCTTTTGTCCTGGGGGAACCTAAGATTGTGTCTTGGGCATTGAATTCGGATGTGGATCTGTGTTTCCTGCAGAACAAGAGGCTTTTAAGTACTCTGTTGAGTGCCTTCTTCCAGGGGCGGATCCAGGATTTCACGGAGGGGGCGTGGAAGCAGCTGTGGTGGTATCTGGGGGCCTGGCTGTACATAACAGCTTTTTGGGGTGTGTTTGGGATGGTACCTTGTGGACATAGGTATGGTGGTTTGTGGGTTTTCCATATATAGTGCTTTGTGGAGTGCCATCCTGGATATAGATTGTGGTATCTAGAAAGTTGATATCAGTGTTGGAGTATTTCAGAGAAAAGTTGAGGGGTGATAGTTGTTAAACCCATGGGTTCAAGTCAGTAAGCGAGTCCAGGTGCTCAGTCCGGATAATGAAAATCTAATCTCTGTAATGCAGGTATAGTGCAGGTTTGGTGCAAGTTTCTACAATTGTTTTCTCCAGGTGGCTCATGAAGAGGTTGGCATATTGAAGGGCCATCTTTGCATCCAGTGCAGTGCCCTCGGTTTGGAGGATGTGACAATTGTAGAAAGTGAAGTCATGGGTGAGGATGATGAAGTGGACGATTTGTACAACATGTTGGAGTCTGCTCCCTATTCTTGAAGGTATCTGTCAGGCAGCTGTGCCTTCATGGTGCGGGGTATTAGTGTATGGGCTGGTGACATCCATGGTTGCAATTTTCAGGCATGTGGCTGATGTACTGGATTCAGCTGAGGAAGTAAAATGTGCCCTTTGGGTGACAAGTAGTTTCAGGACAGTGTCTATGAATCCTGATAGCTCTTCAGTGAGGGTACCACCGCTGGATGTCATGGGTCTACCCTGAGTGTGGATCTTTGGGATCACGTAGAAAGTTTCTGGGGTGGGGGATAAGTGGAAGTAGTTTTTCCTGAAATAGGTCTGGGGAGGATTTGATGATATTTTTCCATTTCCAGAGTGATTTTGGTGTGGGGCCCTCCCCAGGTTTTTTAGAGCATTTAATGTTGGAGAGTTGGCTGCCAGCTTCATTGATGCAGGCCCTATAATCTCAGCCCAAACTCAGCTCCTTATTCGGTGCTAGGCACGTAGCACGCAGGGCTGGGAGGCTGTCTGTGGGCAGAGTGGCACTCATGCCAAGCTTGGGGTTAGGCAGGGGCCTGTCCAGGCCTCTAAAAGGAAGTCCCCTAGTCACAAAGATTTGTAGTTTGGGGTGACCCAAGCCCAATTTTGCCACCCAACCCCATCTCCTTATTCAGGACAATGTTCTTGCTATGTGACATCATATCAGGTTTATATCAGTAACTATACATTTGGATGAACATATACATTTTGGATGAACCATCCCACATTTTGGCACGTCCAGTTCATTGCTAGCAGCCTCTCAGTGTGTAAATAGTAAGGAACTAGGAACAAGGAGCCAACTTCAGTCTCATGCCCAGGCCTGGTTGGGGGGACTTTTGGGAGGCCCTGCTGCTGGGTGCGCCAGGGAAAGGTTAACTCGGCAGTGGGAAGCTGGTCCCACTGCCCTTCCCTGACCCTAGTGCTGGCCGGGGCACTTGGGGTGCTGTGAGCCCGCGATCAGGGCAGGCTTGTCCCTCTCTAGCCCCAGCAGTGCCTGCCGGATGTACCCTGGGGGCAGCAATGGGGTTTCCAGCCCCTCTGCAGCACTGTGTGGCTGCCCCTTGTCCTGGGTGGGCAAGAGCAATGGCAGGTCTGGCTGGGGTGAGACTGGACCAGATCCAGGGGGTTGCACTGGTGCATTTGATTCCTGCTCCACACACAGTTTAAACCTAGCTGCCTGGCTGTGGCAGCAGCATTTGTAGTCAGGTCCTGCTGAGGGAGTCGCTTGACTGCACGGCTCATTGTCATCTACCTGATCCTTTCTAAACTCTTCACTCCACAGGTGTTATCAACCCTCTCCTTTTTAATGGGCTGATGCTCCAACCATCAAGCTTTGTTCTGCCATTCTGCTGTCTGTTAGTTGCTCCAGATAATACAGCTCCTACGTCACAGCCCCGCAGATTGTCTTAAACTCATTCCAGTGAAGTTATATTTGCTTTCCCATCAATCTTATATTGCATAATCCAGCCCCAGGCCTCTAGTGTGTTAGTAAAGCTTCTAGTTTATTTTTAACTGGGGAAAAATGTGTGTCGTGTTGTATGTGATGCTGCACTTCGCCATCGGCACCCCTCACTATCAAAATCCTAGATCTGCCCATGGGCAGTGATCAGTGGGACCCGGGCTGTGATCTCCAGCCTTGGAGCCTGTCTGGCATGGGGTCGGTCTTGCTGCCCGGGCCTATGGGTGCAATGCTGGGATGGGCTTTCCTTGCTGCCTTGGGTGCTTCTGTGGGAATGATGCACCTGCTCCTCCACCCTGCCTGGGATTGATGGGGTGCAAAAGCCACCTGAGGCTTTATCAAGGGCCTGGGCCTGAGCCTGGCAGGCAGGGGCTACCCCATGTCAAGGCTCTGTCTGGTCCCAGCCTGCGATCCTGGCTCCAGTGACACACAGCATGATGTACCTGCTGCTGGCAGCTCTGATTTGCTCCCCCAGGACTGAGGGAGGGACTAGGGCTATTAAAGTGCTGCCACAGCCTCACATCAATCTGTCAGTTAACATCTTCATCACATGCATAGAGTCATAGATATTAGGGCTAGAAGGGACCTTGCAAGGTCACTGTGTCCAGCCCCCCTGCCCAAGGGGCAGGAGTCAGCTGGGGCCAGATCACCCCAGCAAGATAAACATCCAAGCTTTTGTTAAAGGTATCCAGAGTAGGTGCTTGCACCATTTCTGGTGGGGAGTCTATTCCAGACTGGAGACTGACAGTAAAAGCATGGAGGCAAAAAGTACCCAGGACCCTTGAGTGCTACATCAGGTCCCTAACAGACATTCCCCAGGAGCTCCCAGACACCTTTTGCTCCTGTTAGCTATAAAGGCCTCATCTGGGATCTGAACCCAGGACCTCTCACCCCCGAAGCAAGAATCATACCGCTAGACCAACAAGCCCCATCCTCCTTGTGTTAGAGGATGGTCTCCAGCACTGCTCACTGATGGGTCTGGAGATGACTTAAGAGTCACAGACCTGTCCACAAAAGTTGTAGGTTTTTCCACAGGGGAGAGAAGGTCATAGGCTGGGATCCCTCTCATCCCTCTCCTTTTCCTTCCTCCACCATCTCTTCTGTGCTTCCACTTTACCTTGAAAGGGACTGCTGCTTGGTTGAGGCTGCAGCACCACTGGAGTTGGTTGGCAGCCAGCTCGTCCCAGTTCTTGGTGCCGGCATCCGTTTTCTTGAGGTCTGCCTTCAGTGTGTCCTTATTCTGTTTTCCCCTGCTGTTCTCCCGGGCGCATCAGAGCCTTTGGCCGTGTGTCCCCCTTCTTTGTAGGGCTGAGATTATGGGGTCCTTAGGAGGAGGCAGTTTCTGGAGCTGGGTCTCCATCCAGCAGGTGGGAAGGGAGCATCTCCCAGTGTGAGCCGGAGAAACGGGGCCCCTCTCCCACCCTCTGACAAATTGCTGCAGTGAAGAAGAGCAAGGTCTGATCGGTACTTGACATCATGACGTCTTGGCCTGGGGGATGCTCTGCTCTGCTGCCTGCAGAGCTGTCCCCAGAGGACACATGGGAAGTGGGGTACCCTGCTGGATCCCTGCCCCTGGCTGCAGAACAGGTCCAGGCTGGACTTGGCTTTTTAATTGAGATTGCCCTTTTCCCAGCTCTGGCAGCCCGCTTGGGTGGCTCCTGCAGGGTGATCCCTTGGGCTGCTGCGGCTGTGTCTGCTGCATTGTTACGGCTGGGTTGCTGCACCTGGCACTTGGGCTTCAGGCTCCCCCACAACGCAGGGGCTGTGGGGAGACGTGTGTCCTGGCTGGTTAGGGGCTTGCCAGGGCTGGGCAAGTGCTGGCACTTTCAGGGTGGGTGGGGAGATCCTCATAGGCTGCCCCTGTGTAACCTCTTCCCTGGCAGGTCCTGTGTGTGGAGGGGTGCCATGCACATTGTTAGTGGCAGGGAAACTGAGGCATGGGGTCTATTCAGGAGGGGGCCTGGGCTGCAAAATCCATTGCTAAGGCTGGGCTGCCTCCTCTTGGCTCACCCAGGGGACTTGGCCAAGTCACTGCAAACCACTGCTCACCTGCAGCACCCTGGGCCAGCAGCAGTGCCCATCCCTGGGGCCAGCTGCCTTCCCTCCCATGCCCTCTGTAGCAGAGCAGCTGGGAGCAGGGCCATGAGCCAGGGCTGCAGTGGGTCCAGGCTGCCGCTCCAGCCCCGGCCTGGATCCTGCGACTTCTGCTATCTTGAGCTGTCCTCTGCACATTGCAGGGCCTCAGCTATGCACCGATTTCTGCAGGAGCCGGCTGCAAGGCAGTGTCTCCTTCCCGGCTGCCGCAGGCTGGGCTCCTTGGGTTGAAGACAGATTTCCTTTCCTTCCTCAGACCATGCCCAGGTTTGGGAAAACCTCTGCTTGGATCCAGAGACCTCAGGCTAGTTGTCACCCTCCGGCCAGGGCCTCCAGCTAGGTTGTGGAAGATGCAGGGTTCAACCCTTGCCTTGCTTCCCTCTCCTTGAAACTGGGGCGCACGCTCTTCTTAGGGTGGTATCTTTTATCAGACCAACTATGTAGCTGGGATAAGTTAGACAAGCTTTCACATGTAAGACATCCTTCCTCGGGTCCCCATGTCCCAGTGGTGTGCCCGATGGGGGACGGAGAGGGTGAAATGTCCAACTCCTCTGGATTTACCCTTTGTTGGGGAGCAGCGTCTCCCAGCCCGGTGCTCGGGGCTCTGACGCCAGCAAAGAAACATTGTGGACAGAACGGGAAAACTTGGAAGTCTTGATCCATGCAGTGGTTTTGGGAGCTGTTCCCTGCCTGTCTCCCTTGCAGCACAGGCTTTCAGAGAGCAGTGTAATTTGGGGCATTCGTTTCAGGCACATGTGGCATTACCATGCTGGGGAGTGGGATAAGGAGGGGTGTGCTCCCCAGTTTCTCTGCCCTCCGCTGCCTCTTGGGCCTGGACTATCGGCACTGCCAGAAGCCCCCATGTAAAGGGCAGCAGCAAGTTGCTCTGAGCCAGGAGCAGATCAGAAAACAGCTTGTGACTCAGTGACAATCTGGTCTCTTGATTTCCACCCGCACGCCTGCTCTGGGAGGGGAAGCAGCCTGTGCCAGCCCCATACCTCAGGCTGTGCCTCTTCCTCCTGCCTCAGCTGGTGGAGGCATCAGGTGGGGTCAGCCAAGATCCCCCCTACTCCCCTCCCACCCATCCAGCACTGCTTTCCCCCTCGCCTCCAGGTGCTGCTTCCTGTGAGAGGAGCCAGCAGATGCTTTCCACCCTCTTTGCAAGCCGCACGAGGGCACGGCAAGCGCCGCGCTCCTACCCTGGAGGAATGGCATTCCTTAGAAACTTGCACAAGCTGAATGAAGCCGGCACAGAAACCCTCTGAATTGCAGCTTTATTGGGTGTTTTTTTCCTCCTTGTAAAGCAGGTTGGACAAAACATGGCATACTGTAGTAAGCAAGGAGTCTCCAGATGCTATTTTGTGTGTGTCTGTCCCGTTCCTGCCCATGCTCTCTGCCTGGACGTCTCACTTTGCCACCTGTAATTAGCCTCTTTCAGGGCCTCACTGTTGCTGGAGAAGGTTATTACAGCAACCGCTTATTCCCGAGCCTGGAAAAATCTGGCCGTTCGTGAGCTCAGAGTTAAGAGGGAGCGTATTTTAAATTGTAATGTGTATTGTCTGGAGCTTGTCTCTCTAAAGGTCAGTTCCTCACGTAGTTCGAATGGTTCCCATGTTTTAATTTGCCTTTCACAGCAACAGTACTCGTTCCTGGAGGGGACCTGCCAGGGTTTGTTCGCCCGCCCCCTCCCGCAGCCCTCCAGCCACCCACATTTCTGTGCTTGGGCTTTCAGGCTTTTTGCTATAAAGAAATTCTCCAGCGAGCAGGCCTTTTATAAGCATTTGTGAGATGGCTGGGAGTAAAAAGCGCAGAAAGCAAAGACTGAGGCAAGCAGCAGGGGGTTTTCCTTAAGGCTTTCTGTGAGCCAACGCTCTTAGCCTGGGGTTCAACCTGGCTCTGTGTCCCTGGGTCAGACTATCCCCAAGCCCCAAGCAACCAGCTGATAGCGGGGGGAGAGCCTGGCTTAGTTGCACTTAACTAGCTAAGCCCTGGTTTGTTTGAAAGCAGATGTCTCTGCTGGGAGAAACGGACATTTCAGCAAACAGTACATCGGCTGAAAGGGTTGGGTGCGGCTGTGCCCACAATTTGCTTTTGATCCAATTTCAGCTAACTCATTCATTCTGCTGTTCTCCATTTCGGCTGCAGATTTTTGGTAGGGTGCAGGCTGAATTTGGTAAGCTGGAGGAGGCCCTATCCATTTCTACTCAGGAGCACTCACCTGGGGTATAGGGCAGTGGTTCTCAACCTTTTTTTGTACCAGGACCCATCGACAGCCAGTCCTGACCCAGTGCCCCTCACTCCCAGACCCCCAGTGTGTGGGTGTGTAGGGCACAGGGGAGCCCCAAGCAGTCCCTTGCAGGCTGAAGCTCTGCCATCCTGCAAGGGAAGACCCAGAGTTTCCCACATTTTTCTCCTTTAAAGGAGAATCTGTTTGTAAACAGTGATGATCCATTTTTAAAGTTTGTTCGTGACCCTTTCATATACTCTTGCAACCCACTTTTGGGTTGCAACCAAAATGCTGGTACAGGAGACCCGACTTTAATTCCTTCCTCTGCTGGAGAGGATTTGAACCTGCATCTCCTCTCCAAATTCACCCAGGATGGAGGCTGCTCTTGGATGGGGCGTTTTCATTCCCTCCTATTGATGCGGCTCCGTTTTTCATGAACGATTAGCCCTCTGCAGACCAGAACGGGGGTGTCCCGCTGCTTGAGTGAACAACTGAGCCACCAAACTTGGACAGTCGCTCTCTTGCTTTGATGTGATAACTATTTAAGTATATAAAGCAATATTTATATGCAATAAACTGTAAGTATATAAAGTATAACAATCAACAGTACACATCCAGAGCGCCTCACCCCAGCACACCAACCTCTTCCAGTTTGTTGAGTCTAGCACTTCATTTCCTTCCTTTTTTCCCCTTGTAAGTGCCTGGAAAAAGAGATGTTTTGTTTGGACTGAATGGGAGGTTTTGTTAAACACAAACCAAAACAGTTCAGCTTTGCATTTTGCCGAGGAGAAAAATCATTTCAGTTTGATCTGAGCTTATTATTTTTTTGTTTGCCTGCAAAAATAAAAAACCCACCTATTCTCCCAGCCCCTTCTGTTATAAATCATTAGTTGTTCTGTTGCTCAAAGCCCTCAATCAGGATCATGCTGTACAAACAGATATGGACCTCAATACACTTGAGGACTGAAAGTAGTAAATCTTCTCTCCCTCTCCCTTAGTCTTTGAGCTGTTCTTGTCCCCAGTGCTAGATGGCTTCCATTGATCATCTTGGAAAATAATTCTTGCAGAAAGGGGTTTGTTGAAATGATTTGCCCCCCGGGACCTCCAACTTCAGACATCTTTTGGGGTCTGGTTATCAGAAGCGGGGGTGCTCAGCATATTCCAAAAATTAGGCCCTCTAAAGCTGGAGCACCCAGGCTCTTGTATCCGCTTTGAAAATCCTGCTGGTGGCTTTGATTTATTTTTATCAGTCCTCCATTTCCTTTTGTTTTCTTCCCTTGTTAACATCCAGCTGTTTAACATGTGGCACTTGTAGGGTTGGTAGGCTGGAAGATCAAGCAAGAGTGACGCTTTCATCAGAAGAGATGCATCTCCTGCATAAATTCCAGCCTTGTTGGCTGTGTCTGCTTTATTTCTGCAGTCCCTTCAGTGGTGTGTGGGAGCAGGAGAGAGAGGAAGGACTGCTTCTATCTTTACTTTTATTTTGCACTTGTGGGGAGACACGCATGTGAGTCTGGCCTTGGTACACTAGATGCAAACTGCCTTGAGCACCGTCCATGTCCGAGTTGTATTCAGTGAAGCAGTCCTACGTTCAGGGACGCAGAGTGGATTTTTACCCCTAGCACCTTGCAGAGAAAGCGTGAGTTTTACAGGGGCTAATGTGTGAAAATTGAACTGCAGAGCTGCTGTCAGATAGCCACCTCTGGCTGCAGAGCTGTCACCCCCTTATGCGGCCTGGCCACTCGGGTCTTCAGGGCAAGGGCAGGATAAATGAAGATCTAAGACCGGAGCCAGCAGATAGTATCACTTATCACTAGGGAACTCATAAGGGAAGTTTAAGTATTTCTGAGTGCAGCCGATAGGGGGCATTGGCTGATGAATACACACTAATTGTCTTCTTGCAGGACTTAGCAATTATATGGTGTGGTGCATCTTCGAAGCCACTTTTAAGCAGTAGCTCCTGACTCCATGTGCTTCTTTCGGGAAGGTGAGGAATTGTCTCCATCCCTCCCCATCCCGCAGTGTTCAGGCTTTGCAGTGATTAAACTTATCTAATGAGGCCCCACATGCAGCTGCCGTCCCCTGGTCACTGTTGCTGTTCACTGGTTGTTGATAGCACCAAACATCTGTATGTGCAAATGCGGGGCTGAGTCCTGACAAGTGCTGAGCTTCTTCAGCACCTGTTAGGCCAGATTTTCAAACTGCAGGGAGGATGTTTGGGACTGGAGAGGGAGGGGATTTGCTTTTTACAGATGTGGTTTGCAGCAGCTGGAACCTGTGTCCGTCAAGTGCGTGTCAGTGTGTGTGGGGAAGTGTGCATTTAAAGCCAAGGAAACTTTAGGGGCAAAGTAGTTGAAGGAAGCTCTGCAGCCTGAGCACCAGTATCAGGACTCTGGACTCCTATCATTTCCAGATGCCTTGGTGGGGTCTATTCAGATGCTAAATTGAAAGTAGTGACAACGGAATGATTTAAAGTGAGGTCCAAGTGTGTAATGCTGATGCTGCTCAAATGCCTGGGATTGGGAATGTAGGAGTTGGGGGCCATTGGGACGCCTGTGTTTAAAATGCGCCAGACGGGATTATAACGCATGCGGTCACAGAGTGTGGTGTGAGCACAGCTATGAAATACAAAAGCAGGAGAGGAGTCGAGTGGCTCTGGTGCTAGATTGGGAATCAGGACACCTGGTTGGGTGACATTGGGTCTTTGTGCCTGTTTCCCCCTTCTTACTCTCTATGTAGGCTGTGAGCCCCTGGCAGGGAATTTTTGTATGTGTATTTTTTGCACAGATGTTGATTAGGAGCTGTTTTACTACAAGTCATAGATGAATTGTGGACACTGGGGCAGAGCCCAATGCACCACCACATTGTAAGAGCCATCGTTCAGACTGCTGTATATATAGGAAGAAACAATTCCTGTCCCCTCCTCAACCCCCCAATCAAGCTACAACAACTAGGTTTAAGTAATGCTGAGGCTGTGGCGGGGAGCATTACATCTTGTAGACCATCTCTGTGCAGTTAGATGCTTCCAAATAATTTCAATGGCTATCTAGATCAAAATGGTGCATGTATAATCCGTAATATATGACCCATGCTAGTCATCTCCTTGACTGTTCTCTGTTGGCTATTTTCTCGAAGCATCTCATTAAAAGCTGGTCTAGCTAGTGGATCTGAAGGAGAACTTTATTGTCCTTAAGCCCTCTCCAAACCAGTCTGCAAAGGTGAAGTTTGCTTGGGCAGCCTTGGCTCAGTAAGCATGACGCTATAGTCTGTAATGACGCGCTCACATACCATCTTTTCTGTCTGTGTAACATTTATCCTGCTGTGCTTTTATTTTGTGTGTGTGTGTAATTTTCTAATTTATTAAAAAGCAAACTTGTAAACTCTCCTAAGTTTCCCTCCTATGGAATTGTATTGACTGGCAGTTCCTGGATCCCAGCTTTGGAGCAGTTTTGAGACTTGGGACTTTTATGTTCAGTGCCATATTCTGGAGGGGGATTGCACTTGGGAAGTTATAGAAGATTATGCAGGGGAGTGGTTTTGTGAAATAATGGGGACTAGATTAAGTTGTCATCCCCATTTGTGACCTGGGCTGGAATTTGCTGCCTTTTGACTGTAGTGCCGTGAATCTCAACTAGGGTGCTGTGACACCCTGGGGTGCAGTGACATATTTTTAAGAGCACTGTACAATATTAGAGTTGTGAGATGAGCCAGCATCTACACCATTCTCATGATAAGCCCAGAGATTTCATAGTGCAAAACACATCCTGACCTGTTTTGATTTTTCTGAGTCCTTTGCAACAGAGGAGTTGCTTTGTTGTTTTTCTGTAGTGAAAGCAAAGAGCTGAGACTTTCTGGAGTCTAACAAGAGGTGCCTTGAGTCTGCAAAGTTTGAGAAGTCACTGATATAGTGAAACCCCAGCACTGAAGACAGCTGAGGCTTATCTGATTTCTTTGCAAGCAATTTTCTATCCTAGATGTAAGTGCCAATGCTGCTGGAGCAAATGGGGATTCTCCAAGAGCCGCAGGCAGTAAAGGTTTGTCTCAATGAATCCTGAATTCTGCCCCTGCTGCTGACTTCCTGGAGGCTTTGCATGGGGTGCAATAGCTGAGGAGCGCAAAGTTTCTGGCTGTGGAGCATTCCCCACTTCCTCCGTTTCTCTCTGCCAGGATTGCAGGCAGGCAGCTGAAATCTGGTCTCTTTGTTATGAGGCTTGGCTTGCACTGGATTCATACAGCACTAATTATGTGAATATAGACTTCAGCTGGAGAGAAAGAAAGACGACTCGTGACTTCCTGATCCTCCTAACATTACAAAGCGGGGGGGAAACATCCACCCACCCATATTCAGTCGCAATGTAAACCATGTCATACAGCCTGAGCCAGCATGAAAATAGTGGCTTGCTGAGTCACGGGGAAGCCACGGGCTCCCCGAGCCGGGGTCTGGCGTTTGGGTGTTGTGGGGAGTCCGGTGTTTCCAGAGGAACCGTTGCAACTCTGAGAGACAGATGCTCACTTTGACTTGTCATTGGCTTCTCTTTGGCCTGGGGTGGTAATGCTGCAATAGCAGACTTGACCGGTGAGATGAAGGAAGTGACTTCCTCCCCGGGGCAGGTCCGTAGCCCTGAATTATTTACCTGAAGGAGGAAAAGACCCTTGGATATTGGGCCAAGGCTGTCTCTTTTTTGGCCATCTCTCTGGGGTAGGGTTTGCATCTATATGTTTAGCCTCCACCCTGATCCTGGATCTGTGAGCACAACTGGGACACACCTGTTAAATCCCTTTTCCTCTGGCCTTCTCAGTGAGGATCAGTGAGGGCTTTGCTGGTGCTAATTAGTGAAGCCTAATGTGAGGTGTCAGATTCAAGGCGTAGGGCATTCCCGCCCTCCACTGGGGCATGACAAGGTCATTGAGGACTCCTCAGCATCACCACTCCTCCCTTGCAAAGTGACTTGTTCAAGGTCACGCGGCCAGAGACAGGAATTTAACCAAGGTCTTCTGAATTGCAGGCACCTTCCTTAAGCCCTGGAGGCTCCAGTTTGTGTATTCTCCAGCCCCATAGCAAAAAACACAATACCTATGCTATAGTCAAAACAGAGCACATTTCCTAAAGGATCTCTGGACCTGCTACAGACCTCGCTGCTGCCTGTGACTTGAGTCACCGCTACTGATAGAAACAAACTGCTCAGGTCGTCAGTGGGAAATCATAATTAAAACTCCCTGCACAGTTTGTCTTTGTGGAGCGAGAGGAGGAATGAAAAACGGCAGTGACAGGTGTTAATCACCTTGTTTAATGCATGCCCAGAGAGCGCTCTGAAGTGATGGGCCCCGTGCAGACCCCTCCCAGGGGGTGAAGGTCACGGTGTATATAGCTGGAGCTTTCAACGCCCCATGAGCAACCCACTGTTGAAATTTAATCTCTCTATCTGGGGCAGGCTGCAGCTTTGGCTGGGGTCTGTTCATTGCCACTGGCTCAAAAGAAAAGATGCTGAAAAGTGGGATTCCCCGACGGAGAGACCTGCCTTGCATTTCCATGGGGAAGCAAACAGGCCGCAAGCATGGGGAGAGAGGATTTAGCTGAAGCTAGAAGCTGGTCTTTGTTGGGGAGTTGTCGACAATGTCCCCGTATGAGTTTTCTCTCCATGCAGGTTTGCAAAGAAAAGCCTCTATCCATGGTAATCAGGGTTTATTAAAAGAAGCCAGGAGAAATGTTTAGCTGAGATTAAAGGGATTGTGTAGCTGCACTTGGTGCTGAATTGCTGTGCCGTGGCTCTGTTGCTGGGAGCCTGCCTAGTCAGCATCCATGCGCTGCCTCCCATGTCCCAGGAAATGAATAGCTGTGCCTGAGCAAAAGTAAACAGCCAAATGCACTGCCGGATTAATGCCTGGCTTCATTAACTCCCAAGCCCGTGCCGCAGGCAGCCCCAGGGGGGCATGAGCAGGCTCTACCCTCCAGAGGCAGTGCCTTGCTGGGAGGTCACTGGAGCTGCATCTCCTGTGAGCTCCTTCTTGGGGCAGGATGTGGACCTCCTAGTCCTGGGTTTCAAACATATTCCCAGGTTTGGATCCAGAAGCCAGGCATCCCAATGCAGCTGGAATATCATGAGGAACTGTTGTGGCAAGGTGTCAGCTCCCAGTTTGGCTGAAATCTCTCAGCTGCTCTTGCAATGTCTTTGCTGTCTCATGTCATCCATGGGCCTCATCAGCGCTTCACCCTTTCATGCCAGAAAGGGTATATGTGCATGTTGTAGCATTTCCCCGTTTATCCCCAACAGAAAGTCCAGCTGGCGTGGAGGAGAGAGATTCGGTGCATGGTCAGCATTGGCTGGAGGGCTTGTATGGGGCTGGTGTTCAATGCTGGCTGCTTGCATGGGAGGAGATCTGGGTCCCTGCTACAGTTTGTGATGTGAGTTCGGCTTTAATTCTGCTGAATCCAAACCCACGTTGCCCCCTGCTTTGCCTTGCCACCTGCCACAGTCCACACCCGTCTCCAGTTACCCTCTCACCTCATCTGCTTTGAAATCCTCTCCTGGTTTCTGTGAAGAAAAAGAAATTGGCTCCTCCTGGACCTTTCTGGGTTTGAGGATGAAAGCAGGAACTCATGGGTTTTCGTGCTGAATTGCATGAATGCTGGATGAGTTATCTTGATGCCCGGAGAACGTCTCCCTCTCGCACCTGTTTAAAACCACTGCTCCCAGGCTGCTCCTCTGAAGGGCTGCACTAGTCGCTTCCCAAAGGCTGCACATGGGAATATCTTGGGGATCTTCCCTTGAGATTTGAGAGTAGTGCCCAACCTGTATCCTTAACTCTCAGGGACAGAAGTTACACATAAACTGGTTTCAGTGATCAGAATTTGGTTTAAACCTGTAACAAAATAGAAGTTCAGTGCACCTAAACCAGTTTCAAAATGGCTGAAACTGGTTTAAGATAAACCTGGTTGAAAGTAGTACTAGGTTTAACTCAAAGCATTTTATGAAACTTGTCTCAGACCCCTTTCTGGTTCAAGTTAAATCACAGTCCCCCAGCATCCCAGCATGCTTTGCAATCTTGGGCTGGGCTGTCTGCTTCAGTGAACAGGGCTAGCCCTGCCCCTCTGCTCCCTAGCTGGAACAGTGGGGGCTGGCTCACTGGCTTCACTGGCTGGCTCACCGGCCTCCCCAGGCAAATGCCTGCTGGGGTCTGGGGCCAGGAAAGGGGGTTAAACTTCCCTTCCCCCAGTATGGAGCTGCCCTGCCCTGCTTACTTAGTGCTGGCTGTGACTGTGGATTACAGATTCCTGAGGCACCTGGAAGCAGGAAGATGAAGTGATGAACACCACTGCAGAGTCCTACTGTTGTGATTCTGGGCTGCAAATCCCAGAGACCTCGGGAGCAGCAGGAACAGGAAGCTAACACACAGCCCATGCTGGCTATGTGCCAGAGAGCCATGCTGTAGTGACCTCCCCCCCGCCCCAGCTTCTGGCTTGAGCCACTGCAGGCATGTGGCTGCATTTCCTGAGTCAAAGGTAAATGTCTGTTCATTTGCTTATTGGTTCAATCTTTGCAGCTTGTACTAACCTGCCAAGACTGAATCAATTTAGCCTCGGGCTTTTTGACTGTCTATACTTAGCCTTAGAGACCGGGATGAGATGCAGAGTGGAGGCCGATTTCCCCACAGGGGTCTTGTGCTTTTCTGGCTACTGCCAGAGTTGTGAAATGAGACTTGATGGATCTCTGGTCTGATCCACCCTGGAGCACAAAAATAGTTCCTGTGGCCCAATGCACAGACCCTGCACAATAAGCAGCTTCCTTTTGGGGCACAGGAGGGGAGTGCTTGATCTTCCCCGGCTTCTTTTTCCAGTCCCCTTGGGTGTCCTGGAGGCTGTGCAGGAGGTGGGGGTGGCAAGGGGCAGAGATCGCTGGTCTTCACAAAACAGTCCGCAGCTCAGCCTGAGGGATTCAGCTGGGGAATCCTACAGGGAGCTGGTCCTCCCTATTTGAACCACTGTTCTGCCCTACCTTGTCCTTTTGCACGGTGGCTGTGTGACAGGGAGGGGCACGGTATAAGGGCAGCTTTTCCTGTGCTGGTTTGCCTCTACCAAAGCTGTTGTTCTCCATCATTCTGGAGCCCTGCAGGTGTGACCTTCCCTTCCCTTGCTCATGGGATGCTGCCAAAGATAGCTCCTGACTGCTTTCTCCAGTCCTGTCCCTGTCCCTGGAGCTCCCTTGGTATGTCAAGAGTCTACTCTCTGCAGCCCCCCTTTTCTTTCTGAGTCTGCAACAGTGCTGGATTTTTGCAACCGTGCTGGATTTAGTACTTGGGTATGCAAGTCCTACATGACTGTGCAGTAACAGCTGCACAGTCAGCGTCTCGTGTAGATGCGGCCAGATGGAAATGGTCAGACTCACGGGTGCATCTCACCTGCTGACTTAAGGAGGTCTTGGTAGCCTGGGATACAGTGCATATCACTTATTCATTGATGCCAACTGCATCATTTCTTCTTTTAAATGTAGACTCCCTGTCCCAGCCAGCATGCACTATTCTGCCTTGACCTTGGACATGAATTGCACGTCTCAAGGCAGAGTGTTGCATGCTGGCATGGGAAGTCCTTCATAGGTTTCATCTCAGGGCTTGAGGGTCACAAGCCAATGCAGGCTGTGTGATAGGGCTTTGCTTTTGGTTTATTGTTAAAATAGATCCAAGCCCAAGCTCTGAACCTCATTTTTGGTGCTGCTTCTGGTTCTTTTTTCCCTCCCCCACTCATGCTTGTTTTTCATATCTGCCTGTTTCTGGCTGTGTGGCCTGGGAGCCCAGGTGCATCTGCTGGACCATTTTGGTGCTTTGTAATTTCACCATCCTGGGAGGCGAGCGACGAACATCTGGAGATGCACAACTCACTTCCTTGTGCTACATCCAAGATGCGGTGTGTATGTGTCACCCTGCTCAGTGAATAGCTCATTAAGGGTAACTGTCTTCTGCTGTTTGCCAGGACAAACAGAGTTTGTAATTAGCAGAGAAACCCAAGTCATTGTTGTAGCGCTGAGGGGTCCCAACAGGAGAGCAGGGTACCAGGTGGTAGGTACTGTGCAAACACACCGGGGCTGGTAAGCTGCCTGCTGAAGTGGATGAGGCAGAGGTGCGGGAGGAAGTAGCAAATGTGGTCCCCATCTTCAAGAAGGGGAAGAGGGAGGACCCGGGTAACTATAGGCCCGTCAGTCTTACCTCAATCCTGGGGAAACTCTTTGAGAAGATCATCAAGGAGCACATTTGTGATGGGCCGGCATCAGAAATGATGCTCAGGGGCAATCAGCATGGATTTATTAGGGGGAGATCATGTCAGA
>NW_017729008.1:39889697-39894816 GCF_001723915.1 Gavialis gangeticus | reverse complement strand
TTTCTCTTTTTGGGGTTTTTTGTTGTTCTCCCGCCCTGGCGGGGGGTCGGGCTAGAAGATCTACTAGGTCCCTTCCGACCCTTAATCTATGAATCTATGAATCTATGAAGTAGATATGCCAAGAGAAGAAGTGATGAGCCCAAGGTCAGTTAGCAGGTCAGTGGCAGAGTTGGGGGAAGACCCCAGCTCTCCTGACTGCTTCCTTCTGTCCTGTCTCTGTGCCCGCCCCTCCCTTGGTACATCAGGAGTTTACTCTCCGCAGACCTGCTTTCCTTTCTCGATCCCACCAACCATTAACTCCCCCATTGCCCTCACCCTGGCAGAAGGCAGAACCGCGGTCCCAGCCACCCTGCCGTGTGGGCAGTGTGCCCACCTGAGCGTTGACCGTGCACAGCTCTGGTTAGGGGCCGCGTCCTTCCCTCCCTTCTCAGCAGCTGTCATGGCAGAGCTCCCTGCACGCAAAGACTTCCTTGCCTGAGGCTTGTTATTTTGGATTGCCCTTATACTCCTGAAAATGACCATTTAATTAGCCCTTGTGAGGTTTCAGGGTTGAATCCCTGTGGCTTCCGGATCCAATTTGCTCATTTTTCAAGGATAACAGCTTCCCTCTCATCTGTAAATGCAACAAGCCCACCCACTCCGGCATCTGACAGGCTACCTAGACTCTTGCTGGCTCCTGCCTCAGACATATTCCAGGCCGGCGTGTGCTCTGCATTTTACAGGCTGTTTCCAGTGGAGGTGGATTGGGTACTGCTAGGGATGAATGTTCTTTAGCTGCCGGGTCCAAGCTCTCTAGAGAAGTGCCTCTCATTGCAGAATCGGGGCCCCCGTTCAGTCGGTGCGTGAATTAAAATAGCTTTTCTCCTACCTGGTAGCTGTGCTGGCTCAGCAGAGCTCAAAGGAGCAAAGCGTAGTATCAACTTGTAAGAGAATTATTTCTTCTCATGTATTTCTAGTGTCTGAATCGCCTCGGTGTCTAGGCAGCCCTTAGAAATACAGGGCATAATTCAGAAGTGACAGGAACTTGTCCGCGGGGTTACCAGGCGATGGTTCGGAGCAGCGGGCTCAAACGGGGACGGCTTTTCTCTCCAGCTCCTGCCTGGAGGAAGGGCTCTTTCAAGAGGGAATCACTGCGCAGGGAGAACGCGTCCCATTGCTGCTGTATCCATCAGCATAAAGATTATTAAGAGCCCTTCCTCCCCACCCTGTGTGACCGGGCTGCCTATTCCTGCTGACGAGAGAGTTTGTGAACTTTGCAACATAAGCTTGAGTTATTAAATATTTGTTGGACCAGAAGGTTGATGCGGGACAGAGTAAACATGTCTCGAGTAAACTCGAAATGAACTCCGCTCTCCATCCGCACAGTCACACAACCGGGGAGGGAAGGGGCCGGGGGGAGGCCCAGTGACAGAGGTGAGTGCCCGCCCCTCCTGTGAATTTTGTGTGAGCCTTATGTGTGTTAGTAGTGTGAAGACTAGTGAGGGGTGCCACGTGGAGGTCAGTGGTGGTAGAGTTATGCTGATTTACAGTCGCCGAGGAGCCAGCCCGACATCTGCTCTCGTACTCAGCCCTGAAAGTCCAGTGATATTCATCTTGCCTCTTGCGGTCCTTGCTAAGGGCCAGATAACATCCCCAGGTGGCACTGCTGGCACGCATGGGGTCATGCGCTGAGGCTGAGGGGAAAATCTTGCCCTTGGAAATGGACCCCAAGTGAAAAAAAAGACTTTTGGGTTTGAACTTTTCTTGGCATTTCTTACAAAGAGGAGGAAATTCTCACCTGGGCTTTAAACAGCCAGGGGGCAGAGGTGGGGGTTGGAGGCTAAGATAAAAGGGCAGGCACATACTCTGCTGTTGAAGGTCTGGCGTTTGTGACAAATGCAGCTGCCCCAGGAGCCCCGCTCCGCTGGGCTTGTTCATAGCTGGGGCATCCGTCTGCCTCGTGGAAAAGACGGGGATTTTGCTGCACACTGAACATTTATGCCAACATCGTGGTTGCTGCTGCGTCATGCAATACACTCCACTTTACACGGTTAAAGACCATTTCAGCTTTTAGGGGGTTTGGGTAAGAACAGGGGCAGGAAACTCCTTTCCTTAGGGAGTCTCTGAGTGTCTTCTTTTATTGTATGGAAAGCAGCAACACCAAGGAGTTATGCCTAGGATGTTTTGTTTGCAGTTCATGGGCCTTTGAACTTTACTGTCCTTAAATACTGAAACGTGCTCAGTGATCCCTGCCTCCCTTTCTTAGGTCTGGTGACAGGGTGGCTTTTCTTCTCTGCTACAGGTGGAGGATGCCTGGTGGTTAAAGTGGACGGGAGTAGAAGAGAACTAGGTTTTGTTCTCCCATTTACTCTGTGTTTCTGTGGGGCGAGGCCCTGAATATCCCTGTGCTCTCAGGGGGAGGGAGATGAATCCTTAACTTCTCTGTCTTGTTAGTTTAGGTGGACCCTTGGGATGCGGGGATGGTTTCTAGCCCGATGGGGCACCGCTCAAAGCCAGGGCTTCAGAGTCGTATCAAAAGACAACTCAAACTAATCCATCTACCACACTGTGATGTGTTTGCGTGTGTGTGTGGCTGGTTATTATTCTGGTGCACGATTTCTGCCTGGACTTCCAGCAGCGCTTTCAGGGGTGTTTCCTTTGTGCTGTTTTGTGAAGGGAGCTCAAAGATGAGAAAGGGAGGATTAGCAATTAAATATGCTCTGATGATAGTTTGGTTGTGAAGGAAGGAGGAGGGAAAATACTCCGTTGCGATAACATTTTGCTTTCTTCTCTCTCTCGCTTGTAGGACAAGATCTGCCAGGGGACTGGTGCTTTGAAATTGCTGGTGGCTCTGAATCCTCCATCCTTTGGGAATATAAATCTTGCTAACCATGTCGGCAGCCACGTGGAAATGGACTTGCCTGATTTCCCACCTCCTCCTGTCCACCATGACGTGGTCTTTTGCTAGGCAACAGCCGCCTCACCCAAAAAGACCCTTCATCACCTTTACAGGTGAGCAGGCAGAGGGGACTTTTAACCACTTGGTGGTGGATGAAAGAACTGGACATATTTACTTGGGAGCCGTCAACAGGATCTACAAACTCTCCAGCGACCTGAAGGTCTTGGTGACGCACCAGACCGGTCCGGATGATGATAACCCCAAGTGTTATCCCCCTAGGATAGTTCAAACCTGCAATGAGCCCTTGACTCCCACCAACAACATCAACAAGATGCTCCTCATAGACTATAAGGAGAACAGGTTGATAGCCTGCGGAAGCCTTTACCAGGGGATCTGCAAGCTCTTGAGGCTGGATGACCTTTTCAAGTTGGGAGAGCCCTTCCACAAGAAGGAGCATTACCTCTCTGGGGTGAACGAGAGTGGCTCTGTTTTTGGAGTCATCGTTTCTTACAGCAACATAGACGACAAGCTGTTCATCGCCACCGCTGTGGATGGCAAGCCAGAGTACTTCCCCACCATCTCCAGCCGGAAGCTAACCAAGAACTCCGAGGCTGACGGGATGTTTGCCTACGTCTTTCATGACGAGTTTGTGGCCTCCATGATCAAGATCCCCTCAGACACATTCACCATCATCCCTGACTTTGACATCTACTATATCTACGGCTTCAGCAGCGGCAACTTTGTCTACTTCCTGACCCTGCAGCCAGAGATGATCTCCCCGCCAGGCTCCACCACCAAGGAGCAGGTCTACACCTCCAAGCTGGTCCGGCTTTGCAAGGAGGACACAGCCTTTAATTCCTACGTCGAGGTGCCCATCGGCTGCGAAAAGAACGGGGTGGAGTACCGGCTGCTCCAGGCAGCCTACTTGTCCAAGGCGGGAGCCATCTTGGCCAGGTCCTTGGGTGTCAGCCAAGATGCTGATATCCTCTTCACGGTCTTCACCAAGGGGCAGAAGAGGAAAATGAAGTCGCTGGATGAGTCTGCTCTCTGCATCTTTGTCCTGAAAAAGATCAATGACCGCATCAAGGAGAGGCTGCAGTCCTGCTACAGGGGAGAGGGGACGTTAGATCTGGCATGGCTCAAAGTCAAGGACATTCCCTGTAGCAGCGCGGTAAGTCTCATGTCTAGCCAGCCAAGCTTAACTTCTCTGCATGCTTATTTATGCCAGGAGCATGTACAGCGTGGCGTAGCAATAGCAGCACGCAGCTAAGAGTGAGGGGGCTAGCAGGATCTGTTTTGCCTCCAGCTCACCATGCAACCCCACCGAACCTCTTCCTGCCTCAGTTTCCCCCCTTGTGAAAAGAGGAGAATATAGATTTCTTCTCTCCCAGGATTACTGTACTTATTCATGAATGAGTGCGTGGTGCATTGTGATCGTCAGGGGGGATCCTCCTGTTACAATTAGTCTACAATTTAACTTGGTGAAATCCTAAACTCTGCAAAGGACTAGCGCGAGTCTGAATTTAAATGGTTCTCAAGTAACACATAATCCCTGTTTGGTTTCCATTGTCTAAAGCTTTCAGACCCAGATCGTAATGACTGATGAGTCTGAACTATTTTGTGAGCTTTGTAAAAATGTGATTTGGTGCTTCCAGGGATATGAGGCATTCACCATTAACCCATTGAAATCCCCAGTCGTCCTGCCCACATCCAACTCTGCATTGTCTCTGTTCTGCAAAAGTAAGGGCTGGCTTGAGGAGTGAGGTCAGAGCCTAAAAGATTTGAGGGGAGAATTCAGGAAGGGTGGGGGTGGTCTCTGACCCAAAAAAAGGGCTTGTCTTACTTTGGCTTGGTGTCCCTAAGTAGGGACCAGAACAGCAACCTCCCAGCCGGGCCCCCTTCGGGCCCCGGGGGAGGCACACCTGGACCAAGGGTTAGCGAGGACTTAGTAAGGGAGCTTCTGGAGGGGCTGGATGTATTCAAGTCAGCCGGTCCGGATGATCTCCACCCTAGAGTTCTAAAGGAACTGGCCGAGGTCATTGCAGGTCCCCTGGCACGGCTTTATGAGCACTCGTGGTGCACTGGAGAGGTACTGGAGGACTGGAAGAGGGCCATTGTGGTTCCAATCTTCAAAAAAGGGAGGGAGGAGGACCCGGGAAACTATAGGCCAGTTAGTCTTATCTCGATCCTAGGCAAGTTGTTTGAGAAAATAATTCTGGCACACATCCAGGAGGGGCCAGC
>NW_017729008.1:39884557-39889322 GCF_001723915.1 Gavialis gangeticus | reverse complement strand
GTGGTGCAGGCTCCTACCCTGGGGGTTTTTAAGAAGAGGTTAGACGAACACCTTGCTGGGGTCGTTTGACCCCAGTACTCTTTCCTGCCATGGCAGGGGGTCAGACTAGATGATCTTCTCAGGTCCCTTCCGACCCTAGAAACTATGAAACTATAATCTGCAAGTGTGCAGAAGTAGCCGGTGCCAGTCCAGGCAGCGTGTTGCAGCCTTTTGATGGGCCACAGAGTAATCCTGGTTATGGCATGTGTTGCACTGGGCGGCCTGTAACAGTCAGAGCCATGCTTTGATTTTCCTCCTTAATTAGCTCTTTCAAGCGAAAGCAAGTTCAAGTCTAAGCAAAGGAAAAATGGAAAAACGCAGTGTTTCCACCACCCTGCAAGCCAGTGCCCACGTGGGGACCCAACATACAGCAGTGCCTTCACTCCTTCTGTGGTAGAGGAGTGTCATTTGACTTCATTTCCACTGGCCTGATGACCCCTTCCTCTGGCAGTGTTGAGGAGTCTGGGTATGGGCACGAGTTCCCCAGGGCACTGCAGTGGGCCGAAGAATTGAGCCCCTCTGCATTGGATTTCTTCTACCCTATCCTGTGCTGATCCAAGCCAAAGGCAAAGCTCCCATTGCTTCCAGTGGGAGAAGGACTGGGCCCAGAGTGATTTCTGGGTTTGATTTGCATTAGCCCCCAGGGTTCGGGGCTGGGCAGGGGTTTCTGTCTCAGCATCTTTGTGCTCCCATGTCTGTGCGCGTAGAGCGGTTCTTAGGCTCCCTTTGCTCAAGAAAGTGCTTTGCGATCCTTGTGGGATGGACCCAATTTTGGTGATTGCCACGCACCTGACTCTGGAAGCCTGAAGTTGAGTGACTCGTCACTGCGCGAGCAGCCCTATCAACAGTGGTAGCTTGAACAAGACGGGTAGAGCCCTGCCTCTCAGCTGGGAAGTGTGGTCCTTTGATACACGGGGGTGGCTGCAAAGTTACTCCATCTGGGAGTGATGAAGTTACTTCTTCATCTGGGAGAGACCTCGCAGTATGGCTGCATCTCTGCTGGTGATTTGCCCTGCTAGAGCCAGGCACCAGCAGTGCCAATCTCAGTGCTACAGACCCTCCCCGCTGAAGCCCCTGCTCACACCACTGCAGCTTCCCCTGGTTTTGAGCAGGTGTTAAATGCATCTCTGTTGGTGGAGGAAGGCTGAGTAGTGTCTATTAGGGGTCCTGGCCCAGTCTTGGTCTTGATGTTTGTGCTCTCCTACAGTGGCAGAGGGATCTTCTGATCTTCTTATATTAACTAATGACTCCCCTGTGGGTGCATTGGCAGTGCCCTTGTCCCACGGCTTCTCCCTGTGGCATGCTGTAGGGCGTTCTTGGTTCTTAAGTATTTTCCTTGTCATTGTGGGTGAGGGTTTAAAGTGGCGATTTTAAGATCGTAAGAATTGCCGTTTAGTGAGTCTGACCGTAGGTCCATCCTGCCCAATCCTGTCTCACACGGGAGCAGAGTGCCGATGCCAAAAGAGAGCAACCTGGCTATGACCCGGGTTTTTTCCACTGTTCTTCCCTCATTTTCAGCCTCCAGGATTAAAGGTCCAGGAAATTCTGAATCAAAGACCATGCTCCTCGCTCCCATGCTCAAGAGATACAGGCCTAGCTTCTTTAGTCTCTTATATGGAAGCCCCTCTGTACTGCTGATCATCCTTTTTGCCCTTCTCTGGACCTTCTTTCATTCTTCTGTCTCCTTTTTTAGGACCCTGTGGGGCAACAGATGCTCGCAACCATGGAGGGCTGGATTTGTTGGCCTGGGAGACCCCTGCCAGACCCATGCTCCTTTCAGCAGCACCCCTGTGCTTCTGGGAGCCATAGGTTCAGGCTATTGTACTATCATATAGGGTTTTTTTTTTCTTAATGGGACAGCAAGGGATTTGCAGCAAATCTAAGGCTCCCAGGCGTGTCACTGCAATAGACTGCAGCAGGTGCACACATACTAGCATGGGAGGGGGAGCGCTGTGCAGGCTGAAACCTGGTACCTGCTAGGGTACCAGCTGGGCTGAGCTTGTCAGGGCCGTGCCTCAGGCAGTCTGAGCATATCCTGCCTCCTGCTCTCACCCTACGGCAGAAGGTGCCGGGATCTCAAAGTGCTCTTATGGAGCGAGCCTGCCTTGCAGATCAGGTTGGAGGCGGAGGATCCATCCAGGCTTCTCAGGCGCATGTATGGGAGCAGCAGGGATGAGAGAAACCACAAGCAGTGTGTTTGCAGCAGCCCCCCCTGCAAAGTAGAGTTTTTTCCCAGATGGGAAGGATGAAGGGAAGGTTTCCAGTGCCTGCTTTCCTGTCATCAGTAAACCACTGCTTAATCCTCAGCACAAATCAGGGAAGACCTATCTGTTTTTATAACCCCGCAGTTGCTTTCCACACTGGTCTTAGTTTGCTCATGTGATACAGATAAGCCCATCGGGGTTTCCCATTTGTCAGCACCTTGAACATACATGATGATGAGAGCTTGCATTAGAGGAGCATGTTGGACCCCAAGATGTTGAGGAATTACAGCACCTGTCAGAGAGATGCAGTCACCTCCATGGTGCAGCACAGTGCTTGGACACAGCCCACCGCATTGCTGCACAGTAGAGCTGGCCAGAGCATTTCCACTGAAAAGGGTTGGGAGAAGAATGGTATCCAGGTTGTAGTCGTATTGATCTAGAGGGAAAAGCAGTCGGGGCTCACAGTAGAGGCGATCTTTTTTGTTATTCCAACAAGGTTTTTGCAAAAAAAAAACTTCTTTAATTGCAAGCTTTCGGCCACAACCCCCTTCATCAGGCATTAGAGAAAAGATTGTAAAATCCTCTTGGGTAGAAATGAAAGTTCATCTTTCAAGTGGGAGAAGAATGGCATCTTTTGGAAATGGAAGAATTTCTCAAGGAAATGGGGGTTTTTTCAGCATATTTTGGTCATTACAATTGTATTAGTGGATATTTAATCTTTTTTCTTAGAGGAACTACTGTCCCAATATCACTGAGATATTCCTCCCCCTCCTGGCAAACCCAGCTTTGCAGGATGCAGAAACTGGTTTCTTTTTTTTTTTTTTGTAAACAGGAAGTTTTGAAAACATTTTGGGAAAAAATAAAGCGAGCAACAATGTGGAATGCCCAAAAAACGGCCTTTCTTAAAGCGGTGAAAGGTTCATGTCATCTCAAATGATGTAAATATTGTTCAGTTTCCTGCCAATGACTGTAGCCACAGGAGGGATGTGAGTCTACGGTGCTGCATTGCTCAGGCTGGGAAGCCCCCTGTAATAACAGGTATGGGATGCACATGTGGGTGGGCATAGTGGATTCCTGCAGGTTTCAGATGCATCTGGTATCTCTGTCTTGGGTGCTTGTGGCCTCTAACCCTGTAGGACCCACGTGCCTTATGTTCTTGAACGTATTTATCCTCATAACATTTCCCCCGGCAGGAGGTAGGGCAGTGCCATTCTCCCCATGGGAGAATGGAGATGCAGAGAGGCTGAATGTCTAATCCAGGCTACAGTGTCCCTCCCGAAAGCCAGACTGGTGTCCTCTAAGCTGTGCCAGCCTTCCTGCAAAATGCAGGTGTGTGGGGTGTTGCTTTTTTTTATACTAAAAAAGCACTAATGGGTGTGGGGGGGTGTCTTTGAGCGTCCTCTTTGTCTGCCTTGCCGTCATTCAAGTCTCAGCGGGTCACTCCTAAAGGGTCAGCCAGCACCCCTCAGGGTAGACTTCTGCAAGGGAGGTGACCTGAAAGAGCCGTGTGCTGCTCTCATCCTGTTTGGCAGTATAGGGTATCTTTAGGGGAACCTTTCCTCTTCCGCTGGGGCTGGGAACAGGAGGGGGTCTGCCATCCTGGGACATTAGGGGCAGATGCAATGCTTTCTGGTTGTTTCAGAAGACAGGACTGGTGTAGCATGGAGCTTCTTGGGAGAAGGGAGCAGATATCCTTGACTGGATGTTGGGTTGGGAATGAAACCCTAAACGTCATGTCTGTAATGCAGCAGGTTCTCCCAGGTCAGCCCTTGCTGGTCCAGCGAGCAGAAGAGTAGGCTTAGCAACTCACCCCGCTCTCTGGTCTTGTTATCTCAGATCCAGGTCTTTTCATCCGCCTGACTGGATTCCTCTTTTTGTAGGCCCCACTTTATGAACTGCTGCCTAACAAAGCCGAGTCCCTTAAATGAAAAGGTGTCACCTCTGTAGCTTCTAGCGGGATAATCTAGTGAAGTATCTGTCCAAGATAATCAAGCACCCGTCCCCAGCCATTGCCTGGCTTCTGCCTTTCATGTGTATTTCTTTTTTCTTTTGGCAGGAAATGGAGTTTGACTGTTTAAATTACTGTATTCAATCTCTTCCTGTTTTTCATGGCAGTGCTTTCACTTGAACGGGGGAAAAATACGTTTTCTGAGTTGACGAGCCAACAGACAGCTTTGCCCTTGTTGGGCCCTCTTTCCCCAGCACTTTATTCTGGTGGGGCATGGGGTGGTGGTTGGTCAGAGCCATCGGGGTTGTTATCTGATGGGTGGTTTAGCTGCCCAAAGACCCTCCCAGCTTGGTGGTAGGAGCCAAGGTATGAGAGTCAGATTGAAGCATTATGGCTTCAGCTCGGGGGGGGTGGTAGTGAGGATACTTGAGTTTTCATAGTTTCATAGTTTCTAGGGTTGGAAGGGACCTGAGCAGATCATCTAGTCCGACCCCCTGCCATGGCAGGAAGAGCACTGGGGTCAAATGACCCCAGTAAGGTGGTCATCCAACCTCCTCTTAAAAACCCCCAGGGT
>NW_017729008.1:39857335-39883631 GCF_001723915.1 Gavialis gangeticus | reverse complement strand
TGACCCCAGCCAGTTCCTTCAGGACTCTAGGGTGAAGATCATCTGGGCCGGCTGACTTAAAAACGTCCAGCCCCTCCAGAAGCTCCCTAACTAAATCCTCACTCACTTTTATTTCAGCTCTTCCAGGAACCTTTTGTGTGTGCCCAGCATGTCATTTTTCCTCTCTGTGCTTTGCTTACACGGCGGTGCCACCAACATCCCCTCCCTCCTCTGGACTGTACTATACAAGAGTATGGTCTTCTAACGGGATGACTGGTGTGTGCATCACCACCCTCTGTTAGCATGCATCATAACCCCTGCTGCAAATTAAGGAATAGGGGCATACATGGAAGTGAGTTGTACCCCTGCTGTTGCCCTGAATGTCCAAGTTCAGCACAGCTGTGACCAAGCTGGTGGCTTTGAATTTTATCCATATCACTGTTCATCTCTTCTTCTGTGGGCTGCCAGCTTGGATTGACCTTCACCTGTAGGGAAAATTACCTGCATTAATTGTGATAACCTCATGCAGAGAGGTACGGCTTGTCCTTCAAACCCCAAGCAGGTTAGCAAAAAGAAAAGTACCGTCTTTTCTTGCATATCATGTCTCCCCAAATAAGACACACACACCTTGTTTTTAGAAGGCAGAATGGGAAAAGTCTTTTTTCCCCTCTAGAGTCATGGCCAATTGTGAGACGTAGACTAAGTCCTCCTGGAAACAGCGTGTCCAGGGAGTGTGACTTCCCAGGAGACAGTTTGGGTGAGGCAGCAGGAACTTCCTGGTGTGGCAAAAGAGCAACATGGCTCGGCCCTGACCCCTGCAAGGGCAATAGCAGGACTGTTAGTTTTTACTGTAGATCATTCTTTATATAAAGTTCCTGTAAAAAACCATGTTCAGCAGCTCACTTGCCCTGAGCGAGCTCGACTGAGCCTTCAGACACAAGCTATCGTGTACAGATTGACAGATTCACAGAAGTTTAGGGCTGGAAGAGACCTCATGGGATTGTCAGGCCCAGCCCCCCTGCTCTGGGCAGGAAAGACCACTGGGGGCAGTAGCTACAATCAGGAGCTGATGCAAATTCCTTAATGTCTGAGACGGTTAATGCTATATTCCTCTCCCACCACCCCCATGACTTGCTGGGCCAGAGAGAAGTGGGAGCCATTTTGGCAGCAGTAGAGCAAAGTGTCTCCATGCTTCTATTCCTCCATGCTTCAAAGTCAGTGAAGAAATATTAGCTTCCCTGGTTAAGGTATGCACCCCAGTTTTGGAGGGCTGATTTTTTGGGGGAAAGGTGCATATGGTATATGAGTAAATATGGTATTGTTGTCCCCGTTTTACTGAAGAGGGGACTGAGGCACAGGAAAATGACCTTTCCAGGGTCACATAGTAGGGCTGTAGCAGAGTTGGGGGTATCACTGGGGTCTTCCGAATCTTAGGTAAGTGTCCAACCCATTGAATAGCCAACTGGTGTGAGGAGCGGATACCAGTCTAACTTCCTTGTCTGACAGTCAGGTGTCCTGTCTGGCTCTTTCTGACTGCAAAACAGCATCTCTTATAACAAGGGAGAGGGACAGCGGTGGTGGGAAGAACAGCATCTCAAGAGGCTGGGAGAAATTGCTGCAGCTCCAGTTTCTGTGGCCTCCGTCCGTAGCTTTTCCCCATCAGGTGAGGGCTGGAGGTGAACTAATGCTTGATTAGTGCATAGGGAAAAGCCATTTCCTATGGAAACTGCAGTGAAGCTGCTGCTATAATAAAGAAATGGGGCTGTCCCTGCACTGGGCAGTGGCATTCCTGTACCCATAGGATGTACCAGACTTACCCAGAAAGGCTGCACAGACTCATGTCCTCTGCCTCGGTGCCAGGCTCTAGCCTCTTCGTGCAGCTCACTGGGTCCTCGCTTTCATGCTGGTGGGAGCTGCACCCTTGGGTTGTGAACTGCATGTGCAGACTGCTGAGCAGTGAGTCCATGGCGTAGCCAATCAGCTCCATTGCAGCTGCTCATGTCCCTGTTCACAAGGGGGGCTGTTTGGGGTAGATTTCCCCAGCTGGGGCTGTAACCTGCACTTGTTGTTGGGCAGTTTGTTTCCCCCCCAGGAGCCAGGCCGTGCACACATGTTGGCATCTGCTGATCCTGGAAGTCCCTCTTTCAACTCAAGCTGCAGAGGCTTATGTTTTCAGATGCAAAGGTCTCTGGGTTAATGCCTGCTTATACGAGACCTGGGGCCTGGTGACAGAGTAATCTAGACTCTGCCATGATCTCACCATTGGGGAACATTCCCCTTGTACCTTTTTTAAATTCTACTTTTGTTTCATGTCATTACTCCACATTTTACCCCCTTCAATCATCCTAAACCTCCATGGACCGTCCTCAGCAAAAAACCAGCGAGCGCCACACTGGAACATTTCTATTTCCGCCTTCAGATCTGGGAGACCTGTCATTTGGAACAACTGCGGAGAGCTGAATGGGGGAGTTCATAAAAAAAACACTGCATGCTTAAGGACTCCCTCCCCAGCCAACTTTTAGTCGTGCTCTCAGAGCTCCTCCCTTCAACCTACAGGCAAGGCAAGGCAGGAATCAACGATGTATGCACCATGGAAGGCATAGAGCTAACAGGCTCCAAACTAAGTTCATTGGAGATAGCAAGAGAAAGCAACCCGTCTTTTTTATACCATGAGAGTGATGGGTGCTGAAATGCATTGTGGGGATGCAGTCTGTCAGAAGCATTTGCTTAGCCTTGCAAACGAGGCTGGAGGTGGTACCAGTTTCACCTCGATGCTGGGTGCTAGCTGGAGCAGACTGGCAGCTTAGTCACAGGAGTAGTGGGATGGGACTCTGGCTACCTGGTTTCTACTCTGAATTTGGCCCTTGACCTACTCTATGAGCTTGGACCCCTTCCCTGCTCCTCGGTTTCACTGTCTGGAAAAGAGGAGTAAATGGCCCTTTGTTTTGCAAAGCACATGAGATTTATGGCTGGATGATGCTAGGTAGGAGTTGGAGGCCATTACCCTGGTGTTGCAGAAGGAGAGCCAGTCTGGAGTGGCTCCGTTCTGCTTCCAGTCCTGATGGTCTTGAGCAAGTTGCTGCCCTTCTCTGGATGTACAGAGTAAGGCCAGAGGTACTTGCCTCCCCTTTCCTGTGTAGGTTAATTAGTTAATGCACTCAGAGGCAGGCACAGAAGTTATGAAGCAGACAAGGACTGTTTGGCGGGGAGTTATGTGAGCATTGGGTCTGGGGTGCTGTGAGCTTGGGCAAAGCCTTTGCCACGCTTAGGCAGCCCTCTGAAAAGGACCCAGTGTTTTATTAATCCCATAACTGTTGTATTAACACTGTAAGTGCTCGGCTCAGTCGGAGAGGGGCTCTGCCATTGTAGCTGTGTCTGCATTGCTGGGGAAGGACATGCTTACAGGAGGGGTTTCTCCATTGGCATCCTTGCATGCCACCTCCTCACAGGGCATTAGCAAAGCCGGTGAAAGCCACCTTCTGTCAGCAGGGCTGCGTCTGCACTGGGGAGCTGGCTGGCATTGCTGGCTTGGCGAAGGGGTGCAATCTCTTCACAACCACAGCGGACACAGCTATGCCAGCCAGATCCTGCGGTGTGGACCTGGCTTGAGTCTTGCTCAGGTTTCTGGTCACAGGAGGCCACCTCAGCCACTGCGGGGTGGCACTGGCAATGCTAACCTGACATCCAGTCCTTTGCATGGGCACTCCCCTACTCTTTTACTTGATTCCTGCCTTCTTCTGGAAAAAGTGGGGAAACATGGTACTTCCCAAACCTCTGCAACACGCTGCAAGAACCAGGGGTGAAAACTGCTGTATACAGCCCTGATGTGGAAAAGCACTTAAGCACCTACTTAATTGGAAGCACATGCCTAAGCATTTTGCTGAATTGGGGCCAAGTTGCACAGAAAGGTTGTTGCCTCAGGTGTTTCAGTACAATCCTGGGCACAAAGCACCCCTCGGTACACAGACCGCGTCGAGTTTGGCTCGGCCACCCGGCACGTTCCTGCTTCCCACCCAGTATCCCCCAAATCCCTGTGTTACTTTTAAAGAAAAGAAGCCAGTCAAGCTCCAGACCCTGTTCCTTTTTGAGTGTAGTTATTAACCACCCAAATATAGATGTCTGCTGTCCCCTTAAATGGGCCCTTGCCAAAAATCTGCCACCTCCTCTCCTGGCTTCTTGCTGACCCCATGCACAAAACCATCATTGAGGGGAGAGCAGGCAAAGGCTTCTTGCTGTAACTGTTTTGTCTGCGATATTTTAGGCCTCCACTTGGCTCCCTCCCCATCTCCTCGTACTCCAGAGACCACGTCGGCTCTGTGCCACGCTGGGGGGGGACTGGGTTGGAGTGGGGTGGTGGCAGCGCCTCAGGCAGGAGGGCAGAACGGAGGGTGGCTTTGCTGAGCTCATCTTGGTAGCTGGAGCCAACACGATGTGCCGTGCGGAAGCTGAGCCCCGCTGCCTCGGCTGCCGGGAACCCAGGCTGTCTTGTGTGCGGCCACGCAGCCCTGTCACACGCGGCCGAGCCGTCTGTCTTTTCGGCGGGCTCCGTACGCTCTCCCTGCACTCATTTACATGCCTGGTAATCAACCGCTTCCCAAGCCTGACCTCACGTTGCTTCCCCGTGATATTGCCTTGCGAGATTGAGGCTGGGGTGGGGGGTGGAGGGAATAGTTATGTAAGAGCGTTATTATTGTTGTTATTATTATTATTTTTTTTTTAAAAAGGCAAGCTGAATCCAATAGCCTGAGAAGAGCCAGGAGCAAAGCAACTCGGGCTACGCACAGCAGCTGGGTGCTATTTAAAGCCCGGCCGGTCTTGGGGTAGAAGCGCGTTGGAGTTTGCATAACCGTGGCCCGGTGGAGGAAAGAGGTCACGATGCTTTTTGACTTCAGTCTCTCCCTTCAGGCCAAATCCTGCCCTCACTTGCACCCTCTGCCACTCACCTGGCTTAAATGGAGTCGTGCAGGAGGAAAGCCAGGGTAGGATTGGAGTCTAAACATTTAAAGCAGCAGCTTACGTGTCCACGGGCTGGCAGCTGCCTGATAAAAGCATCTGCCTTTGTCGCGTTGGGGTGCACCTGTGGCGTTGCCACGTATGGCCTAGTACACAGGACGCTTTCCTCAAATCGCACAAACTCCATCCTCATTATTATCATGACAGCAGCACAGGTGGAGGTCCCCCAGGGAAAGAAAAGGCTATGATCCGTGTCTTGCAGCTGAACAGAGGTGGAGGGGATGTGGAGAGAGACAAGCTTGGGTCACAGCGCCGGGATAGCTGCATTAGCATGGCAGTGTGCCCAGGCTGATTTGTCTGGCACAGCTATCCTGCCTTTGGCTCTAGAGTCAGCTCAGGTATTGCAGGGCTGCACTGTGCCCTGTAGATGTACACAAGCAATATGCCCCAAATCATGATGGACCTGGGAATTGAAACCAGGTGTCCTGAGCTCCAATTAGCCACAACCCCAGCGCTGCTTCTTTAATGGCATAGGATGAGAGAGCAGCCTTGCAGCTTTTGCTGAAGAACAAGACTCTGTCCGTGCCTGACTTTGCACAGCAGCAGATCTGTCTCCAGGTCCCTTCCCCAAGAACGCGCTAGATACTAATCCTGCCACCTCCAGGAGTTTCCCTTCACCTCCGGTGGCAGAGGTCTCACGCTGGGATTACTGTTGGGAAAACACTGGGGTTCTTGCTCATGCTCTCTGTCGTGCACGTGCATATCATTGATCTAATAGTGCCACTCGGCAATCACAGATTTGTTATGGGGTCTCCAGCTCCATCAGCTGTTTATGTGTGGGAACCATTACTTGTTTCAGCCTAGTGATTTCTTTCCTCTGGTGTTGTAGATACTATGGAGACAGTACACCGGATGCCTCGTAAACACAGGAGGGGCTAGCTACTCCAAACACGTGTATAGACGTGTGTGTGCATATCCTAAAATCAATGGCTTTTATGCAAAAGACTGAGAGATCTGTTTTCTCAGTAACGTGGGGAAGTTGGCATAACAGATGGACCATTTGGGTGACATTAGATCAGGAGGAACAATGTAATGTTTTCCCTGTTTCAATGTCAGGACCATGTCGCTGTCAGTATTCCAAAATATAATAGGATTTGTTCGGCTGATTTATCCTGTAAACAAGTGATATTATCCAGGTGTACTCTTGGGTACAGAGGGACGTGGCCAGCGAGAGAGGGGAGCATGGTGAGATCAGGAGGGAGTACTAAATGCATTCTTGTTAATAAGGGAATGACCCATTACTTACCGATGGACTGGGGAGGCTGGCCGAAAACCTGAGCCAAGAGACACGTGAATGTAATTGCTGGGGCACTGCTGCTGAAAGCAGTCCACTGCAGCTTTCCCCATACAGTCCTGCTCCCAGATGCAGGCCGAGTTTGGGCTTAACGGCTCTAGTGAAATTATACTTCACTGGCAAGAGTGCCCTGAATTCCTCAAATGCTGATAGGGAGTAAATGGGAGTTTTTATTTTCATGGTATTAGTTGGTTTCATTGTCACTTGTGTTTTGTTTTGTTTTTTTGGTGAAAACCAGGGTTTTTTAAATTCATCCTCGGTTTGATGGCAGCATTGGATAGAATTCAGTTCTCCCTCTCCTTTAGCCCACTTGAGCTAAAGGAGAATCTCCATTCCTTGTTAGCCATACAGGGCCTTTGACATGCAGCCAAATTGCTGTATTTCTCCCCATAAAAGAGCAATCGCACATACATGTAGCTTCACTGCAGCACTTAGTTTACTCTACCAGCACTGTTGCGAGGTTTAATTAATGCCTTTAAGCAGCTCTGGGATCACTGGGTGAAGGTGTTTTCTGAATGCAAAGCAGCATTGTTGTTTAATTTATATAGCACTGTTGGCGTGCGTGGCACTTTGCAGCCCAAATGATAATTGTGCCTGTGTAACAAAATAATAATTATAGTCATTGTAATTCAGCAGCAAATCTCTCGTGGTTCTGGCATTGGGACGCATCTGGGCTCTGTTGTGCTGGGTGCTGGGAGCCACCAACTGTTGCCATTTCCCAGGTGTCATTTACTGGGAGATGCAGTACACAGCAGCTTCCAGGAAATGCTCAGCATCTTGCCAGGTTTTAGCCCCTCGCCTACTAGCATGTGCAGGGAAGCAATCAAAGCCAGAATGGGTTGTTTTAGGTGCCTCTTTTCTGCTGCATCAAGATCAGGGCCACATATCTTTAAGTGTTTAATGAAATAAAATATACTCTATCCTGAAGAGTCTTGAAGTGCATTAGGTAATTACGGTGGGCACGAGGAGGTGAGAGGATTACTGTTGGCTGATAAACTTCTTGGAGTTTGTACAGCACCTGGCACAAAGGGGTCAGCATTAACAAGAGTTTCTAGGTCCTACCATAATACCAATATTAAATCATAGGGTTTTTTTCTGTTCTTGGTCTAATGCCTCTCTCATCATTGTCCTGAGCGCCTAACCGGAAAATGTACTGAATTACACCGAGATCTTTCTGTGCACTCTGGAAACGCAGCCACCTCCAGGGTAAAACTCAGCAGCTTTCCATAAAAAGTGTCCTTCCTCTTCAGAAAGAGAGACATCCTTTAGTAAATGACTTTCTTCTCTGTAATGGAACTGTAGCCCAGCATTTTCCATTGTAGCAGCAATGAAAGCAGTAGAGTGCCATCGTCTCCTCTGTGCGTGATACAGAGCTTTGCTGCTGGAGTACACTCTTACAGAAGAGCTGTTGCAGCTGGCTTGATCAATGCTTCACTTTTAAAAATATCCCCAAATGCTTATTTACCCCAAGAGCCATAGTGGCTTCAAAGGGGCGAGTATCTCATGTCAATAATCTTCTGCGGTGTGAAAGGTTTGGAGTTAATTGTGGAGCTCAGGGGAAGTGCTGGGGCTCAGGGCTCTGGAGACCGGAGTCTTCTGTATATCCTCCCCGGCCTCATCCATATCTTCCCCCTACCCTAAGCCAGCAGCTTGGCTCTGGCGGGGCCCCAGGGGAGTCCCCCATCCTTCCACATTCAGGAGTTGGTGTTTATCCAGTCCATCTGGCCGCCTTGTCTGTGGGCACAGCCTGTGACTACAAAGGGACTGCAGGCCTAAGTCTTAGTGGCCACCTCATAACCCGAGTTGCATGGGGGGTTGGAAAGCTTGATGAGTTAATACCTGAGATTTGGAGAGGCCTGGTTGTTTTGCACAGTGCAAACTGCATGTGTACAAGGCAGGCCTGGCTGGAGACAGCTTTGGCCTCAGAACTTGTCTCCTCCATGCGTACAGTGATGGTGCGTAGGTGTTATGATGTGGATCCTTGTCCACTGAGAACTTCCTGGAGCCTCCAACTCAACCTTGTATCCTCTCTCAAGGCTTTGACAATTCAGCTTCTCTGTTTTCCCAGGGCTGGGCCTAATTAACTGGCATGGCTGGGAATGAGGTGACTGAATCTCAGGAATGATGCTCAGAGGCAGAGGAGGCATCTGGAGAATGTGGCAGTTGGATCCCATCTCAGGATGGTCCTCAGTGTGGTTAATGACTTTCAGCAGCATCCAGAGGTGCCTTTTTTTTTGTATTTGGGGTGGGGGGCAGGGGATGACCGTGTCCCCCTCTGCAGCGAACAGTGCCCCTTGGCTGCAATGAATTGCTTGTGAAGGCCATTCAGAGATGTCAGCTGATGAGGAACCAACCTGCTTGCTTCTGTATGTTGGTTTTAGGGGTTGAAACACCAGTGCCCTATGTGACCGGTCCCAGGCTGTCCACGAAGGAGCAAATATTTAGAAGGAAGAGCTCCTAAATGATCCAGAAGATGAGCATGGTTCATCTAGCCCATTCATCACTGATCTTTCAGAAAATTAGGGTAGGTTAATGCACAACTCTGAAAGGAGGTGACTTTAACAGCAAACATCATTTGCAACAAGTCATCAGAGGAGCTCTGTTTAGCACGAGGCCTGAAGACTAGAGAAACCTGTCAGTCTCCATGAGAAATGCAGCCTTTTCTTCAGGAAATTGCAAATTTTACAACGTGAGGTACATGGTATAGACTCCCATAAAGCTGTGTGCCGGGAGAACAGCAGTCACATA
Source organism: Gavialis gangeticus (assembly GCF_001723915.1). Taxonomy (NCBI): domain Eukaryota; kingdom Metazoa; phylum Chordata; order Crocodylia; family Gavialidae; genus Gavialis; species Gavialis gangeticus. The sequence continues at coordinate 39,874,597 of NW_017729008.1, read as the reverse complement.
AATGCAAGCATAAAAAATGCCTTTGCCATGTAATGATGCTACAGCGCTCCGGAAACTTGACACCGGCCCTTGAGCTGACGCTTAAACTCCAGACCTAGAAACCAAATGCTTGTCCAAGTCCTAGTCAATTCAAGTAACTTTCCCCCCGTTCTTGAATTACGTTTGAGTGAAAACCTCTTAGCATAGTGGGTGCAATTTCCTGGTAATTGGTAAAGTTACCATAACTGCACTGTCATTTGTACACAGTGACATGTAATTGCATGTTAACTGCTGCTGTGGTTGCACGAGTGAAATGCAGTGTGCAATTAGGATGTAATTCCAAGTGCTGGCCCCAGTCCGACTTCCATTATATCACGGAGCTCCCCGGGGCTGACGCGCTGCGTGCCGTTCAGTTGCACGTTAACTGCCAAGGAGAACGTTTGCTTGGTGGCTTGTGTTTTCTTTGGTAGGTTGCCCTGGATTTCTAGCCTCTGGCCTCGAATCCTGGATGCCGAAGATTTACCAGCCCCTACAGCCTGTCTCTCTGAACCCAGGGGCAGAATTTGTTCATGCTTTGGTCCACTCTGGAGTTTCAACACCCCACCAGAGAGACCTCCTCTGCTTTTGGCTAGGAGGCTGCGCCCTGTGGGGAGATGTCAGGATGGGGTAATGGCAGGGGCTGTCTCTGTCTCCTTGCAAGGACTCAAATGCTGCCCGCCAATGAGTCCTTTATTCCTGTTGGCTATTTGGGTTGGCTCTGCTGGAAGCCTGAGCGGCATATATATGCGTTTCCTCATGCAGCGGTCTGTCTGTAGCCAAGCCTGTGATTACAAGTGTGAGTAGCCAAGTACCTGCCACCTTAAAAAGAGAGCCTGTTAGGTATTAGCTATAAATCAAAGGCAGGACCTGGCCACTGGGGATAGCTTGATCCCTAGCGAGTCCTGGGGATTGCTTTGGAGACTGTCGAGATCTCTGGAAAACCTCCCCGGTGCTGCTCTGCACTTTGATGAGGGAGGAAGGTGCTGCCAAAGCGAAAGTGAGGAGGAACTGGGGATGGCTAATCCTTTATCTAGGATTTACCCCAAATGTGGATTAAGCTGTGTTCTGTAGCTGGGGCTGTTTGGAGACAAATAGCTAAAGCAGATGTTTAAAGGAGAACTGAAGTTTATTATAGCCACTCTGCAGGCTGGCCCCCTGGTCTCTGGCACTCAGGCCCCTGCAGCTATGCCAAGCTGCTCTCTCCTGCCTGCAGAAGTGAATGAGGTCATGGGAAGAGGCGTGTTGGAGCCATAATCCCTCTGCTGAGTTACGGCTTCTTGGGAGCCCTGGAAATCCCCGGCGGGGGCAAAGAAAAAGGCCCAGGATGCAGCAGCGACAAAGCAGCCTTTCCAGGAGGGCTTCGAGGAGTTAATTATTTATTTAATGGGCTAAACTGAGATAACTCGGTGTTCCTGCCAGGTGCCTGCACCATATCGAGCCATTCTTCACCCATCCTTCTTACTTCACCAGCGGATGTAATGCTTGGCCATGGTGGCACATGGGTTATAGTGTCACAGAGAAGCAGGGCTGAAAGGGACCTTCAGAGGTCATCTGGACCAACCTGCTGCCTGAGGGAGGATTATCCCTATCCAAACCATCCTATTCAAATCCATTTTCTAACCTTGTAGCCAAACTACACAATCAACCCTGACGCAACAGAAAACATAACACCCTAACCTGCCACACGGAAAGCAGGGGGACCACAGTGGCCAATGTCTTGCTCCTATGGTAAAGATTGTGAATGTGTACAGAGGAAGGCAAAACCCCCCACAGTCCACACCAATCTGGGGTAAAATTTCTTCCTGACCCCAAATGTGGTGATCGGTTTCACTCTGAAAGGAGGGACAAGACCCTGTAGCCAGGAACCTCCGGGTTGAAGTCCCAGCCCAAACTCAAGCCATGAAGCCCAGGGGCACTGGCACAGCCCTGTCACAATCCCCAGCCTTGGCTGCAACCAACATGCAATGCCTTTGAGGACAGCTTAAAACCCCTCCCAACACATGTAGCAGTAGCTGGGGGTATTTCTGGGGGTATCCCAGCCTCATGTGGGTAGGCCAAGAGGGCAGATTAGCACATTTTAGGCCACCGAATGCTGCAAACCAGAGGGAGGGGGGGTAGGGGATGGATCAGTCTGGACAGGCCCTGCGTACCTGCTCTGTCTTGTGGTATCCGTTCTCTGCACCCATGGGTGACAGGACACGGGGCTAGGTGGCCCCATGGGCTGACCCAGGGCACGGGTACTTATATCCTTATGAAACCTAAGCCCTCTGCTGATCGCCTCGCAGGAAGGGGACCATCCAAGCAGAGGCAGGGTGGCTTCCCCCAAGTGTCCTGCCAACACCCCTCAGTCTGAAGCCAGGGAGGCAGCTGGGACAGCTTCAAGGCTAAGTTGGTCTCAGAAACTGCCAGGTACTTCCCATGGAAATGTCAGATCTGTTGAAGGTGGAGCGAGCGAGGATCTAGATTGCTTCCAAGCCCCTCTGTCACTTTGGCAAGCTTTACTTTTCTCCCATGTTTCAAGCAGGGGTTTCTCATAGGGAGAGGAGAAGTGAGGTATGTCAGAGGCAGGCACGGAGCCCCCTTCTCTCGGTCTCTCAGCCCGCATCTCCCTCATCACTCAGATCATCTTCCCATCCTCACAGCCTCTTCAGCGTAATGTGGTTTTAAACTAATGAGAACAAAAACTGAAAAGCCTTGATCCTGGTCCTGGAGCTGCCTCTCAAGTGGCCTAACTGATCCAGCAGCCATGTGAGAGCATCTGGCATCCCCACTGCATGAATGCAGTAGCCTCCACTTCTCTTCTGCAAAGGGGTTCGTACCAAGAGCTTAAGCAAGAAGACCCCCGAACCTTCAACCTGGCAGCTCTGTATGGTCTGTAGGCGTGTCTGAAATGGAAAATAAACTTGCACTTGGACTTGTAACCCCTCCATCACAAATCTAAGCCTGCATTAATGTTCTTCCTGACTAAAGGACTTGGCTTTCCCTTACTCGGGCATTTGCTGTGAATGCGACAGCTGCAAAAGGGCCAGGTGATGCTAAATGGAAGGCTTCCTACTGCCATTTCTGCAGTTGATCTCCAAGACAGGATCACATGAGATGAAAATAATTTCCAGTTGGAGTGGCCCTCGCTGCCCTCAACCCGGTTCCTAGAGGAGACAGCTGCCTGCATTGTTGTCTTGTTGGCACTTGCAGCACAGAAAGAGACTGAATAGCTTACGGGGGGGAAAATGTGATCTTGCTGTGGTTTTGAAGGCTAGGGAATATTGTGGGGCACCTCGGCCCCTGAGCTTCGTCTGTCCGGGGATAGCAGGAACTTCGCTGTCCGGGAGAAGGTGTGAGCATCTCTGCTGAAATCCCTTTTGCTGCCTTTTACATCTCCTTGCAGAAAACCACAAATTCACCCTGATGCCGGTGCAAAGCCAGACCTGGCTTCAACCAGAAGGAAATAAGCCGCAGCGGTCAGATTGTTAGGTCTGGGCCCTTTCCAGGATGTCAAGCCGCAAGTTTGAGTAGGAATCGTGAGATAAGATTCGAGGACCTGCGTCATTCAGGAAGTCAAACCGTGTGATATTATTAAGCCTTCCTGGCCTTACAGCTGATCAGCTAGAGAGGTCAGGGTTTACTGTGGGGAGATTAGTGAATGATCTGTATGGATACTTTTGACACAAGGGCAGGATACCCCTGGTAAAGGATGCCCAATGTTCACCTCAAGTGCTCAGCTACTGTCACGTCTGATAGTTTGGGTAGGTGTCATGTATTGGGTCCTATGTTCCCATGAATGCACCCCTCTTTTATTTTTTTGTAGTGAAATGCACCTTTTTTTTCCCCCTTTGAGGCCACAAGAAGAGAAAGGAGGGGTTTCTCCCCGTACCAGAAAGGTAGCACATATTTTTTTGCCTTAGATCTGAAATCAGTTTTTCTCAATGTCTATCTGATGATTACATCAGGCTAGATGCATGCTTGGTTTTGTTAAATATGTGGGACACCAATTGCAATGACTCAGATGTTCCCTGAGGTTTCTGGTCAAACTGGGCCAGCCTTTGCGTGACTTCTGGTGCAGTTCTGAATCATGGGATATAACGATGGCCAGACTACACCCCATCTAACTGACTGCCCTATCTCTGACAATAATCAGCACCAAATGTTTCCGAAGCCATGTCAGGAAGCTGTATAGCAGGTAGCTGTTAAATAACCAACCCAGGTTTTTCTTTTTTCTTCTTGACTTCAGGCGGGAAGCGGCCCTGAAACACAAGTGGGACTGTGTATATTTGGACGATCAATCCAGCCTTTGTTCATATCCTACTATTTGTTGCAATGCTGTTCTGCCTCATTTTATTCTGCAGGTTAATTGCCAAGTGTAGTGATGTGACCCCTTGGATCAGTTGAGTGTTGTGAGTTTTGCCATGTATATCCAACCTGAAATGTCCACCAGTGGGTGCTTGGGGTCTGGAGCTTTGGCCTGTAATTGTTTTCTTACTGCTTTAGTGTTGAAGGTATAGCTCAGATGCTAACAATTCCCGCAGGCCAGAGCTTCCCAGTGCCTCCTTCTCTCGTGAATCTTAGATGCTTGTAACTTTTGCCCACATTAATTTGCAGGTGAGAACAAAGCCGATCAACTTGAGGCATATATTGCTTGTGAGCTTAAGCGAGGAGCAGTTTGTAAGCTACTTACGTAGGCGAGAGAATGGGAGTCCAAGCGACTATTGTGGTTGTGGCCATAGGTGACTGCTCTAAGAGTAGAAGTGAAATGATGCAGACGGTGCCAAATGAAGCAGATCAGCTGTGCTGCAACACATGGGGGTCGTCTTGTTAAGCAGGGAAAGCCAGGCAGGTACTCCCAGGGCTTGAGGGACCCTATTTTATGCGGGAAGTTTCAGGGTGTGCAGAACTGGCCCCACAAGCTCCTAGAGCACGTTCCCAGGGGGACAGATTGACCTCGGAAGACATGGTCCTTGCCTTGTGACTTCCACAACAAGTCAGGGCAGCTCTTTTCCTTTTATAGCAAAATATCTTCTTCTTTTGATATCAGCATATCTCCCTTAATGCAAAAATTTCATAGACATTAGGGCTGGAAGGGACCTTGCAACATCATTGGGTCCAGCCCCCCTGCCCCAGGGGCAGGAAGTCATCTGGGGTCAGATCACCCCAGCAAGATAAGCATCTTTCTTTTTGTAGCAAAATGTACAGGCAAACTATATGGGCATGCATGCTTTTGAAATAGGGTCGGGTATATAGAGAAGGCTGCAGGGTTCTGGGCTGCCTTGCTCTCTTTCCGTAAAATAAACTGATGTCCTCTGCTAATCAGCAGCACAATTTGACACCACCTTTGTGTGGCAACAGTTTGTGGTGCGACAAGGAGTATGGACTTTTGTGTGGCAGCAGTTTGCGGTCCAACAAGGAGTATGGACGCCTGTTTGCTTGTGCTTTGCGCTGCTGTGACAAATTTTATGGTGGCACAAAGGTGGCAAAAGTTGCCCTACAAAAATGATATAATCTAACTTTGCACTTAATTACATCTTGTAAGTCTTGGCCCTGTAAAATACTTCAGCATCTGCCTAACTTTAAGCATCTAATGGACCTACTGAAGTCAGCCCCTGCCTTAGCAAATGTGAGCTGTAGCCAGGACTTCATGCTTCTTGCTATGTAGTATCTGGCAACCAATTTCAGACTTCACGGTGGCAGCCCTGACAGAGCTCTAAAAGCCTCCATTGCCCCTATTGGCACTGAAGGAAAGGACCTCTCTCATGGGAGGGGATCTACACAGTCCCTGTCCACTGCTCTACCTACTGAGCCATGCTGCCTAGAGGTAGGGTAGGATGCTGTCTGCTGCTGTAGCATACGCTTGGATAGCGTGCTCCACTGAAGCTGCATGGCACACTATCCAAGAAACCTGGGCAATAGCTATACCAAAATCCTGCACAGTGGATGCTGTTCTCTGATGGCTGCCCATTCTGGGCCCTTGCAGACAGAGCTCCACCACCAAAGACCTCTTTGTTGGCAGTCCAAACGAGTTCAAGTGGAGGACTGGGAACGTGGTGACCCAGTAGATCTTAGCATGTATGTTCAGTTAATCAAGCTGTTGGGACTTTTCATATGTCCCCCCACAAACAGGAGGCCCTTGCACAGGTCACAGCAGTCATGAGTTTTCCCTCCAGAGGACTCAAGGGGAATGAAACCCTTAGTGCCAGCTCCTACTCTTCCTATTTGCATGATCCTATTCCAACCTGGTCGAGCCCCTGAGAAACTGGTGACTGCAGCAAATGGGTGCACCCTCTTGCTTGCTGCTTTCTGTGATTCAAGCATGAAGGCCGAGTTGATGGCGTGGGTACAGAAACAAGTGATTGTCAAGGGCTTGAGAAAGGCAGATCAGATGCCTGATCAGTGGAATAGGATCTGGCCTCTAATGACTTCATCCTCACAATCCTCCGTGGGGTAGCTAAGCATTCGTAATCTCCTCCTGAGAAAACCAAGAGTCGGGGAGCGTCAATGGCTTGACCAAGATTTCTGGCAGAGGGGGAGTAGAGGCCAGGAGCCCCTTTTTTGGGATTCGTGGGCACACACCGGGGATGGGTGAGCTGACATTTGTGGTGATGGGGGTCTTATTAGCTCTGAAATGACATAAAGATAGGAAAAGGCTGGCCCACTGGATGAGGTGCTGTGTTTCGGAAGGACCTAGGTCCTGCCCCTGGTTCTGGATGTTGGGCAACTCAATTCACCTCTTCGTGCCTCCGTTTCCTTTCTTTCTGTCAGTCTGTCTCGCCATGAAATATCTCCTCCTACGGTTTTGTACGGTGCCCGGCACAGCCGTGGTCTGTAGCAGTGTCTATGTTCAGTGACCCCGCGCTCACGCTCTCTCCTCCTGTTTGCAGCTGTTAACAATCGACGACAATTTCTGCGGCCTGGATATGAACGCTCCGCTGGGAGTATCGGAGATGGTGCGGGGCCTTCCTATCTTCACCGAGGACAGGGACAGGATGACGTCGGTGATCGCGTACGTCTACAAGAACCACTCGCTGGCTTTCGTGGGCACCAAGAATGGCAAATTGAAAAAGGTAGGCTCGGCCCATCCTGGCCTTCTCCCTGACTTGGTGTTGCTAGTCCCTCTGGAGGCCAGCTGTCTTGAGATGAGTAGGAATGTGGTTTTCTAGCTCGGGTGCACGGTTTTTCATCAGTTCAATTGTTTTGCTGGTGGTGAGACTGCAACAAAGGGTGTAGGCAGATGCATGCCAGTGAAAAGACCTTCTCTTTAGGCAGAGTCTGTCAGAAGATGGACAAGTTTGAAAGCAAAGCCTGGATCTCACTACCTCTGTTCTTGTGCAATGGCGCAATGTTGATCCGAGTGCAATTTTTTCAAGTTCAGACTCTGTCTGGTTGAGAGGTTGATCGTCAGATAGCAGAGTGCTTTGGGGGACAAAGAATTTACTGGAGTTGTGGGGGTTGTTAAGAAACACAGCTCGTGTTTTGGAGATGTTCCTTCATCGGAGCAGAGCGACTAGATATGCCTTTGCCACAAGCTGCCTGTGGATTTTGTGGTTGCTCTATCTAGGTCAGGTTGGGCGTTCATGCTAAAATAGAAAGAAGAGCTGTGCTTGAATGGTAAAAGGCATTGTGTTTACTGGGTAACCATGGCCAACTTAATATAAATAAATATCCTTTCTGGAATATCTTGGTTCACAAAGTTACTCTGGCCCTGCCACGTGAGCTGTGCATGCCTCTGGCTTAGCTGTAGCTTTATATTACAACAGCTGCTGTAATTTGTCACTTGGGGCAATTAGCTTTGGCTTCAAAAGGCAAAAACTGAGATTGAGGGACCTTTACCTGTAGCTTTGGCAGGCATTTTGTTCTTCAGCTACCAAGTCCTGGTACACGTGATCTTGCAAGGGTAAAGATGGGCACCGTGCCCTCTCCAGAGCATTGCATAACATTGTTGGTGTTTGCCTGCACACTTGGCCCGAGGGATGTTCCTGCTGTGAAACAGCGTGTGTTGCAGGTGGGACTGTTGCTGCTCCAGACTATAATGAAGATACTCCTGGGGATGATGCTCCCTAAGAGGCCAGGCAGGATGTGGGCTGAGCGGTCCTCAGGGGGGAGCCTCAGAAGCTCAGTGCTGGGGTTGGAGATTTGGGCTGTAGCTTGTGCTGCTTTCTTTTCAGTTCCCTTTGCAAAGAAAAACAGCCTGCAAGAAGGGAGAGTGTGTGTTTGCAGGGGGGTGTTGTGACCACCTATGACTTACCTTCCCTAGGTTGTACTTTCTATCCTCATTGATGTCATCGTGGACGGTCTAGTTTCCTGGCTGTGCATGGAGTCCATCAGGAAACCAAAGAGACTCAAATCACAATTTTTTTCTGAAACATAAGGCACGCATCCCTCCCCGTTGTGAGACCTTCATAGGCATCTTGCAAAGTAAATGAAGGCACAAGCCCATTTCTTTTGTCCTTTGTAGGTTTGTGATGGGCTCTAGAAATTGATCCCTTTTTACTGGAGAAAACAGAAAACAGGGACATCCAGGTTGGGAAGGCTTTGGTTTTAACTGTGTGTAGTGGTGACCAGAGACGTCCTTACAGGGTAAAGAATGAGTAGCTGCACTGCCGATGGTAACCTTGGAGAACTGTGGTTTTATTCATGGTTGCTAAATCTGAACAATGTTCTGCCTACAGTAGCTAATGGGGAGTAGATGTGTGAGAGCAATGCTGGGATTGCCAGACTGAGTGGGCTTTGAGAGACAGCTTTCCTCATGCTGCCGTTGTCTAGGGTTGTGCTCTTTGCTTGGTTTTGGCTTGGCTAATATCAGGCTTTCTGAAATGGGTCCAGCAATCCCTGAAGAATACCTCTCATCTCACGTTCCCCATTGCTGGGAAAACTGTCGGTGCTACTGCTTGCATCCCTTTCCATCCTGCACCTGGGGACCCCTCTGAGCTTTGAACACCAGCCTCCTTCCCTCCTCATCTGGGAAAGTGGTGCATCACCCTGCGTCTCTGGCATGGATGGCAGAGCCCACTCTCCAGCCCGCTCGGCCCACCTGCTCCTGATCACATGCTGCTAATCCTGAAACATGGTGGAGGAGTTTATCCACGGGTGCCCATGCAGCCACTCTTCACATTTCAGTCTCCACAGTGCTGGAGACCTACTCTGGATCATCTTCACTACCATATTTCTAGGACTGGCTCTTGTGAGCAGGAGCAGACACGAGTGCTGGGGAGCTAGTGTAGACACGATGTTCCCCTGCGTTGCAAGGCCTCAGCCCTGCTATTAGACTTTCCTGAGAGCTTCAGTTTTTTGCCTGGTTTCTGGCAGTTTTTGGGACCTTTTTAGGTTTCTCACATTCAACTGGAGTTCTGGATCAGGAAGTGAGGAGGAGGAGAGGCTAAAAGGGATATTTCCATTGATGCTGTAACTGCTCGCCCATCTTGCTGGTATAATGTTAGATTATTATGTTGGTTAAGAAAATACCTCCTATGGGTCTGGAACAGTTTGTTGCGAGAGATTATACTCAATCATGTCACCATGGCCAGGGGTTTGATATTGTCTGGTTCCTGCTGGGTCCTAGCAATTGTGTTCTCACACGTACTAAGGCAACTTAACAAGGTGACTTAAGCCATGTTGGAGCAGCACGTGTACACATGCAGCTCCTTGACATGCTGGCAGCGATCTTGTTGACTTATTTGACTTAACTAATGTGACTCAAGATAATACATCTTGAAGGTGCATTGTCTTGCTCTGCATTTAATTCGACTCTGCTCCACATACGTGTGTATGCTCTGACAGTTAAGTCAACTTAAAAAGTTAAGTTGGCTTAACTCTCAGAAAGTTAGTACATGTGTATGCACCCGATGGTAGTTCATTACTATTTCCCCTGCAACAGGCTGGTTGCTCTCTGCCAGTGCACTTCTGGGTCAGCCCTGACGGTTGTTGCAGATTTTTCCATACATTTGCTTGTCTTGAAGGCATGAACTTTATGTATTTGTTGATACTAAAGGGTTTCCTGCTAGGTATAAGCAGAAACTATTTGGGTAGACTTCTTTCTCTGCAGCCTAGACTTTATTGATGAGTGTGCATGCATGTTTTTTTATATGAAAGACACAGAACATATATCATGTTCTTGATGCACACCATTCGTGAGAGCCCTGCAAAGTACCCACAGCCATAAAGCAATATCAGTTGGTTGATACACAAATGTTATACATGTCAAAGGAATTTATCCAATGACACATGCAATAGAAGTAAAATATTGTGCTTTACAAGAACGTATCATTAAAATGAAAGCTAGTAGCATATCGGGAGTCTGGCCATGTAACCAAGACAACAGAGAAGAAAGAAAAGGGAAAACTAAGATAAAGGATGCTGGGGTGGGAGGTAGGGAAGAGAGTGAGGCAAAATCAAAGATGATATAAATGAAAGATGCAAAATGCAAAGTGACCTGTAGGAAAACAAGAGGGCAAAGCCCTTTACTGCCAAAGCCCCTAGCTCTGCTTGCTGGATCCAGCGGCTCTGCTGGCCATGTGAGATGAGAGAAAAAGAATAGTGCAGGACTAGGAGGCCCAGGTTCGATGCTTGCATTGCCACAGGCTTCTTGTGTGACCTTGGGCATGCCACAGCATCTCCCTGGGCCTCACTTCTCCATCTGCAGAATGGAGATAATACTCCCCTTGCCCAGAGGAGCATCGGGAGTATTAACACGCCAGTCATTGCAAGCGGCAGTCAGACACACAGCCACGGGAGTCATAATAATAAGTATTTAAACTAGGCAGCTCATGCATTCTTGGATGGGATACGAGCCCTGAGTCCTGACCGCCTGTGGTCATTAAAGTTTTTGTGGTGCTTTTCAGAAGAAATATTTCACTTCTGGGGCTGCGGTGGGATCCCAAGGTCTATAATTGCTTCCTGCTGTTGCTGTTGGCTGGGGTGCTGTGCTGCTGTTCTTGCCTTGAGCTGTTTAGCATTGCTGCGTGCCATTGTTTCATCGCCACGTTGCACTCCAGAGGTGGCTGCGTTGCAATGGCCAGCACTGAGACTCCTCTATACAGGACATACTGTGTCAAGAGCTGCGGGCGGAAAATTCCCAGGCAGAATTATTATTGGTCTCCTTTCTAGTTCTCAAAGCATATTGCTTTCTTGAGGGTTTATTTGGGTTGTACTCATTTTGGTTACTTCCAGGCTCTCTTTTTTCCCTGCTCTGTATATAGCAAACCCTGGACGTATTGGAAAGTAATGTAGTTAATACTACTGTTTGTGCCTTTTGCAAACCAGTTACCTAAGTAAGCCAAAGTTTCCTCTAGACTATCTAGATCTCTGCTTTATCTTGTTTTACCTCTCTCGTCTCTGCTCACAGCATGGATTAAACGCTCAGCTCTTCTCCAGAGTGGCGGTAGAGGGCTAATGGACTACTGCGGTATAGCTGATGCTGTCTCGCAGGGGATCTCAGCTACTGTGTTTTCAGACTCCTTTTCTTACCATGCGTGACTATCTGATTTATCATCATTATCTGCCAGTGGGTAGTGGTCAGAACTGTTCTCCACATCCTATTTAAGCATGCCTTAGTTATGCAGCTGGGAGGCATGGCTGTTCACAATTTTGGGGGCAGAAACATCTTTTGTGGCTGACAAACAGTTTAGTTGAAACCAGACTTTTTTGGTGAGAGAATGTCAATTCTGCTGAAAGTTTCTGCGCACCCCCCAGGATTTTTAACCAAAAGATATGCTTCGGAATTGGCTTGAAAATATTGTTTTGTTCCAGGTTTTTAAACCGTGAAAAAGGGAAACAGTGGTAAGGTAATAACCCCCAAATGTTTGTCAGCTTGGAAACAAATGTTCCTGTTTAGAACTGGCTTAAAGCGTCCCGTGGGAAGCAAGGCCTTTTCGAGTAAAAGTATTTCAGAGGAAGATTTTGTGTGTGAGTACGTGTGTGTTGTGTGTTTTCTATCAAAACTTCTTGCAGGAAGAATCAGCCTAAATACCGACCTGTTACCTCTTATGTCCTGTGTCTATCGCTTTTGATATCAAACGCCGTCAGCTGGAGACGGCCCTGGGGATTGTCAGAGTCTGCAGTAAAAGTCTGGCTCATGTTGAGAGGTGAGGGTTTAGGTTCGGATCTGAGAGCTCTGAAATCTATGCTCAGCATTTGTTTTTGTCCCAAGTATGGGCAATGTGTGGACATCAGTGGCTTTTTAAAAAATCTGTCACTGTCTTATCCTGAAGTGCTGCAAGAAAGATTTTGCCTGTGTCCCAAGGATAATTGGGGAAGTAGGATCCTAAAAGTCGAGGGTCCCGTCCAGGACAAAAGCCACCAAGCCTATTTAGAGCCAGACATTTCTTCCCAATCCTCCAGAGGGGCTGAATGCACAGTTCTGGGTTTGTCCCAGCCGCATGCTGTGGCTAACTAAGTTGAAGAGTAAGCACCTGCCTCCCACCCATCATCAGATGGGAGCACCACAACTACTGGTGCCACACACTTCACCCACAGGGCTGATATCTGGGTGCCACAATGGAGCAGCAGGCCATTTTTTTAAGAGGCGGGGAAAGGAGTTGTTGCTAGCTTGTGACCCAAGGGGGTGGCATTACCAGGATCTTCAGCAGAGTCATGGCTTCTCCATTTGGGAAGTGCTGGAGGACAGACAGGGAAGAAGCAGCTGAAATGGCACAGGGGTGTCTAGATTAGTGGCAACCCAGAGCTGTTCCCAAAGCTCTGTCTTGCAAGGGGAGGAACTGGAAGATGCTGCAGGATTGCAGAGTCCAAAGCTCCCAACCCCGCCTTGCATGTGCAGCCCTTGTAGGGGTCAGCGGGGGACTCAAGTCTTCTTAAGAAGAGTGTGAGGACTTTACAACACTGCAAGACTGCAGTGTCCAAGTGTCACCACCTTGTGGCTGTGGTATCCCAAGAGAAGGACATGAGCAGGGGCTCTATAGGACAGGCTCTGTTGATTCATCCCCACTGGGAACCATTTCTAATAATAAAACCACAGACAAGTATGTCTGGATGGGGCCTTCAGAGGTCACCTAGTCTAACCACCCACCAGCGGCAGGACCATCCCTCTCCCTGTTTCTTCCCAACCCTCATCAAGGCCGGGATGTAATTGGGCACCGTGCCTTAGTCAGGGGAATAATAGATTTATTTATGCACAAACAATTTACCAGGATAAATAAGCATTGGAGAGGGGGAAAACACAGCTGAGGAGAGAGTGGTGGTGGTGGCTGTGTGTGGGTTGGTGTAATTGGGTCACACGGCTGCAGAGTACAAAAGCAGCGCATGGCAAGAGGAGAGAGAGCTGTTTGTTCCTTTCCACCTCAGTGCGGTTCCTACCCAGGTGGCCGGAGCTGATAAAAGAGCCCCTGGTTTTTCATGTGGGTGTCTGGTAAGTGCAAGGGCACACGCTGAGCCCTCGCTGTTCTCCAGGGGATCGGGTTTGGGAACACGCAGGGGACGAGGAGTCCTGCCTGGTTCTGATATTCCCTGGAGGTTATTTCGCGGTAGACAACTAACTCCCCACGAGGTGAGATGAAGGCGGGGAGAATAAACTTCCTTCTCCACCTCCTGCTTGGAAGGAGTCTGGCTTGTGAAAGTGAGGAGGGTGTTTGTGAATGGACTTGACTGCACTGGAGATAAGGAAGAGGAGTTTTCTGCTGGCAGGTTGGCTTCGCCCATCCCTCCAGAACCACGTGAAGCCTTAGCCGTTTGCTCGGTGGTCGTGGGGCTGGGAGCTGCTGTTTTCTTCACCTGTGTGGGATACTTACAGGGACCAGAGTTCTCTGTTTTTCCTCCAAACAGGTAGAGTGCTATACTTAAGAGAACCCTGCCAATATGTTTCACTCTTGCCTCTGGCAGGACCATGTCTGAACACTTGTAGTTCAGTTGTGTGGGACATACCTGTCAGGCCTAGGGACAGAAATTACACACAAACCGGTTTAAGTCATCAGAAACTGGTTTAAACTTGTAACAGAACAGAAGCTCAGTGCGCATAACTTAGTTTCAAGATGGCTGAAACTGGTGTAAGATAAACCTGGTTGAATGTAGGATCAGACTTAACTGATGTGGGTCAAACCAGTTTATGAAACTTCTGTCCCAGGCCCCTTCCTCGTTCAAGTTAAATCACAGTCCCCCAGAAACCCAGCATGCTTTGCAGTCCTGGGCTGATTGTGCTGTCTGCTCCAGAGAGCAGGGTTGGCCACACTCTTCTGCTCCCTAGCTGGAGCAGTGAGGCCTAGCTGACAAAGGGAAAACCCTGCTGGGGATGCAGCCCAGTCTATGGGGGGTGGGGGGGTAATGCCCCCCACCCCAGGCAAACACCAGTTGGGGTCTGGGGCTAGGGCGGGGGTTTAAACACCCCTTCCCCCACTCAAACGTACTGCTGGCTGCAACTGTGGACTCCAAATCCCAGAGGCACCTGGAAGCTGGAAGAGAAAGTGATGAGCAATCCTGCAGAGTCCTGTTGCGGTAATTCTGGACTGAAAATCCCAGAGACCTCAGGGGCAGCAGGAAGAGAAAATGAACACATAGCCAGAACCGTGCTCTAGCGCCCCCGGGCTTTTGGCCTGAGCCGCTGCAGGCATGTGGCTGCATTTCCTGGATCAAAGGTAAATGGCTGTTCACTTCTGTTTCAGTTTAATCCAATTAACTTGCAAAGACCGTATCAATTCAACCTTGGGCCTTTTCTCTGTCTGTACTGTCTGGTTCAGCATGCACAGCCCATTCGGGCCACGCTGCTTGTGCTGAATTCCCCAAGAAAGGAGCCCAGCTGGTGCTGATGGCAGCATTTAAATGGAGAGCTACCTACTAAGAAGTGGAGTGAGACTCCTTAGCTTCGTCCATGTAATGGTGTAGTGAGCAATGCATATAACAGCAGGTGGGTGTAGCAGCAGCCTGCGGAGCTGTGATGAGTGCTAATTTGGACTGCAGTTCCTAGCACTCCCCCATACCTGGGGCACAGGGAAAAAGGAAGAGGAAGCATGAGGCTGGAGTAAGGAGGGGAAAGAGGAGCCTGCACATGATACCTGGGCGGCCCTACAGAAGAGTGCACTGCGGAGCCAGAGATCCCACTCCGCGGTGCACTCCTCTTGTGTAGGCTTTGTCTACCCGGGTCTTAGAAACCTCCAAGGATGGAGAGTCCACAACCTCTTGAGGTAGCCTGTTCCAGTGCTTTACTGTGCTCCTAGTGAAAACGTTTTTCCCAATATCTAACTTAAACTTCCCTTGCTGCAACTTGAGACGGTAGCTCCTTGTTCCAATGTTCCTTTATCTCTTAACTGTTTCCTCCCTTGGCCTGTTGGCTTGTGACCCTAACCCCTACGATTTCCTATAGAAAAATGGGAACTTCCCCTTGTTTTTGTGCCAGTTTCTGGGGCTGCGGGGTTGGCACAATAGCAAGCATTAGGTAATGTCAGCATTGTGACTTGACCTCAATTTGACCAAGCGGTGTATGGTGTTCTGGTGCCGTGATGATGATGGCTGCAGTGAAAGGCCCGAGATAGGAGCTCCCCCCCCCATTGCTATCCAGTCCCTTCTGTTTTGGGAGCGGAGGGTGGCCAGCCTTTTAATTCCTGGAAGTGGGGTTGATGAGCAAGGGGCTTCTTCGGTGTCTCATGTATCCTGCAGTGCAGTGACTGGTGAATGGATCCTAGTTAGGTCTTGCGGCTGCAACATGCTACAGCGCTGTCTAGAGTTCCCCATGGTACTGAGCACAGCAGAAAGAGCCGCCTCCGCCTGCTATGGGGGGTTACGTTTCCCAGCAAAACCAATTGATTTTCCCGGCACAGAGCACTTGCGTGCCCCTTTCTCCTCTCCCCCCGGTGCTATGGCGCCCTTCTGCAATCAGGGTGCTGTGATGGAGGATGCTCCCGTGGTGTGACTGTCTCTCGCGGGTGCCGCTGTTTGTCTCCGGCGGTGATTTCGAAGCGTCTCAGCGTGTAGGTGGAGATGAGGTCTCGTGACCATGGAATGAGATTTGCAAATGACTCTCTAATCCCTGCAGATCCAATCTGTACTTCAAAGTGGTGGCGCTGGGCGGCTGCGTCGCCAGGGCTGCACCAGGCATTTGGATTTGAAGTAGAAAACCAGCCTGGGAGACACAGCAGAATCAAAGGGGCTGACAGCACAGAGAGCAGCAGGGGCTGACTTCAGCGTGCCCCTTTGCACTTTTGGGCTGCGTGTGTCAGCCCCTTCAGCCGGAGTCGTCACACGGCTAGTGCCTGGGGGGCAGGCCATGGTACCACCAGGATGCCCTGTGCTGCTTTGGAGCAAGCGGAGTGCCAGGTGGGGCAGGGGCAGCTGGGCATGTGCCGCTTCTGGCTCCTTTGCTGGAAGATGAAAGTGTCGTGCCTACAGCTTGCTGTGAGCCATGTGCTGAAGGCTGCCAGGCTTGTCGTGGCGTTGAATGCCACAGCTCCTTGGGGCAGGTAGGGGCCGTGTGCCATAGCTGGGAGGGCAAGCTCCCACACCTTGCATCACTGTGCAGGGTAGTGGTAATGACAGCCTGGGCTGCATGGGGTCCCTGCAAGAGCGAAGGTGCCACTAGGTCAGTGGTCCCTGCACTGTGCTTTTCCTCCTGCAGTCGTTGCTTGATGAGACATTAAGTAATCAGCTCAGTTCTTCCTCCACCACTCCTGCCGTCCCCTGATGACAGAGTGGGGCTATTTAGCTGTCAAACGCTCCATCTAATGCCCAGATGGACATCCCAGCCAAAAGAGTGGGCTCTTGTCTCTCTTTCTCTCCTCTCCCCCTCCCTGTGCCTGGGATAATGACTTTCCCGTTAGCTCTCTAAGTGCCTTTTGCATCTGCCTTTCATTTGAATGCGTCTCGCCGGCTGACCCTTCTTACGGGAAGTCAGCTTAAGTGCGATTCTCCTAATTAGTTTTGCTTTAATGTAATCTTTTGAAAGAATTTTATCAAAAGAAGGAGCCTTCCGCCCACTCCGTTGTTTCAGAGGCTTGTTCAACGCACTGTCTCTAGCTTGGTTTTTCTCTTCCCCCTTTCTCCAGATAGTCCATCATTTGCATACTTGATTAGGCTTTGTCCCTTCTCAGGGAGCTGGTTGGAATAGGAGCCAGGCCACAATGAGACGCCTTCTTCCCTCTGCCAGCAGGGACTGTGCTGTGCCCCTACCTGGCCCAGGTGCTGCTTCCCCGTGTCCCTGCTGCTCTCTGCCCCGCATGTGTCATCGCTCCTTGACCCTCTAATCATTTTGGTTGCTCTCCAATTTGTCCACAACTGTTCTGTAATGTGGGGCTCAGAACTGGGAACAGTACTCCAAATGTG
>NW_017729008.1:39850609-39852335 GCF_001723915.1 Gavialis gangeticus | reverse complement strand
CCTGGTCCCTCATCCCTGGTCCAGGCTCCGGCAAGCTGCAGATACTGCTGCAGGAAAATCCCCCTCCCAAGGCCCTGCCCTGGCTCTTGACCTGGAAGAAGCTGAAGGCGGCATGTGGCCTCAGACAGAGCGGAGGATTTCTGGCTCTGTTCAGCACCAGGCAATGATGCACTTGCAGGTGCCGATGGGGGTGCTGGGAAACTGGAAGTTATAGCCTCCTGTTTGTGCCTTGGTTTCCTCATCTGCAAAACTTAGGTTATACTATCTCCCTGCTTCCTGGGTTGCAGTAAGGTTTGCCCCTGGCGGTTAGCGGTCGTTCTGGGGAGGGCTCCACAGAAATGCAAATTGCTGTTACCCCTTTGGCCTCAGTAGTGCTGTGTAGGGCTGTGTAAGGCTCTTTCCATGAGGAGGAGAATCCACAATGAGAGTCAGGTATATTCCTGGTCTAATCTTATTTATAAAATTGTGCACAAAGTCCTTTTCCTCTGAACAGCAGCAGCAGGCAGAAATCCCTGTCTGCCACTCTGGTGAGCCCTGAGGCGCACAAGCCCTGTCTCTCTGCTTCCTTGCAGGATCACACTCATAATTTCTTCTCTTACCTTTTTAACTCCCGACAGGCACAGCCTGCACGCTTAGCCCCCAGCCCTTCCATCTGCAACCGGGAAAGCCCCTCAGTCCCATGTGGCTCTGCTCTGCCCTGCTATATAGCCTGGCGCTTTCTGTTGCCCCCATCTACCATTGTCTGCTACTAGTTTAATGCTACCAGGGAGCTTGATCTCTCTCTGCATTGAGCCTAAAGGAGGCTGCGGAGCACATCTACTGGTTTCACTGAGGTTTGAGATTGTCTTTGGATCTGAATCTCACCTGCTGTCAGCCATAAGTAGCTTCCATCCTACCATGACAAGGTCTCAGATGCCCGTGCTACCAGGACAGGAGGCTGCTGTAGGTACAAGTGAGTCCTGTGGGATCCCAGCTTTTGCATCAGCCATCCCTATAAGGCTCCTGTCTGTCTCATGCAGAAAGTGCTGTGAGGTGCCTTCCCACCTGGAAACCTCACTCTTACCCTTTATAAAGGCAGTGCGTGCGAGGAACATCACAGCCCCTCCCATTGCGCTGAGTAGGTGAAGGTCCCAGGAAGAGGGCTGGGCATGTGTGTGACATTCAAATGCATGTAGGCCGCTTGGAAAGGGCACTGGCGAATTAGTCAGGAAGCACCTGGCACATGCACATGCCCGCAGGAGCAGAGCTCCTAACCTCGGCCCGGTGCATTTTCCTTCCTCCCAGATCTGTTTGAGAGCCCCAGGAAACAACACTAATGTAATTGCATGCATTACCTGAGCAGGGACGGCAGGTTGTAGAAGCGGACCCCGGGCTATTGAAAGGGAACGCCTCTCTCCCTGTTGACACCTGAAGCCCAGGAAAGCGCGATTTGATTTATGAGCAGACTTTTAATTAAAAGGGGAAAAGCAGCATGCCTCGCCTTGTTAGGCTCAGTGACTGTCAGCCTGAGCTCGTGCAAAGTCTCCCTCTCTCCCACCCTGCGCCCCCAGTCTCCCCGATGCTACACAAGCTGCAATTGCTCCATGGGAAGGATGCTTTTGCCCTGAGGACAGACTCCCTGGCAGCTTGCCGACTCTGCTACCTAATGCAAGTTGGTGCACTTACTTTGCAGACAGCGCACGCTCTTTATTTAAGGGGAGACTGCAGCAGGATTTTTTTTGGGGGG
>NW_017729008.1:39843977-39850237 GCF_001723915.1 Gavialis gangeticus | reverse complement strand
GGGGGGGGGGGGGAGGTTAACAACTTCAGCTGGGACGCCTTCATTATTCCTCATCAGCCTCACATTGGTGCTGCTGCAGCTCTGTGGGGCTCAGTGTCATTTGTCAGGAGCACGGCTGCCAAAGCACCGCACCAAGGAGCATGAAATATTTGTGGCTTTAGTTGTGGCCCCTGCAGAACTGAGCAGTGCTGAAATTTTGGAGTGATATCGGGGAGGGGAAGGAAGGGGCTGGGGGAGGAGGAATGCTTGCAGACCTTGGGGGGATCTGTTTCATTGCACTAATGATTCTTTCTCTTAAGGTAGGAAAAACTTGGGCTTCCAAACCACAGCCGTGCCCTTTAACCCCTTTTAAGCAAAGCCATAAGCTAGTGCATCAGCTCTCTGCCCCTTGATGAAATTAGTAAACCTATAATTGCCTGCTGAGGGTGCAGATGGGGAGTTTCAAGGCTGGACTGTTAATCAAAACTGAACCTCCGTCCTGACCCTTCTTGAGGACCATGCCCTGTTGCGGCCAGAAATTGCTATGCTCAAACGGCACTTTCTGCACTTGCATCCTCTGGTTTTGCTCATGTTTCGGGTGGCCCGCTGGGCTTTCATTCAGAAAAGCACTTAGCTGCGTTGCTCCTAAGTACGTCTCTGTGTGGTCCTTAGTGTTTGGTTATTAGTCCTAGCAGCCTGTGCTGCAGTGCTCGCCAGTCTCCTAAGTGACATAAGGTTGACCTGGATCAGTGCACGGATGGGAGATCTCCAAGGGCAATGGAGAAGCTGCTGGAAGTGGGGCAGGAGGCAGTGCTTTGCACAGACCCAGTGCCCCAGTGTAAGACAGACGCTGGACTATACTGAACCTAAGCCGATCCCACTGAGGGTCTTTGCATTGCTCTCGAGCTGTGTTTGCATTATGATACCATCTATGGACCTTGGTGAAGAGCTAGAGCACCCATTATTCACAGTATTTAAGGCTAGAAGGGACCATAGGATCAGCCTCATCTGACCTCCTGTACATAACACACCACTGAGTTGCACCTAATAATTACCATTGCAGGAGAGTCCTCATTTTATGTGCAGAGAAAGGGAGATTTCCATAGTTGCTGAGATGTTCCCTGTCTGGACTGCAGGTGAAAGGGGGATCCCTGCAGCAGCCAGGGCCTTCCCTACAAGTCTCTTGGATTGTTCTTTGCTACGATCTGCCTCCGAGAGATTACAGTCCCGGCAATTAACATCTTGTAGCTCAGAGGATTTCCTTCCTAATTTTGGATTTGTCTGTAAATGGGTTAGCTTTTCCTGGAATAATTCCATGTGTGGGCAGCATTAATCTGGAATAAGAGTGCCGTGTTCTGAATTAGTTTAATCCTCTTTGGAAGTGGATTAAGCAAAACTAGAAAAAGGCCTGCTTATTCCTGAATGCGAACGTCCACACAGTGAGTGACTCTAGAGTAGGGAGAGTGCTTTGCATTTACATTGTACCTTATTTTGGGGGGAGAGGGGGTGGTGAGGAGGGAAACCATTCTAACTTGCCTATAACCATTCAAGAATTGTTATGAGCTGTGGCCACATATGGCCACCTTAGGGCTGTGGAGAGGATGGCAGCTGCATTTTACTAAAGTTTTTGGGACCGTGACATTTATCTTGGCTCTGATCGGGAATGAAAGCTGAACTTCAGCATTTTATGGGAAGGGAAATTCTGCAAGCGACATGCTTGTGTTAATCATTGGGAATGTTTCCTTTTGACTTGGCTGGTTTGGTTTTGTGCCCTACTGCAAACTAGCTGCATGCCAGCTCCTGAAATGCTCAGGCTGGACAGGATGATGTTCAGGCAGGATGATATGGCTCTGTTCTGATGTTGGGTCAAAACTTCACCCCCCGGTTTTCTCCCCGAACAGAAGTGCAGCAGAGCTGATGCTGTTTTGCAAAGCACGTTGAGTTTTGTCTGAGCTGCGTCATCTAACAGACCAAGGGTATGGCAGCACTTCTGCAGCCAGCTTTGATGCAGACACCGTGGGCAGAGATCAACCCCGACCACCAAAATACCTAGCCTGCAGCCCCTCAGCCTCAACCTGTCAGGAGCAGAAGTGAGCTAGGGTAATACATAATGAGCTTTAAGCAGTGTTGTCAGGAGTGGCTGTGTTGCTTAAAAATGCCTGCATTCCCATGGTGGGTGAAATAACATCCCCATGAAAAGATAAGTGTTTGCCAGCCTTGTTCGTTGGCATAGCTGCCTATTATTTAGATCAGTGGTGCTCAGCTTTTGAGCCCCATGAGTTGCACGAGGGGTGGGGGGCTGGTCTTGCAGGCCCTGTGAGTCAGGATCAGGCCCTGCGTTGTCTCCCCTACGCTCCACGTGCCCGGATTGGGTGCCACGCTGGCCTGTGTGCTGCTTCTGCCTGGCTCTGCATGCCAGGATTGGGCCCCTGCATGCCCAATCTAGTGGGCAAGACGATGTGGGGCTCCCCATCCCTCCCCTGCTGCCAAATTTTCAGACTCCTGGTGAACCTGATGGGCCACGTGACACGGATCTGGGGTTGAGCACCCCTGATCTCGACTATGTCTACACTGTAGTGTGGTGCAGAGGTCCCTGAGCTGGCCTGGCCACTAAAAGCAGTATAGTCACTGTGGTCCAGAGCTGTTTGGGGATTACTTTACCCTGCATTGTGCACTTATGCTTAGGGCAAAGCTTCTTTAAGAGCCCAAGTCCTCTGGCTTCCTCTGGAAAATGGGATCTTCATCTCTTGAAGGAACCACGGTGCTTTGCAAAAGCTCCGCCTTGCTTGTATGACAGCTCCATGCTACGCATGCAGCAGCTCCCCCCTGGCTCTCTGGCACGGATCCTGTACATGCAACCACTTTTACTCCTGAGACGCCTCCGTATCCACGCTGCCTCTTGCTGCCGTTTCTGCTCGTACTTTGGAGCCTGCCTTCCTCGGGACTTCCCGTAACTTCTCTGCGCTGTTGGCTGACAATAAATTCCAGAGCTGTTGGGGAAAGGGTATCGCTGAAGCTGGCAGGGATCTCATTATATTAATTTTTCAGATGGAATCAAATTAAACACTGTGCCGTGGCCAAGTGCAAATCTCCCTGCATTTGCCTTGTTTGTCCCCCACTGGGGGATCGGGCAGGTAGTTATTGCCGGTGATATCAGATGGGGTGGGTGCACTTTAGTGCTGCGATCCGTCAGTCGCGACTCACAGGTTTTGGCTGATTTTTCTCCAAGATTTCGTGCAAGATCAGTTGATCTCTTTGGAGTCGGGGGGAACATATTGATGACAGACCTAACCATGGAAAATAAGTACATGTTGTGGTTGCCAGCGCATTTTTCCCTGCTCTTCAGATTGCACCTCTTTGTCAACCACAGGCACTTGGTCAATGCACTGCGTTTGCCTTGGCTGGCTGGCTGGCTGTTTGAAACCCGTGCGAAGAATGGGTTTTCCAATTTGGTGCTAAGCGAGGCTGGTGGTTATCGGGGTGGGGAGCAGACAGCAATCGCAGTTCTGGCCAAATTGAAATGGAAACTTTCTTTTTCTTTTTTTTTGGATCTGACTAAAAAGTCAAAACATTTTGTTCTGGGCTGCTCCAAATTTTTTGGGTGAGCGGGCACTTTTTTCTTTCTTTTATTTTTAAATAAACCTTTACATGTTTCAAAACAAAGGAATGCCGTTTCAAACCCAAGGAAGTTGAAGCATTTTGAGATTTTTCAAGATCTATCTCCCTCCCTTTCTTTTTCCCCAGAGGAAATGGTTCCCCGAATCCGACCTGGATTTGTAAGTGGTTTCAATTCCCCCGAAATGGCATTGTTTGGGTGAATTTACTATTCACTACCCAGTTCTTCATCTACATCATTATTTTGCTCTTCTTAGCACACGTTAAATGGAAAAATGCAGTATCTTGTGAGATTATTTTCTGTAGGGTTAGCTTTTTTAATGGCCTTGAAGTCTGAGGGTTGAACTTACCTGAGTGCCCTTTTTAGCAAAGTACCAGAATACAGCAGCGAACAAAACCATTTCTTTTATGGGAGGGTTGTAGGTGGATAGATAGCAAGCAGCTTGCTGTGTGGGAGGGTATCACGCCAACCTGGCATCAGACACCTTTAAACCAGCATAATTGGTTCCACGTGATGGGCATTGCACTGCTTTAGTTACAATGGTAAAAAATGATTGCGTGCCTAACTAGCACAGATATATGGGTACAGTATCTGTTCCTAAATCAAGCCTCTGTTATATTAACAGCCAGAAGCCCCAGGCAGGATCAGGCCTAGTATAACAATATTGGGTGCTGTATAATCACTGAGCCCAAGACAGCAGTGGTCCCAAAAGGGTTTGCTGTATCTGTAATGTCTGTTTGTAGATATAATATATGAGTGTATAACAGCGGCTTCAAAATTTGTCATGAAAATAGATTGGCTCGGCCAACAAAATCTGTTCAGGCAGTCTTTATTGCACTAGGTGATGCTAAGGCAGAAAAATGAACCAAAGTTTGCTTGCCCTTAAAAACAAATAGTTCTTGCTGGGGATAATGTAGAATTTTGCAAGTCTAAATTCATGTATAATTTGGATGATCATTGGACTAATGGATGCGGAGAAGGGAAGGTTAGAGCTGACCAGTTAGATTTCACAGTCCAGAAGGAGTCATTCAGTGGTTACCAGTTCTCATCGTGTTAATGAGAGTCTCAAAATAGCTGGTGCTTTGCTTAAAACCCCAGCTCTGGGAATCATGGGATGATGTGAGTTTCTGGTTGTATTTAACAAGGACGAGAAAAGCAGTTTCTCATCTTCCTGACTGCGGTGGAAAAAAAATTGAAAGCATGATCTGAACAGGCTCAAAAAGCAGAATGTGAAAAAAATAACACAAAACAAAACAAAAAAACCCGTGACGAGATTCATTATTTTAAAAAACTGCTATAATTGATAAGCTGGTCTCAACTCTTTGGCGGGCCTGACTTGTGATGTTGATGATTGAAGGTGGCAACTAGTATGAATCACGGTTGGCAAAAGTGGCCACCCAGCCCAAAGGGTGGAAGACATGTTTGATTAATGAAATATTTTTCTGGGGGTGACTTTGCAACAGCCCTGTCATCAGCTGGGTGGGGGAATCTGAATGCTTCAGCTGCGTGGCCTATGCCCTGTACTGCTAGCAAAGATTTGCCCTTAGGTGGAGCAGAGGGGGGCTGTGATTTTTTTTTTAGAGTGGAAGCCTCTGAATTGTACCCAGGCTGTAAAAACGGAAATGGCGATGGGAGCAAGCAACAGGGACTCCTATAAAAGCCTAAGTAGCAACAAACACATTACACCAGGAGAGTCTCCCTATGCCTGACAAAGGGTGTTTGTGCCCAAAAGCTGCTCTTTGGGTAAATCTTGTATCTTTTATTAGACCAGCTTAAATAGTTGGAAACATTCTTCTTTGCAAGCTTTCAGGGATAAATACCCTTCATCAGGCTGAGGAGGCAGCTGCAGTTGGTGTGTGCTCTTCCTGGATGGAATAAATAGTAAAGGAGCCTTGCAAAGAACCCTTTTTTCCCAACTATTTAGTTGGTCTAATAAAAGATATCACGTTTATCCAAAGAACCTCACCTGCCTAAGTCCTTAGACCAACACAGCTCCAACCAACAACCCTGCAACAAACACGTTATACCTCTATACTGCAACGTCCGTAGCACGCGAGCAGATAATTTATCAACTATAATATCATAAAAAAATGCAACAGAATATGTATAATACATTATGTAATATAGAATACCTTTTCAATATTATATTCCCCCCTCAACTCCTTGCTTTTCATCTTGACCCAGTCCCCCACCTCCATCTTTCTCGCGTTCTGTGATCCAGTAGGCTGCTGTGCTGTTCTCTTCCCTGTTAAGGAGATCTCAGGCACTTTTTTCCTAAAGGCTTGAGCCTGACCTTGGAACGGAAATGCTGCCCTTATGCTCTGTGCAGCCGGCAGGCCCTGTTAAGAGCGATGATGTCATTGGCACTAAATATATCCCTGCCATCAGGCCCCTTGCCTGTGCCAGGGATGCTCTGGCAGGCACCGACGTGACTGACTTCTGCTTGTCCTGATGGTGGCAGGTGACTCCATTAGCTGCTGCTTGGTTTTGTGCAGGAGCCAGGCTAGGCTTTGGTTGCATTTTATTTTCCTGGGTGAATCCTTACTGGCTACTGTGTCCCGTTTCTCACCTCCAAGTTTAATAGAGCATTGCCTATATCTGTTTGCAAACGTGAGACTGGAGTTTAAACAACTGCTGCCTCTGCACCCCCCCCCCCCAATCTTGG
>NW_017729008.1:39832488-39843870 GCF_001723915.1 Gavialis gangeticus | reverse complement strand
TTTGTACAGGTTCAGAGCCAGGATTTTAGCTCAGACCTGACTTTGTGAATGAACCGAATGAGTCACAGGGTCTGACTGCTGTGCCACTGACTCACTGGGTGACCTTGGGCAAATCTCCTGACTCTGAGGCATGTGTTTAAAAGGGCAGGGGAGGAGGCAGAGTTAATAATTCTGATGCACCCTATGAAAGTGCATGGGGCCCTCCGTTGAAGGTGCTGAGTGCTGTGTATTGCAGCTGAGGCTAGCGATGGTCTAAACAGTCAGACCAAATTAATCCACTGTCTAAGCATGTGGAGCTTTGTCACAGCCAAAGGGAATTACACCAATTTACCCATTTCCACCATGGCTGGATTTGGTTGCACAAGTCTGGGGTGGAAACCTTTTGCTAGAGCCTTGCTAGGGAGATTTCCAGCCCTTATGTTTTCCTGTGGAGCCAGGAGGACAGTCTTGCCTTGCACCGTCTGGGCTTTTCTGTTTCTGAACCCATCCAAGTAACTGGAACATCCTGCCTCAGGACTGCTGCACCTGTGGGCACATAAATCCCTCTGTCTCTGCACTGAGGAATGTATTATAATCCAAAGAGAGGGGAGTTCACAGATCCAACGGCAGGGGGGTTGAATGGAGGTCAATGGAGAAGACAGAGGCTGGCAGAGGGGCTGGAAATCAGCACTGGAAGATAGTGAATGGAGCATTGGATCGAGACTCAGGAGATGCGAGTCCTGGCTCTGCCACTGACTTCCTGTGTGACCATGGACACATCACCTTCCCTTTCTTTCACTGTGTTTCCCATTGTGTTTCTACTCCTACCAGCCTGTCTTTGTGACTTGCTCAAGACAGGGTATCTGGGTTTCTAGCTGTGGGGACGGACACATGCAATTCATCCCATCTTAAAGAGGGATAAGACAGCAGCTCATCCGTGGTGTCTCTTTCATGGGTCTGCTCCACCCTGCAGTAAGTGGAAGTTAAAAAGTGGTAGTGTGGCAGCTGTTTTTTTTCAGGGGTATGGTCCCCCCATTTAGCTTCAGCTTACTGAGTGTTAGAGTAGACATGTGGGAGAGTTATTGCTGAGCAGCTGATGCATAGCAAGCCATCCCTCTGTCTTAACTCATCCCTATGGCCACACTTTGTGCGGATGTACAGCACCTAACACACTGAGTCTCTGCTAAACCCTCTAATGCTACTGCAATCTGAATACAAATCCATTCAGCCTGGCCCTCTCCAATATGCCGCTGCTCCTCCAGACAGTGATGTACTCAGAAACCCATTGACCTACAGCAGAGTTCCCCATCCACATCTGTCCCAGTTGTGCTTGTGTGTGAGAAGGGGGCTGGGAAAGCCTTCTTTAATGCACATTTCCCTCTCTCAACCCCATGCATCTTGCAATCTGTGGCCGCCCTGACATGCAGAAATGTCACTCTCCAGCTTTTTCCCCCACCCCCTCCCAGCAGGTTGGTCATAAATTAGATTCTGATGTGGGTATTGAATTTCACTCCAGTTGCTGGCTCTGTGGCACATCTGTGGTCCCTCCTGCAGTTAATGGCTTCACAAAAATGAAGTAATAAAGGTTATGATGGTTGTGTTTTAACCTCCAGGTCCCCAAGTCTATTTGACAGGAGAGTTTCTCGGGAACGCTTAAAACCTGCTTGCTGCATTTTAAACACCTCCTGGTAATGCGGTGCCCTTTTTTTTTTTCCCAAGTGGATTTTTATTTTTAAATTTAACAAAGCGGAAGTGTCTGCTTCCTATAAAAGAGAGATGGATCCATTCCCTTTCTAAGAAATAAATTGCACTCTAAATTGGCTCCAGGATTTAACATTTGCATATGAGAGAGAAGCCAATGCAAAGCAAAGGAGAGAAGGAAAAATAGCGCCCAGGTTTCAAACCTCTGACTGGTGTGTCAGCTTCTGTGGGTGATATATTTTCTTGGACTAGCTATATAGCAGAGAGAGATGCTGGCCAAGCTACAACAGCACTCCAACCCTAGAGATCCCAATAAAGTCAGAGCCTTATTGTGCATGGTGCTGTACATACTGCCTCTGTGTGGCACTTATCCAGATGTTATGTTACTAGGACTATTCTCTCTCCTGGCCTTTCATGCCTTTATCTTGGCTGCACCCCTATAAGATAGGGAACCGCTGTTATATTCATGGTGAGTGAACAGGGCAGCTTGTGATGAGCAGGGGAGTAGGCCCAGGTCTCCTGACCCCAGTGTGTCGTGCTGGGGGTGCAGGGAGAAAATCTTCCTGCCCCTCCTTCCAGGCCCCCGTCCTGTGGTCTGAAGTCTGTGTCCATGGCAGTGCTGTTGTCCAGTGATCCAGCCTTACCCACATGTTGGTGGGTTTTATCATGCTTATGTTCTGCAGGAGTGAGTTTCTCAGGGTAGGCACCCACTCGGGCAAGTCCTATTAATCTAAAACGTACTTGCCATTCATTTCCTAGGGTGACCCTTGGCTCTTCTCTTCTCGACTGCAGTGGCTGCTTCTGTCTCTCTAAGTCTGCCGAGCCTCCAAGCACAGACTCACAGTTTCCATCTTGAAATGTGCTGTGTACATCCCGGTTGGTTACATCCAGGTTGCTCCTGTGAAGGGCAGATTTGGTGCTGCTTATTGCAGGGAACGTGTTTGCATCACTGGTTGCTACCTCCTGTGCTTCCGTCTCTAGTCTCAGTGTAATCAGGAATAGAGTCTATGATGACTCCAGACCTTTTTTTTATTTTAGGAGCATCTTTTGCTAAATTGGCAATGAGACCCACGTTTCTCATTTGCAGTGAATCTGGGAGCAACTTGACTTGTCCAAGGCAGGAGTGAATGGTTCTTCCTCTGCCTTGATTTCTTCAAGGAGTCCTTCCAGGTGGTTTTTAATGAGCTTTGCAAATGGGAGCTTCTCCATTTTGCTACCAGGTAACAAACATTAGCAGGTGTGTAACTTTTCACCGGCAAAGCCCCTTCACTGCTGTGATACCCAGGGACCAGGTTTCCAGCTGCAGGTGCTAATAGGCAGCGGGGCAGTCTTCCAAGAAACGTGGCTCTGAGGTAGTGGGGTGTTTAGTCTGTGGGAAATAAGTAATGTGGGTGGAGTGGAATCATGAAACTTGGCTGGGCAGAGCGCTTGTGAGCCTATGGTTGAAAGCACCTGAGTGAGGTGCAAGGGGTGTCCAGGAGGCATTTGAAGGCAAAGAGCCACCATGGATCCCGAATGGCTCTCGAGGTCAACATGAGAAGAAGCAGCAAGGAGACAGCACCTACCTTGATCAGCCCCTTGCACTGCTCATCCACACTTAAACCTAGGGCCGGTTACTTCAAGCATCCCAGATGGAGTCAGCCCCATAGTGGCTCATACAGAAATAACCTGACTCTGGTCCAGCTCCTTATGCCCTTGGAGAACAAGTCCGTGCTGCATTTCTGTAGGACTGCATCCTCTCTCTCCTGAGCGTCCTGCATTCCCTGTACCTCGGTGAGCCTGCCTGAGAGCCCAGGAGAGCTTGCTGTCAGGATTCATTGCCTGATCATTCAGCTGAAATTTCCCTCTTGATTTGGTCCTACTGTTTCCTGGGAGATACACCATTGTTTTCCTCCTTCCCACCCTGTTTTCCATTTCAATATCACCCAGGGTGCTATCTCCCCCTGCACTGGAAACCGTTAAATGGACAGATATGTTAATCGGCATCATTACAACAACTGTCCTCGTCGCGCTGCCATTCAGGCGTACCTTTCACGTTGCCATTGAAATGATGCGATTTTTTAAGAGCTGACAGCTCCTTGTGTTTAATTCATTTTGATTTGGTTGGGGCGGGGGGATGTTATCAGGACTTCATCATTAAAAATGCATGCTTAGGCTATTCATGCATGTTTCATGTATCTCTGCCTATGTTTCATCATAATTCAATGGTAGCCAGTTGGGACAGCAAGCGCGAAGAGTCTGCTCAGCATACGCAGAATTCAGTTATGCTCGTGACGTCACAGCACGTTGATTGATTCCTGTGATGCCTTTTGATGCGTGCACCAAAGAAGACCGCGTAGGATGAGACTCTTTTCTTCGGCTGTTATGTTATGGCGGATCAACATCACCGCTGCAGATCCAAGCCCTCCAGCTCCCTGCCAAAGTTTGGATGCTGATCTGAACTGGGCAACTCGGTCTGATGCGGGGAGCGAGCCAAAATGGGACCCAAGGGGAACCACCCCAGCTGCTGCAGTTTGCTTCGTTAAAGACTCGTCCGCATACAAAGTTGTACCGATGAATTGTAATAGCTTGATTTAAGGCGATACCTCCCCAGCTAATGTGGATGCAAGCACACTAGTATTAAAGTGCTTATACCATCATAGCCTGTACCCTGAGGGAAGCGAAATAAGCTGTACTGGTGTTAAGGACTGTTGTAAAGGGAGTAACTGCTCCTACAACAGGGATTGTACTGATAATCGGCAATGTGCATGGAGCTGTGCAGGTGTCCAATGAACGATAAAGCCCTGGAGTCTAAAGGCACGTGAAAACACATGCTGTAAAGCCAGGTGAGAAGGGTGGGCAGTGCCCACGACAAGGGCAACGTATGAGATAACTGGTGAGGCTGGGTGGAGATTAACCTGACATTTGGACTAGTGACTAGTGACTCCTCAAATTGGGCTGGTTGAACAAGAATCGCTGATGCGGTTTTCCTCCATTGCATTGATTTTGGCCATCATTTTTCAGTACTTAGCCTAGGTGCACAGTGCCTTTGACAAGAATTTGCCTCTCTCTAGTACTTTCTATTTGAGAAACAGTAAGTTCTTTGCACACTCTTAATGACTAGAAGCCTGACCTCTGGCAAGCAGCGGGGGAAACACGGGCGTGGAGAGTTTAAACGACTTCCCCAAGGCTACTTGCAGAGCGTAGTGGCAGAGACAGGAAAAGGCACTGCTGCAGCATACAAGAATGCCCTTGTCAGTGCTAGTGATTTTCAAGTACAGCCCAAATGCAAATGAAGAAAAGTTTATGCAAACTCCCAGGAGATGTTATCTCATCACCTGTGACTTGGGAGGGATGGGGGGGTTAATGCCCTGTGATGTGTACCACCGCGAGTGGGTGATGACCTGTACGGCAACATGCACTCCTGCAGCAGACCGCTCATGTAAGCTTTGCTCCTTCGCACTGGGGCGAATTTCATCTTCGCTTGATAAAAATTGTAATGAACATGGAAAGCCCTCTTGATCATGATTATTACACTATTCCTGTGTCTGGTATAGAGGCAGAATGAGTGCGTGCACAGGAGAGAGAGAATTATAAATACAGAGCGATGGAAAGAATACACGGTGGTGTGGTAGAAAGTTATTGTTGGCATGAGCTGGGGGTATTTTTAGATTGCGTAAGGAGATTTTTTTTTTCCAAACAGCAGCTGTGTTGAACCTGCTGCAGTGTTAGAAATCCTCCCAGCAGAGTTAGATTAGCAGGCAGAGCATAGATGGAAAGTTTGAAGCTACAAAATTAACACCCTTTATTCCACGGATTGCGTTGTATTCATTGCTTCTCAATAGTAGTAATGGGTGCGCATGTGTATGTATGTGTGAGCACATGTGTACATGCAAGCACTTGGCACGTCTGTGAGCGTGCACGCCAATAGGCAAGGATCGTACACCCATTTTTGCAGTTGGGGAAACTGAGTTACAAAGCAGTCAAGCAACTTGGACCAGTCACTGCTGCGTTGGGAAAGAGAGCCAAGCAGTGCCGGATGCCTGAGCCCTACGCTGGCTGTCAGACTAGGTTTTGCTCCATCTGGGCTACGGTCGAAAGCACCCGGTTCTGGGCACAGAAACTCACCCACCCCGTGTGCCCTTCCCTTTGTATTTCCTCCTCCTCTGCATTTGCCCACAAGCTTTGCACGCTGTTTACAGGGGCTGCAGAGGCCTACTGCCTGCCCACAGGCTCGACAGCTAGCGCTGGTGCAGGGTTACATTCACCTGCTCCCCTCACCACCCCGTTTGCTGCCTTGCACGTTGCTGGGACGCATGGCGGGGTTGAAATTCGGACTGGGAAGGACTGGCTGGAGTCTGACTCCGGCTGCATGTGGCCGACAGATCACCCAAATCATGATGATCTATTGGGACACCCACAGCCCTTCAACCTACCCCAGCTCCTCCCTCCTCAGGAGAAGTCTTGTACAGATCAAATGTAGCCAGGCCCTAAAGTGGGTGTCTTCCATAAGGAATAGGAGGATCGTGTCCCAGGGCTGTCCTTTTACCCTCTCTGCTGCTTCACATCTGCCCTAAACCAAAGGCCAAAATGATTATTATTACTCATTGTATTGTGGTAGGCATCAGGGAGGATCAGGGCCTCCCTGTGCTAGGGGCTGTATATTCACATGCAGGTCCCGTAGATCTCTAGGGGCAGGTCAGGAGGAGGTGGCTAAAAAGAGACTTGGAGATATTCGGGGGGCGGTCCTCACCCATCTGCTCCTTCCCACCTGCTGTCTGCCTGCCAGGGGGAGGGAAGGAGCCAAAGACAACAGCACGTTTTATTGGTTCAAGAGAAAATGGGTAACAGGCTTGATAATGCTGGACAACCAAGATGAGTGGTTTATCTCAGCAAGGAGGCTGGTAGCATCCTCACTCCTACGCAGCCCGTGCATGGCTCAGCAGCTGGGGTTTCATGCATCCCTGTTGCATC
Organism: Gavialis gangeticus; assembly: GCF_001723915.1. Lineage (NCBI taxonomy): Eukaryota > Metazoa > Chordata > Crocodylia > Gavialidae > Gavialis > Gavialis gangeticus. The sequence goes on along the minus strand of NW_017729008.1, from coordinate 39,837,237 downwards.
TCCTCTCTGCCTGTGCTTGCAGAGCATCAATGGGAAACAGCTCCCCGTAGCGGACGTGCTTCACAGCCTTCCTTCCACGGGCGGCTGCCTGCATCCCAGCAGGAGCCCTCGAGCCAGAGCAGAGACAGCTGCAGGCCGGCCTCCTCAGGCCTGAGTTCATACCCTGCTGTCTCTTCCCTTTACCCCCTGGCGCTGGATCCATCTGCAGTAGCCTAACCTCTGTCCTGAAGAAACCCCGCCACCCGCTGCTCCTTGACTGCTGTTTGTTACACGCCAAGCTTTTGCTTTTTCATCTGAGTCAAGTCTGGATGAACTTGGCACGGCTGCTGCGGCTGCGTGAATAAGTTAGGAGAGCTGAGCGGTTCCTGCCTTCGGAGTGGGGCAAGCCGGGAGTTTGCAGAGTCCATGAGATCAGGGAAAGAAGCAGATTGGAAAATACTCTTTGCTGCAGCTACCATAGCAGCTAGAACGCCCTCAGCTAATGCTCGTGGCATGGATTTTCACCTTTGTAAAAGACCCTGCCTCTGACAGTGTCTGTGGCCCCACTGAGCCCATCTTTCATCTCAGTTCCCACCAGATAGTCCCTATCCTTGTGTGCCAGGCCTCGATGGTAAGTCCCTATGAATTTGGGAGGCAGCCTTCAGGATGAGGGGAGAGGGAGGAGGTAGTTAGCCGCCTGAGTCTGAAGTCAGGTAGAAGGCAGGGTAGATGTGTCAACTAGGCTAAACAAAATATATATAGAGAGAGCATAAGATTTGGTGAACTTGACCTCCCTTCATCAGACACTGTGAATGGACAAGCACAGAGCAGTGCAGGAAGTGGAGTGAGTGATTTGAATGCAAAAGGTGGGAAGCAGGGAGAGGGAGGGAGGTGATTCTGGGAAAGACAAGCCAGGAGCCCATAGGAACAAAGGGGGCACAAGAACCCCTCCGAAAACCAGTGAGCCTCAAGGTGCCTCCCTCTGTCTCACTCATGTTTGGTCCCCCCTCTGTGCAGCCCAGTCTCAATTAACTGTAAGTTAGAAAACTCTTAATTCATTTAACTCTAGTGCACAAAATGCAGGCATGAACAACTCACCTTTCTGCCAGTCTTTCCCTCGTCCTGCAGAGCTCCTTCCCTAAATCTACCATGGGCCAGCCTGAGACTTCTGCCCAGGAGCCAGGGTTACCTAGCCCTAGGCTCTGTCCCCTTCTGGTCACCTGTGCCCCTGCCCTTCCTTTGCATAAATAGGGCATAAATAGGTTTTCCATTTGGACACTGCTTCCCAAACTTTTCCTCAGCATGACGCCATTTCTTCAGCATGGCCTCCTCCGCTGATGTTGCAACCCCATTTGGGGTCCTGACCCACCGTTTGGGAACCGCTGGAGTACAGTCTTGTGCACTGCAACTTGGCCTTCTATCCCTGGCACTGAATGAATAATTCGATTTGCTGGTAGCAGTAGTAGACTGTTATCCTCTAATGGCCTAGGCCATGCTCTCCTGCTGGGGAACCTTGGAACAGACTAGAAAGAATAGAAGGATGCCTTTCCGTTGTATACCAAAGGATCTCCCCACTGAGATGGACCCGTGCTGTCTGCTCTGGCTTTGATGGCAGGCAGGTCAAAAACCTTCAAAGAAACGCATCCCCCCACACCTGCATTCCCAACTCCCCACTTCTCTCTGGCATGTACCTGTTGAACCTAATCATGCAGTTGAAATGCCTATGGTAGGCCATTTCTCCTTTGTGCATAGTTAGTTTATGGCCTGGAGCAATAGGATTGACTGGCCTTTCATTGTTATCCCAGAGCAACTGGGGAAGCTGTTTTTATTCTTGAAGTTTTTTCCAACTCTGCTAAAATTGAGTTTTTCCCAGTCCTGCCCAGCAGCAGTGAGTACCACAGCTTGGCTATATCTTTTGGTGGTAGGTGAAGCAGAGGCTCAGAGTCCTGCAGGGCACAGAGGCAGCCAGATCCGTGAAATGGGGCATGTGCAGGGCTGGATCCAGACAAGGTACGGCAGCACAGTCATACCCCTTCCTTTGGCTCTGTCATACAGAGCTCACTGTGCATGTGAAGCATGGCCAAAGGTGGGGGGCGCATACACCCCTAACCCCATTCCTGGATCTGCTTCTGGGCATATGCACTTATGAGGATACAGGTGTCTGTACATGTGCCCTGGTTCTGTTGACCTGCTCTCCATGCCTCGTAATCTAGGTGATTTAAGATGCGCACTTTGCATTATCGCAAACGTGGACCCCCTTAGTGGGGAGACAAAACTGTGGCTAGCATTTCCCTGGAATGTTGTGCAGCAGCCTGGAAAAAGAGTTGAATTTTGCTTTTGTGGAAACCATCAGATTTTCATAGAAAGTCAGTTTTCAGCTACCCTTCCCCTCCCCAAAGTACCATGCCTGTAAGTCAAGGCACTTCACCCATGCTGGGTCCACTCCATTGCACCTTGCAACGGGCCCTTTTGCAGTGACTGGCTGGTAATCTGCTGCCTTGTCGCAACCTCTGAGTCCTGGGTCTCAGGGCCGCCTTCGCGCTGAACATGGACGGACAGCCCCACCGTTGTCCCAGCCTCCAGGGTTTCAGTGGGCCTCGTTGATCCTCTCTCCAGCTTGCCACTCTCAGTGACTCCTCTCCTGTCCTCACCTGCCCTCCATGCCCTGCCTCACTTGTCCCCATGATTTCATTCATGCTCCCCAAGCAGGTTGCTGCCACTCACTTGTATTAGAGGTCCCATGCATTTTTTAAGCAGCAAAGGTGGCAGGAGGAGGAAAAAATATCCCCCGCTTGAATTCTGCTGCAGTCAGCTTGGTTCCTGCTGCCCCTTCAAATGCATTTGCCTGCTTGGCATGAAATTGAAGCTGACCCCTTCTCACAAACCATCCCCTCCCTGCTCCATTTCTGTGCCCTGCCCTTCCCACAGCCTCCTGAGCTGGGCAAACACAGCTTCGTTGTGCTGCAAAGCAGCAGAGAGCTGCGGGGATGGAAGGGGCCTCTGCAGTAATCAAGTTTGGCTGCCTGCTATCACAGGCACCTGGAGCACATAATCCCTTTCATGAACTGATTGAGCTCTATCTTAAACCTAGTTAGCTTTGCCTTCCTTCAAAGCCCCGAGGTCTTTTCTTGCTGCTGCTGGGAGACAGCTTGACAGTCAGGTTATGGCTGCAGTGCTTTATAGGGCGTAAATAGGGCTTTGCATAAATAGGGCACAGGTTTTCCATAAGGGTCGTGTACTGGGTACCAGGATGCGTTAAGTTTTCCTTGATGGAAACTAGGCATCCCAAATCCCAGAGATGGCTCTAAATACTGTAGCCAAAAAGCCTACAGGAGGGATGGACACTGGCGGCACAGAGGTGGCTTTGCAGGCACGAATTTAACAAGTGCCTAGTTGAGGCAGAAGTGTTTTAAAGCAGGGGTGGGCAATTATTTCGGGTGGAGGGCTGCTTACCGAGTTTTGGCAAGCTGTCGAGGGCCGCATTTTCCTCTCTGGTGCTAGGCAGGGGCTTCTGTTGGGGCTGGGGGGGAGGTGCTGCGGCTGGGCAGGCCTTGCTGCTGGGTCCTGCTACTGGCTTCCCCTGGATCCTACTGCCCCTGCCTCTTGTCATCTTTGACAGGAAGCCAGGAGCAAATAAATACTAATTTTCTAAAATTTTTAGGGGCCCTGCAGGCCAGATGGAATGGCCTGGCGGGTCGGATCTGGCCCCTGGGCTGTATTTTGCCCATCCCTGTTTTAAAGTCTGCCTCATTCCGTGTTGGATGAAAGGAGTGAACTCTCTGGAGCAGCGTGAGCCCCAGGTGGGTCAACACTTTATAAGAAGGATCCTGTAATTACAGCGTAGTTACACTGCATTTACTATGTAACTTCAGAGGTCATTGCGGGACGTAGTATTTCTGGACTTCAGGAAGGCCTTCGACACTGTCGCTCACCCCATTCTCATTAAAAAACTAGGGGACTTTGGCGTTGATACCTACACAGTCAGATGGGTCACTAGTTGGCTGGAGGGCAGAACCCAGAGAGTGGTGCTGGACGGGTCATTTTCGACCTGGAGGGATGTGGGCAGTGGGGTCCCCCAGGGCTCGGTCCTCGGGCCCGCACTGTTCAACATCTTCATCAGCAACTTGGACGAGGGGGTAAAAAGCACCTTGTTCAAATTCGCAGATGACACTAAGATGTGGGGGGAAGTGGGCATGCTAGAAGGGAGGAATAGGCTGCAATCAGACCTAGACAGGTTACAGGGGTGGGCAGATGAGAACAGGATGGGATTCAACACCGACAAGTGCAAGGTGCTGCACCTGGGGAGGAAGAACCGGCACCATACCTACAGGCTGGGGAACTCCCTTCTTGTCAGTGCAGAGGCGGAAAAGGATCTTGGAGTCATCATTGATGCCAAGATGAACATGGGCCAGCAGTGTGGGGATGCGGTCAGGAAGGCCAACCACACCTTGTCATGCATCCACAGATGCATCTCAAGCAGATCCAAGGAGGTGATCCTCCCCCTCTATGCAGCACTGGTCAGGCCGCAGCTGGAGTACTGCATCCAGTTCTGGGCGCCGCACTTCAAGAAGGATGTGGACAACATGGAGAGGGTCCAGAGGAGGGCCACTCGCATGATCCGGGGACAGCAGGGCAGGCCTTATGAGGAGAGGCTATGGGACCTGAACCTGTTCAGCCTCCACAAGAGAAGGCTGAGGGGGGACCTGGTGACCGTCTATAAACTCACTAGGGGGGACCAGAAGGGTTTGGGGGAGACGCTGTTTCCCCTAG
>NW_017729008.1:39800028-39832235 GCF_001723915.1 Gavialis gangeticus | reverse complement strand
ACCTTGCCGGGGTCGTTTGACCCCAGTACTGTTTCCTGCCATGGCAGGGGGTCGGACTTGATGATCTGCTCAGGTCCCTTCCGACCCAACCAACTATGAAACTATGCGTGATGCATGACACCCAGCACCTGAAAAGCAACAGTCACCTCAGCACGCTGCTAATGGCACTTTAAAATCTCTCCTTTTGTTGCCACTTCACAAAGAGCAGCCGAAACCAGGTAGTTAGAACATCTTGCCTTATAGCTGCCTCTGCCAGAAATATTTAAGGGAGACATATGCTCACCTTGTGTGTGTGTGTGTACACACACATGCACATCCCATTTCCCATGCATCTGATGAAAGCATTTGTTCATGGACATACCAGAATACGTGCTCCTGCGGCTGGCTCTATAATGAAGAGGAGATTTTTAAAGGGCTGTTTCTTTACACTCTGCTCTGTATCACAGGGAAGCTAACTCAGCGATTTGAACACCCAGCCATTGCTCAGAGGAATTCGGGCTGGTTTTGTATCTTACTCGAAGCACAGCCGGTTCTCCTTCACCATTAATATATAGGCAGGGATTTTTTCTTGGCCTTTTTAGAAGGCCTGGCCCATCTGCTAGAGCTCTGCTGTCTTGGAGGCAAAAGTGGCTGGGAATTCACATTTGGATGCTTAGCAAATGTAATATTATTTCAGTGCAACTGTATCTTTTGATACCGGAGGTGTCAGCGACTCTGAGTAATGATCATTCTTTAAATATAGTTTATAGCTTGTCTCTCATGCATGTACCACCTACCGTAACTGCATTGTAAAATATATGTACGGTGTGTCTGCGCGTGTGAATTATATGGATGTATAATTACACCCACAGAGAGAGATCTATCTATATTTATATGTGAAAGTGAGAGAGAATGTATTACACAGATGGAACCTTTTTTAGGTCACACTTTGTAATAATTACAGTGTAGTTACACTATGGTTATGCTTTTTTTTTGTTGCTACCTGTAATTACTGCTAATTTCTACAACCACAAAGGTCACCACATGACTGAGCATAAATACGCTGTGTACTTGATGCACTTAATAAACCCATTTTCTAAGAGCGTATGTATAAAACCCAGCAAGGAGATAAGGATAAGTAAAGCAGTCCTGTCACTAAAGTTCTGATTATATGAATTAATGGTCGTTAAATAATGAAAAGCCCAATCATCCGATCTTCTATCAAAGTGACTTTGATGTAGTGGTACAATTACATCGTAAATGCAGTGTAACGATGCTGTAATTACAGGATTCTTTTTATAAAGTGTTGACCCACCTTTAATTCACTAATATTACCCTGAGCCAACCTATGTGTTCATTGAGCTGTGACTGGTGCTATTTGTGCGTATCCTGCCTGCCGCTGGGAACATATCTGACAGGCCCATGAGTTTGCAAAGCCTTGGTCTTCTGAAGATTTGTGGCTAAAATCATTGATTTGTTTGATCTTGCTCTTTTAATATGTTTGTTAACCAATAGAAGAGCAGAATGGACAGCATGTGATTTGGGCTGCCCAATTGCCAGGCTGTTCAAGTGAGCGGTTTTCACACCACTTGGTTCAAAAAACGGCAGTGAAACGCCAGAGAATTAGTAGTGAGAGGAAACCAGTGCCTGGAAATTGAGCTTAGTTTGTGCAGGATTCACTGGCCTACACGTAAGGGTACGTGTGCAGCGAATGGTGTTGGGAGTGAGCAGCTGGACCAGCGCTTGTTTGGTGCATGGGCCATTTGCTGGCATGACTACCCGTTGAGTGATCTACCCTGCTGCTTGGGAGGCTCTTTTTCAGCATTATCATAGCATTGTGCATCTGTGTCGTGGGCATGTCTGGGGAGCATGTGATGATTATGTCTGGGGGGGAGGTAAAGTCTTGGTCTTACTGAAGACAGAGGGCCCAGAAATTCATCCTAGGTGTCTGAGTGGGTGGTACCAGGGTCTGCATCTGGCATCAATGTAAAGAGTATATGTGGTATGTACCAATTTTGTGGGGGTGTTTAGCTGGGAAGGTGAAGATCAAAGATCCATGCAAGCCTTAGGCTACCATGGTTAAGGTCTGTCAGTCCTTGTAGCCAACAGCACGACGGCCAGTATCATGTCCTGCTGCCTTTGGCTTCTCAGAAATGACCAGGTCCCCACTTACAGCACAAGGAGATTAAGAGGCAAGGGTAGGGGGTAATAGCAGCTTTAAAGTATTGAAAGGCTGTGGTAAGGATGAGGGAGAACACTACATTGCTGCAGAGGGTGGGCTGTGTGGCAGTGGGTTTGCATTGCAGCAGATCAGGGTTAGATTAAATGTCAGAAAAGCCTTCCAGGATGCCAGAAGAGTGGAGCACACACTGCCTGGGGATGCTGTGGGGTCTCCTTCATTGGTGGCTTTCAGGAAGAGGCTGGAGGAGCCTTTGACAGGGCTGGTTTAGGCCCAGTGCATCCTGTATGCAAGCAGGGCACGGGATGAGCTGACCCTCGAGGGCCCTTTCAGGCCAGCGATTCTGTGATCTGCCTTTGGCACGAGCCCAGTGTGAGGTTTTTTGCTCTGGGACTGGAGCGAGGCACCTGAGCTGCTCTTTTGCTGCCCACCGCTAGCGGGGAAGTGCAGGGCACGCATCTTCCTGTTCTGCCGGCTGCCTCCTTGCGCTCTGCACCAGTGCTCACGTCCAGGTGCTCTCGTTTCTGCAGCTCCATCTTCGAGTCCTCCCTCTCCCCTGCCAGCCTTACCCACTTCATACAACACCTCTTGACACAGATTTCTGTCTGCAGCTCCCCTCCTGCATGTCAGGGCCTCCCGCCCTTCCCCGCACCTGCCACGAGAAGCAGGGACTGGAACGGCTTTGCCCGTTGCCTTAGCACTTGTTGTCTATATATAAAGTGTGTGGAGTCACGGGGAATAGTCTCTCTCTCGCCCTCTTTCCAGGGCTGCTGGTTTCCCTGTCCTGCCAGCTTAGCTGCAGACAGCTCGCCGCTTGAGTACTCGCATGAGCAGACAGCTCAGCTCTCCAAGAACAGATGTTCCTGTGGCTACAGGACCAGATTGGGACTTGGGAGAGAGGGGTTCCCGCGCTGCCCCCACACCTGCCCTGCGTGATCTTGGCCAAGTCTCTTAGTCTCTTTCTGCCCCATTCCCCTGCTCAGAAAACGGGAAGAACATTGTCCCTTACGCTCGACCTGGATTACTGCTGCTCTCTTGGGGCAGCGATGGTAACTCGCTATTTGCCCAGTAGCTAGCACAGGGATTTTGATATAAAGTCAGTTTTTCAGCCACCCCTTCCGCTCCCCAAAATCCCATGCCTGTATGTCAAGGCATTTTGCCTCGGTGTTGCCATGCTGGAAGGGCTCAGTCAGGGCCTTTAAGTGATATCTGAATACCGCCCCCACCAAAACCCCAGACTATGGTGCAGGGGCTGTCAAGCCTAGTGAGTCTAAGTGGCCTCTTAGTAAGAAGTCTGTGCTTCTCCATGGAGGGTGGGAGCCTCCTTGTATTGATCTTTTCCTCTCTACCTCCACTTCAGTTGTTTGAGGGCAGTTGGTGAGCTTTGAGCGAGCAGCTGCAATTCAGGCTGTGTGCGCGAGCTCTCTGCTCTCAGGCTGTGATCGTACGCCCCTCGCTCATCTAGGAGTCAGCTCTTCGACTTAAATCAGTCAAAATGCTCAGCACGTGCTTATGAAGGGTGAGGAAAGGCGGCGAGTACAGGGCCGTATGCTTGGGTGTAAGGGTATCTACCCATACTGTGATCCAGTTGGGTTCCCTTATGGCTGGATACCTCGATCAGTGCGATTCTTCACAGGCTGGGGCAGCTTGGATTTGCTGTCATGCATATAAAGAGGATGTGAGTCTCTGGAGCCATCAGTCCATTCAGGTGAATTTTGGACTTGGGGAAGGTGGTAGCCCTTGCAATGGGGAGTATTTTTAAAGGCCTCATTGAGCAGATTTCTTGTGTTTAAGAGTTGCTTTTCTACCACTGTTTCTGGCCTTAGCAATTAGCCAGTATTTAGAGCCTGGGATTGTTACCATTAGGGGGAGGAATTGATGGCGAGTAGTAAAGCCTATTTATCAAGGAAGGACACAAGGTCTTGGATCCCTGCATACCACAGAAACAAACAGCAAGCAGTTTTCTTGCTCAGACATCCAAACGGGTCTTTTCAACGAGTCCAAGAGAAGCTTAGTTTCTTAGCTTTCCCCAGAGCCAGGTTCACCAGTGCTTCTCTTGTTCTCCCCTGGCCTTCTGCATTGTTTTGGCCTCTCCGGGCCTCTTCTGCCTCTAATGCACCCAGGTACACGCAGCTGCATCCAGTCAGTTCCCCAGCACCTGCATTTGCAGTTGTTCTCTTGGGAGACCCCTCAGCTCCCATGGCTTAGCTGCTGCTCAGGTGTTGCCATGCTGGATAATGCCTTGGGTGGTTGCTTTTGGTGTTTCAGCTCTTACTATTCAGACATGCAGTTAATTATTTTCTTCCATGCAGTACAAATGAAAGCAGTTCAGGTCCTCCACCAGCTTTTCTTTGTATGTGTGCCTGCTCTCTTCTGTTCCTTCACCCTGACATCTGTGATCGGGAAGGAGATGCTCTGATGGCACTTGATGTGCTTGTGAGCAGGACAGGCCTTCTTAGGCGGGTGCTGTGGCTCTCACCCTCTGTCGGTTCAATCACGGGGACTTGCAAAGTGCATTGCAGAGTCTGTATGGCCAGGTTATTTCTAACGGGATCTCAGAGTGGGGTTGAGTCTTATAAGGGTTGCCTCTGGCTCTGTTCAAAGTGCTCGTACTGCAAGAACTGATCCCTGATCGTGTAAAGCTGTCACTCTCTCCCTTGAACTCTGTAGGCATTAGCATGAATATGCCTGATAAATCTAAGTCCACTCAATGTAAGAGGCAGAAACACAAGGGTGAAATATCCACGTGGGCCACTTAACCAGAAAAGTGACTTTTGAACAGTTTGGTTTCACCTCTCCTCTCTCCCTCCACCACGGGTGCTTGATGCTAATACCCCAGCCCTCTGCATGTTTTCTTACCTCTGGCTCATTCTTTGGCACCTGGACCCGGGCATGAAGCACCTCAGATTGGCAGCTGTCAGGTACTCTGTGTTGTGTAGAGCAGGCTTGTCAGGCAGCAGTTTCTGGAATCGCTCCTTTTCTCTTCCTTATATCTCGGTAGAAACATATTTTGACAGGTCAGTGATGCAGAAAATAACTTGCTGCTATCCAACTGTTGCATCCCTTGACCCCAATTAGAATGCGATATATGTAAAAGTGTCAGCTTCCGGCTTTCTCTCTCCCTCTCATCTCCCTACCAAGATACCCGCTATCAAAACCTCACCTGTGCATTTCCCCAAGGATATAATTGCCAAGATACCCGAATAGAGGATCAGACTCTCCAGGAGAGTGGCCAGCCTGTGTAGGAGGATACCAGCTGCTTTGCAGGAAAGTGCTAGGAGGCCTCAGGAGGTATCAGAGAAAATATGGGTTGGAAAGGACCTCAGGGGGTCACATCCAGTCCAACCCCCTGCTCAAAGCAGGCCCAGCCCCAACTACATCATCCCTCCCAAGGCTTTGTCTATCCGGGTCTTAAAAACCTCCAAGGGTGGAGATTGCACCACCTCTGTGGGTGACCTGTGCCAGTGCTTCACCACCCTCTTAGTGAGAGAGTTTTTCCCAATATCTAACCTAAACTTCCCTTGTTGCAGCTTGAGTTGGTTGCTCTTTGTTCTGATGTCCCTTTATCTTTTATCTGTCCCCTCCCTTGGTCTGTTGGCTTGTGACCCTAACCCCTATGATTTTCTATAGAAAAATGGAAACTCCCCTTTGTTTTTTGTGCCGGTTTCTGGGGCTGTAGGGTTGGCACAATAGCAAGCATAAGGTAATGACAGCTTTGTGGCTTGACCTCAATGTGACCAAGCAGCTCACGGCGTTCTGGTGCCGTGATGATGACGGCTGCAGTGAAAGGCCCAAGATAGGAGCCCCCCCCCCATGCTATCCAGTCCCTTCTGTTTTGGGAGCAGAGGGTGGCCAGTTTTTTTTACTGCCTGTCTTTTTACTGACACACGACTCCAGAAGTGGCCTCACCAGTGTCGAATAGAGGGGAAGAATCACTTCCCTTGAGCTGCTGGCAAGTAGTTCTGGGATAATCTGCCCCAGGGGGAAGTTTCTCCTCCTGCCCCTGCTCTTTTAGTGTTTGGTTCATGCCCCGAACCATGAGCGTTTGTGTCTCTGCTCAAGCTCTTGAGTTTTGAATGTTTTGGTGTTGTGCCTGCCTAGCAGGAGAGTGGCTGCCAGTCAGTGAGGTTAGATCTATGATTGAGTGGGCTGGTGCTAGCCAGGGCTGTGCCCAAACTGGACTTGCCTCCCCCTTTGTATTTGGGGTGCCTCCTTTCCACACTTGTCCTCCCCTCTTATGCTTAACTGCTCTATTGCTACCTACCTTCATGCATCCTCAGGCAAGGTCTATGGCACTTTTTAGGAGGGTGTAGGCTGGCTGTGGTCCCCTAGCCCACATCTCTCTGCCTGTCGTACTGCCATTGTCCCCACTGCAGAGGTGTCTGCCTGCATACTTGTAGCATCCCACACTGTGGAATAAGTGTGATTTTTAAAGCCCTTTGAGTGGAAAGGTGCTATATAAGTTCCTGTGTTAACGGCGAGCAAGGATAGAAGTGTGAGTGTTACTCCTAATGATAGCTCTGCAGCCTGAAATGAAACAGCCGGTTGGAAAGTGCGGCATGAATTCTGCGATATATTCATGAGCCCTGCCATGGGACTGCATCGCCTGCATTTATTTTACTGGGATAGGTTCAGCACAAGTGCAAGGTGAGCGAAGGAAACAGAGCAGGGGGGTAAAGAGTATAATAGACAGCTCTTAACACATCTGTCCCACTGGAGACAGCTCCTCCATCCTAGCCCAGGTCCCCAGGACCCTATTTAATGGCTGAGAATGACCCCAGTCGTGACTCTTCCTTTCCCGTCAGGCCATTGGGAATCTTCAGCCCTCGCTGTACTCTCTGGATGCTAATGTTGAATTTCTTCTTCATTAGCTTTCCCTCTGTCATCCTCTCTGGCCCGATTAGCCAGGTGGTGAGTTGAAGGTGGAATTTCCTTTTGCTGTCAGGCACAGCGGCTCCTTGGAAAAGGGTGGTTTCAATGCGGCAGGGGGGTGACCCTCCTCGGTGCAGTGGAGGACGGGGGTGCGTCTTGCCCTTCCTCCACAGCAAGGATCACCCCTCCCAAAGGCCATCGTGGTGATGATCTTCATGAACCAGTTTCCCCACCTAGGCTGCTCTGTGGACAGAGATGAATTCCTTACTGCATTCCCAACCAGGTCTTCCTGGGGTAGAAAATAAAGCTGCCCAAGCTATCCAGCCTCCAGCCAGCTCAGGATTGCCCTTTGCAGCACATTCTCCAGTGCCCAGCAATGAAGGCCACCCCCTCCGGCCTTGCAAGACCAGGCTACAGACTCCTGGCTTTTGCTAATAGGGGATTTGACGTGCTTGTCTAATTTTGTCTAGTGCTCCTCTGCACGTTACCTCTCCCTCCTCGAGCCCTGCTGCTGACAGGGGGATACATTTTGGTGGTAAGGTTTGTCTGCTTTATGTACCCACGTGGCCACCCACATGGGGGAAGGGCTGACTTTCAGGAGTCCCTTATGTGATTTAGGTGTAGCAGCTCTATTGAATGTTGCTAGTGCCGGTTCCCCATAGAAAAAAAATAAATCCATCCAGAAGCACAGAGCTTGCAGGGGCTGCACCTCGGTATCTTAAGTTGAAGTAGCAAGAGGCTCAAAGGCCCTTGCAAAACCCAGTCGACTTGGGGCTCGGTAAGGGTGAGGGTTTTGCCTTCTAACAGGGCAACAGTTGCCAGGATTAATATGCAGCCTTTTTTCCCGGAAACAAAGGTTTCTTCTCCTTTGTTTGCAGGCGAGAAGTTTGTGTAGCCGGAGTTCGGTGCAGTCTCCGCTCGGCGCAGGTCTTTAATATGAATGAAGTGGGTAATATGCGAGTGACAGGCAGCGGCCTGACACTGATTGAGCCGTGGTGACTTCAAGCGCGAGAGATTTTTGTCTCTTCAGACGGAACGAGTGGCAGCTAAAGATCTCTTTAATAATTTGTGTCATGAGAAATGCTCAGTAGGACAAAGTGCGGGCTGCTTGCAAAACCCTGCGAACCGGAGCCGGCACATCCCCTGCATCCCCCTCCACGCCTGTGGAGGGTCCCGGGGATTTCTGGCTCTCCGTGGGAGCTGTCCATGGTCCGTGCAAGGGGTGGCCAAGCGTTGGGATGGGCCGGTGAAAAGAAACGCCTGTATTCGGGCACATTCCTATGGGGTTGGCATGGCACACGGCATCGCCATTCAGTAAAATCAAAACTGTCTGTACGGCCCCGTCCCACAGGTCTCCAGCAGAAGTGAATGGCTGAAAAATGTCCCTGGATGGACTCCCTCCCCCCAACAGAAAATTATTTTTGGACAAAACAAAGCATTTTTGTAAAGTAAAATAATCCTCCCCTCCCCCCCAACAATTATCAAGCTTTTTTGGAAAGCAGGAAAACCTCTGAATTTATTTATTTTGTGCTTTTTAAACTGAATAATGTTGGTTGCTGGAAAAATAATAAAAAAAAAAGTTTCTTGATGAAAACTTTTGGATGAAAGGGGAGAAAAACCTCATTCTTTCATTCAATTTTTTTTTCATGGGGTTTCCAGCCATCCAGAACAACCAATTAGATGCAGTTCGCCAATACTGGGAGCTGCTGCTGTAACTTAATGTAAGGTTGTTTCATTAGACCAGTCCTGAATCTAAAGTGCAGATCTGCACAGGGCCTAGAGGGTATTAAGCGGGTTGCTCGAGTACACTGAAACACTGGGATAGTTTTCATCTGACTCTCAAATTCTGCCTCTCTGGTATATTTTTCCAATGCAGGATTTGAAAGGGGCATCGTAGAATGATTTTTATGTGGCAGCCTTGTCCCATAAAACACCAGCTCCCATTAGCATCTGTATGGAGATGCCGGGCACGGAGGAATTCAATGACTTTCTCAAGGTTGGCCAGTGAGCCCAAGGAAGAGTTGCTACGAGCACCCAAATGACCTGGCTCACAGGCTGCTTCATCTCCAGCTAGTACCTGGGTCTTTCCCTGCTGGGTTTGGAAGCCGCTACATCCTTATGATTGGGATGCTCTGTGGTCCCTGAGTGCACCCCAAAGTTTATGTGACACGCATTAAAGGGATGGGCTACAGCAGCAGCAACTAACAAGCCTCCTGCCCTCTGGGATCAGCCTGGTGGTTTCGTTTTGATGCCAAGAGGCTTCTCATTGGCTTGATCTCTTGGTGGTGAGTTGTAGAAATGGAGCAAAGCAGAGGTTTTTTACTGACCAGCAGCAAAGACTATAGCGAAGAACGATGGTTGATCTAAAATACGTGTCGGATGGCATTCATAGCCTGCTGGGGTCAAGGCAAAGGGCCCCTGGGTTAAAAATCTTGCAGCGTTTTTATTTTCCAGAATTGTTGGCTATGCCAAAGATGCATTGCGGTGGGTTGTAGTTGGCCCAGCCCTCTCTGTCTGCCGGTCATCCCAGATTTGTTTCCTGGTCTATTTTGTTCTGTTTTCAGTGACTCCCAACAGATCCCCCGCGACCCATTCCCAAAGCCTGATATAACTCACTGTCAGGAAGTTATTCCCCATCCTCAGGCTCGTTCTTATCAGTCTGTCACTTTTGCAACTTGTTGGGCTAATCATTTTCCCATTATGAGAGCTGCTTCACTCTGTCCTTGCGCCCGTCTCCCCGTGGGAACTTCTTTTCTCCTGCAGCGACAGTCACTCTGGCTACATGACTTTACAGGGTGCTTTCTTTTTTAGACTTCTTGGATTTTGAGAGAGTATTGACCTGCTGCGAACCCCAGGGTATTTGAATGTGGAACGGATTTGATGAGTCAAGAAAACACCCAAATCCCAGTGGTTAAGATGTTCTCCTTGTAAAGTTTAGGGCAGCCTTTGGTTATGGCAGGAGCTTCTCCTTCCCCATCATGGAGCCTTTTCATTGATGTGCAATGGTGAAGGGGCATGGGCTACTCCAAAGCCCCTGAGATCTCAGGTTATTCAGATTTTACAGCAATGGGAGCGAGACAGGGAAGTGGTGCAGAGGAAAGACCTGGAAAGCCATGAAGGATCAAGAGGAAAGTAGAAGGAAAGAGAAGATGAAGGGTCCTTTGCACTGAGATCTGCTTCTGTCTCTGATGAAGCGGAAAAACTCCAGTGCAGTAGGCCAACCTGCGGCCGACATGTCACTTGGGTCTCGCTTAAACCCCACTGACTCCAGGCATGTAGTTAACTTGTCCATCCTCAGCTAGGCTGCGAGGATGCATAGGCCTTGGCTGGCCTTGTGCCCAGTGGGGTGAATTGTGCATGTTGCACATTATTGTGTTTGCTGACCTGTGCTCCCATTCTCCTCTCCAGGGGAGCCCCAGCCAGCCAAGCAGCGTGGCTGTCAACAGGGATGCTAGTGCTCATTGCTGATGGAGCAATAATGAAATTAATAGCCTCTTACAGCTCCTACATTAACGACGGAGTCAGCGTGTCAAGAGGTGTTTACAATATAAGTTACACAAATGTCATGGTGGTACGCTGAGCCGTGTGTATCCACCATCTTCTGCTGCAGCAATTAAATCAATCAGCCAGCTGGTGGGGGGACATGCACACAGATGAGATTGGCACTGCAGGCACCAGGAACAGCCTGTTGGGCCAGGATTTTGGGGTGTACATGCTGTCCCAGGGGCTGGTGTTCATGGCTGCAGAGATGCACCCAGACCCTGCAGTGAGAACTAAGTTGAGTTCAGCCACACACCCTGTTTGCCCATGTCTTTACTTGTGGCATTTTATAGGGTGAAAGTTGTAGGGGAGGGTTTGACAGGCTGGTTTTGAGGGATGCCTTGGGTTAATGGTTGCCTGTGAACTCCAAGGACTGGACTTGCTGGTCCAAGCGGCCTGTCCCAGCCCTGTGTTCCTAAACAGGAGCTGGTGACTGTTCAGGGCCTGCCAGGCCATCCAGTCTTCTCCCCCACCATCATGGCCAATGTGTCTCCAGTGACTCGGTTTCCATCACTTTCCTTTGGGAGATTACCCCACAGCCTGAGAGCTCAGCATTTCCTTGTGGTCATCCTGTGGGGACCTCTGGGGTCAGTGATGCCCCCCTCTGCTGCTCTCAGCCCAGTGGTAACTACTATTGTGGGTGGAGTTTGGAAGTTCGGGTGCTGCCGTGGGAAGCCTTAGATGGGGAGCATGGGGCAGAGATGGGCTTGAACCAGGCCTCTTGGATCCAAACGTCCCCAAGTGTTGAACATCCCCACGTCTGCAACCTGTAGCCAGAGCCAATTCCAGTGCTCAGACCCCGGTTCCCAAAGTTGGCAGAGTGGGGAGGGGACAGGCAACACAGAGAAAGCAGAGCAGCAGATTGGGCAGAGGAAGGGTTTCATAGTTTCATAGTGCTTAGGGTCAGAAGGGACCTAAACAGATCATCAGGTCCAACCCCCATGGTTTGGAGTGGCACTTGGGGAAGATGGGAGTCTTAATTTATGACATGTCTGCCAAAAAGGTTGGCACTCACTGTCTTTAGGGCACAATCCAGTTCCATGATCTCGATTTGATTCAAGTTGATACAGAGACCTCCACAGACTCCTTTGGGAGCCAGCTGGGATCCTGAGTCTCTGCTGGGCAGATTTTTGGGCTCTGGGAACTGATGGGGATGAGCAGAGGGAGGAGAGCGAGCCATATCCTTGCTGCCACTCATTGCCTGGGTGAAACCTTCCTCCCTTCAGAGCTTGAAAGACTCTGCAGCATTGCAGACCCTGGACACCTCACTTCCCTGCCCTGCGCCTCAGTTTAACCCCCTGCAAAGCAGATTTAAGCTGCTGTGGCAGGCTGGGTGCAAAACTTGAACAAAACTCTGAGCCTCTCAAATTTCAGTCTCCAAACAAGCATGGAGTATTGGTGGTTAGGCAGTTTGGGTGTGGATTTACATCTAACAGTAGCTCTTCCCAAATATGTTTGTCTGGAAGAGTAAAAAAAAAATAAAAATAGTACTTGAAGGATTAAACAGCATTTCCGCTGCCTGCATCTTCAAGGATCCTTTGGAAGTTTGGTCTGCCTTAGAAATGCATATACCCACCAGACTGCCATCAGTTAGGAAGCATTGAAGTCAGTGGAGTTACACAAGGGATGGATTTGAAGTTGGACCCCCTGCTCCTCACTCTCCCTGCCCTATTAAGTTTTCAAGGCAAAGCATTGTCAAACACACGCAGAAGGAGGAGACATGGGGCCTGCATAAACTAATACAGGTGTGTGTGTGTGTGCTGCTGCAAACCCTTGAGTCCCTAGCACAAGAACTGATGAGCAAGAGCCTTTTGGAGAGGAATCTTAAAAGGTTGAAATCAACACAAAGTGTCAGTCAAGTAGCCCAACAATGCTGGGAAATCAATGCTGAATTCTAAATGAAGAGCGTGTGGGGAAAATGATACCATTTGTTTGCAATTCTAATACAATGAATCAACAGATCGCTTGCAAAATGCTCCTAATGAAAATGCGCATAATAGATGTGCAGAACCCAGAGAGTGAGGGACGTGCGGCGGGGGGACCGGCAGTAGCCAAAAGAGGCTTTTGCCACAGAGTTGTGCAAGGAGCCTGGACCTGCAGGGTGGGTCTGCTGTTGGCAGCTCTGGGCGGGGGACCACCAGCACAAGATGTCAAGCTTAGCCAGAGGAGATTTCAGTAGAGAAGCAAGTGTTGTCGTGGATGGGTGCCTGGAGCAGGACCCAGAGAGGAAGAGGACTTGAATGCCAAGGTGAAGCAAGGCAGGTCCTTGCATAGCTCACACTCTTTTACTGTCTCCTCCCAGCTCTTGCCCCCTGGCCAGCGCTGCAAAGAGCTTACATGCCTCACCTCACACCTCCATCCAAGACGGAAAAGAGCAGGATTGCATCAGATTGGGCGACGTGCCAGCTCCTCCGTGCACCTGCCCCTCAGCTGTGTCCCTGCGGGCCATCCTTCCCAACTTCATATGCTTTACAGAGCACTTTGTGGGAGCCTGGGGAGGGTGATTCTGCATGTCACATAGGACAAGAGGTCCTTTGCTGCACTTTCGGGGCCCAAACCAAGGCCTGGTGAAGCCAGTGGGCAGTTGACCGCTCAGGGTGGCACTGTCAGGGTCCATAGGGAGTTGCATCTAAGTTGTGCCTACCAGAAAAATAGGTCACCCCACAGCTGGACCTGTGGCAGGGGTGAGTCATGGGGGACTGGAGAGCAGCCTGGCTCTATTCCTTACCAAAGGAAGAGACCAGGGTGGTGCCTGCTCCTGAATCATTCATGTCTGGCTAGTGCCAGGGGCAAGCAGCCTGTGTCCTCATGCCCATTTTAGCAGAGCGGTGAAGGTGGCAGTGTGGCACCCAGAAGGATTTGAATGGCTGGTAATAAGCAAGATGATCCAAGGGGTTGCCTGATATGCTTTCTGAGAAGAGCGTCACAGACTCGATGCTACAGCCATGTGTGTGAGCCTGCTTCGAACCCCTGCCTGCTTACAGGTCTTGCTTCTCTCCTGGCTAGAAAGGCTGATCATTCATTATGGAAGGGGGGAAAAATGGGGGGTTTCCAGGAAGAGTGTCCTGTGGCTTGGGCTAGGAGGGGATGTAAGCTTCTAGGTCCGCATCTTGCCCATAGTTTGAGGCCTGCTGGAGCTGTGACTGGGCATTTGAATCCCAGGGTCCTTGTGGAGTTGGCATGAAACCCAGACGGTGTCTGCTGGTCCCCCCCTTCCAGGCTGCAGATGTGTGCATATTTTATCTTGAAATCTGTCATGGGGATGGCCGGAGACTTTGCCCCACGCTTTAATGACGGCAGCTCCTCAGTTTTAATAAAGTTCCTTGTTCGATGCTGGAAGAAGGTGACTCTCCTGGCTGCTTTGCCTTTGTCACGTGACAGCCAGCTGCATTTGCTCTCTGTTTGAGTCGCACGGGGGTCTGAAATCCACCCAAGGCTTTTGTGACTGGCTTAAAGAGAAGGAACAGTGCTTAGATGTGCCAGGCAGCTTGTTCCCATAACCTGGTCCAGCTTTCCCCGCCAACAGCAGCAGGCAGGGCTGAATCTAGGGGACACGTCGGCATCCTGGCTTGAATTTACCCATCGGTTGCCGAAAGCAGTGGACAGCACCAGGAGGTTGTGGTAGGAAATGCTCCTTTTCTAGCCGGTGCAGCTGCCTGTAAGAGCAGAGCTGGTCTGTGTTGGGTGGTAATCCCTACGATTGTCTTGCTTGTATTTCCCAAAAGCAGTTTCTCTTTTTCTATGCATTTTTAAAATCCTTTCAGACTCTCCTATTTTTTTTCTTCTCCCTGTTGTTTTCTGTATTCACCAAGCGAAATGAGTTCATCCAGGTTGGATGACTTGCATTTCAGGTGGAGAAGACCAGGCAAACTCCGGGTAATAGGTGCGTGCATATAACTGGTATGGTGCCTTCTGCCTCTGAGCCCACAATTGTGGCTTCCCCTGCAGCAGGCAGGGGAGACGCACACTTAAGGAACATAATAGATGCTCTTACGGCTAAGTGCGATAGTCACATGGTTTGGCTTCAGGATTTACTCTGATGCCAGATACTGGCGTGGTTGCGCCAACACAAACCCTGTGTCTAGATGGGTGAAGCCGCCCCTCGCTGTAGTGGAACGAACTCTGTTTTCAAGCAGAGGTGAGCGATGCTTGTGCCACACTGGGGGCTGTATTATCTTCCTACATGTCACTCACCAGTGGCTGAAACTGGAGCCGCTCTCCAGTCACAAGGCCTGTTTCTGGCCTTACTATAGAGATATCATCATCAGCGACAAATTTGGAAAGAGAGATTGCACTTCAGCCATTCTCCAGCTGTCGGAGGGTCAGGAGGACAATTGTTGTGGGAGCTACTGCCAGGTCCTTATTCCTTCCTCTGAAGCTGCATGCTGGGCTGGGTGGACCCTGATCTAGCCTGGCAACTCCTGTGACTTCTGCCTCTTCCACGCTTTTTGCTACTGTGCTCTCTCATGGTCCCCTGCCAAAGATCAAAGTCACTGGCTCGGAGGAGGGTGAGACTGGGAACCAGCTACCTGAGCAGTTTGAGCTGCATCAGCAGCCCCTGATTCCCCCCAGTGTCCCCTCCAACTGCTCCTTCTGCGCTCTACTGCTGTCTGCATAGCTAGTGCCAGCCGGCCCAGGTGCAGGGAAGTGGGGTGAAGCGAGTGGGCGAGTCGGAGCCACACAGGGAGAGAAGGGGGGGGCGCGTCTTTGATGATCTGGAATTCCCTCTGGCAGCGCCGCCTTGGAGAATGCAAGCCCCGCAGATGGGTTGAAGCTGGACTCACTGCTGATTGTGCACGAGATGAAAGGGCTCTTCTCTGTGTCATGGTTTTATGCTAGGGGTAAGCTCCAAACTGGGTTATTTACCAGCAGGAGTTGGATTCCCCCTCTGCCTCCTCCTTCTAAGGTTTTATTTTTATTAAAAGCTATTCCCCCACCCCCCCATCTCTCTCTGGATAGATGAAAAGCAGTGAGTTGTCTTCAAGGCTATCACAATCCTTGTCTTTCCAACAGCTGTAGTGCAGGTAATTGGGGGGGGCGGTCAAGAAGGAGAGATAATGGGGAGTTAAACAGAATCAGAGCAGCCTATAAACTGCTGTGCCTGGAAAGAGAGTCGTCGGGAGGGTCAGCCAGCGGTTTCCAAGCATAGGAAGGGAGCCCTGCCATTTTGGGAGTCTCCATTAGCTCTCACTGCTTCAAGCCGTGGTAGGAGCCAGACTCCCTTTGAGACCAGCTTTTTTTCCCCTGCTCCTCTTGAAGAAGCAAAAGCAAATCTGGCACAGCCAAAACAAGTGGTGTCATGGGCAGTACTTTTACATGGAGCGAAGGAGGGCAGGGCCTGCTCTGCCACAGGCTTCTGGTTTGAGCACCTTTGCTTCATATACACTGCCTCAGTTCCTCAGCTGTAAAATGGGGAAAATACGTCCCCATGCTGCTCTCTGAGGATGCATCCTTTTGGGGGGGGCAGGGGGGGGACATGCTTGGATGCTATGGTGGGAGCAGTAGAAATGCCTCCAGGGACAGGGGGAATTTACAGTTTTGGTTTTGATTTGCCAGAGAGTCAATCTTGTGCCCATAAATATCCTCAGTTCATCCTGAAGGATCCCGATGACTTCAGGATCTCTAGAAATGCAATGAAGTGCATCTCCCCAGTGCAATGAAGTGCAACCGTCTCTGGAGAGGAATGGGGCAGCTACTCGCCATCTTGCAGCACTGCTACACGTACCAGTTCAGGACACAAAGGAAGGGGTGTCGTATTCATCTGCCAACACAGCAGAAGGGAGATGTTGAAGAGTGCTGATGTAGATGGCCCAAGTCTTCATTTGGGAAGGGACAAGCTCAGATAGGGAACAGTCCTGGGCTCTGAAGCTTGGACTCAATTTGGTGGTGAAGATGGAAACTTCAGGGTGGGCAAGGATGAATTCAGCACCTGTGCTTTGGAAGGACTGGGGGAAGGGGTGGGGTATTCCAGTATGGGAGATGGATAAACATGAAGGGCTCCAAGGGGAAAAGTCAGATTTTGGGGATATGAGAGAGGGAGAAATGGTAGGATCTGAAAATGCTCCAGAGAAAGGGAGGAGCTGAATTGGACTCACTTGGGAGATGGTCGCAACAGGCAAGAGGGGAACTCATCACTAACACTCACTTCAATCCAGGCTTCAAGATTAGCGTATTATCAATCCACTGTGAGCCCTCAACCCCCTTCCCCTCTGGATTATGCAGCAGACAACCCCTCTTCCCGTTGGGACCAGCCTTTGTTGTGTGGCATCCGTCTAATGACTGCGTTATGGGTGACATGCAAGACAACAACGAGAGACTGCAGCTGGTGAAGGGCTGGGACAGAACTGGCCCCAGATGTCACCTCAGTTTTTACTGGAGCTGGTAAAAGCTGGGATAAGCCTGCCTCTGCTTCTGATTAGCTTTTGTTTTCTCACTGTGCTTTGAGGCTACAACTAGGATCTCCAGCCAAGCTAAGCTGTCCTTTGCCAGTAGGATTTGCCAGGGATTTTCATGAGTTAGGTTGGTGGCTATCAATCTAAAGAAGTTATGGGAGTTTTGCCTTTGGCTTGGATGGATGCAGGCTCAGATGTCTAAGTCACATCACACGTCACTGGAAGGATGCAGGCTTAGGTGCCTAAGTCACCTTGCACATGATTGAATGGATGCAGGCTCCGGTGCCTAAGTCACATCGCACATCGTTGGATGGACGCATGCTCAGGTGCCTAAGTCACATCACAGATCATTGGATGGATGCAGGCTCTAGTGCCTAAGTCACATCGTACATCATTGGATGGATGCAGGCTCCAGTGCCTAAGTCACATCGTACATCATTGGATGGATGCATGCTCAGGTGCCTAAGTCACATCACAGATCATTGGATGGGTGCAGGCTCAGGTGCCTAAGTCACATCATACATCATTGGATGGGTGCAGGCTCAGGTGCCTAAGACACATCATACATCATTGGATGGATGCAGGCTCCGGTGCCTAAGTCACACTGCACATCGTTGGATGGATGCATGCTCAGGTGTCTAAGTCACATCGTACATCATTGGATGAGTGCAGGCTCCGGTGCCTAAGTCACTTCACACGTCATTGTGAGGTTGGGAGCAGCTATTAGCTCCTTGTCACAGTTGGGGTACTCAGAAGCCAGAGGGCTTGTCCAAGGTCATACCGTCTGCTACTGAGCTGGCAAAGTCCTTGAGACAGGGGCCCTCTTCTGCCTGCATAGCATCTAATGCTATCGGGTCCTTGTCCTTGACCATGGCTTCCACACTCAACCATAATGCAAGCCATACATGCCAACTACAGTAGGAGCCAGGAGTCCTGCCTCTCCCCATGTCCTGTTCTGCATGCTAACAACCTTCCTTCCTTTTGTGCATCAGAGGAAAAGGCTGCTCCCTGGTTCCTGTGGCTGCCAAGAAGTTTTGCAGCTTGTGGGGTTGAGGGAGGAGGATTGTGTCTTCCCCACCTCCTCCATGGGGAACGCGCATCGTGTACAACCTAGGCCCCCATGCTGAGCCCTGGCAGGGACTGTCCCGAAGCAGTGGTCGTTGTTTTGTGGAGGGGGAAGAATCCCCGTTTTACAGAAGCCTTAACTGCGTGTTAGCCATTTTGCTGCAGAAGGGAAGGTTTCTATATAGAGACTGTATTTAGACTCCCACACCATAAATCCTTTCCCCTGTCTTCTCCAGCCCTCCATGCACCACCCCTGCTGTCCCCATCCTGCTCTCTGAGTTGCATTTAGGGGCAGGGTTTTTCACCTAAAGCACTGATGCCTTTTTTTCACGAGCATGGAAAAGCCAGTAACACATAAGTACATCCAGGCTCAGCAATTGTTTGGAGGTCCTTTGCACAAACAAGGGACACGTAATCACCCTTCAAGGGTGAGATATTTGATTTATTCTGCAGAGATTCATCAGAGAAGTGGGTGTTTTTTAAAGCAAAGCTGTGTAAACCTTTGCCAGCCGCCAAGGGGGATGGGAATGGGGAAGGGGAGAATTACTTATCGTGTTCTCTGGGAATTGTTATCATATTAAACTCATGTTCCATGGGCGGAAGTATTTTCCGATTCAGTTGAGGATCTTGCCTCTGGACAGTGAAATTACTATCCTCTGCCATCGTATAAATTACCTGTCAGAGTCTTTTAGGCAGTTTCAGGCTGGTTAGTCAGAGACAGCATTGCAAGAGGAAGTCTGCAGCAGGTTTTTTTTTTGTGGGGGGGAACATTTTATTTATTTATTTATTTCTCACGGTGGTGCTTGTATGTCATGTAATGCTGCTGCCCATGTCTGGCTGAGCTGGAGTGATGTGACAGGCCCATAGAAATGTGGCAGATAGTTTTTTTACCATTTGCTTGATTTCATTTTAGGAAGTTAGGCAGGTTCCTATTTGTGAACCACACATGTTAAATCCCAGCTTTCTTTTTTATTTGCAGACTGGAAGGATATTCCTGTTGGTTAGGGCTAGAAGCATGGCCATCATTGTCATTGGTTGCTGTTCTCACTCTATGTTTTTGAAGCCCCTTTCCATCTTTCTCAGTGTCGGCCGTTCCTTCCTTTGACCCAGGACTTGATCATCCCACGGTGATGGAGACTGAAGGAAGAGTTGGGTGAAACTGGCTCTTATTGAATCAGTAATGGCAGCAGCCGATGCTTGTGGATCGCTCTGCTTCCCAAGACTCCTTAGTGCTTGCGGCAGCTTGCTGAGGGCAGAAGAACTCAGGTCATCAATAGATAATTGTAGAACTCAGGGCTTTGTGCTTTCAGGCCAGTAAATGGTCATAAATAGTATCGTCTTGGTTCGTACAGCTTTAAATGACTAGGGGCTGGTTTGGGCTCAGGGGGCGCACCTACACAAGACATTTAATGCACATTAGCCTAATAACACTGCGCAGTAGCGCGTTGCAGCGCAAACCGTGCTAAGCCGCTACTGCGCAGTAGCGTCACTAAAAAGGCGTTCAGCAGTGCTACCGCTCAAAAACTGTAGGTGCTGCACATTTATTTAGTGCTTGATTATACAAGAACTAAATTGAATTGATTCTATGTAATAAGTTTACAATTTATAAGTACTAAATTAAATGTGCAGTAACTACTGTGCATTAATGAACATGTTGATGCGTCCAGGGTGGGGGAGTGTGTTCTGGTTGCAGGTGAAAGAGCTGTTCTCCTGACCAGCTTCACCCATCCAGCCTTTTTAATTGCCCTGCTGGCTCTTCATTGCTCTAAGCCTCCTCCTGGCCCTTCTTGGCCCATTGAGGATTAAGTCCAATTCATAGCCTGTCATGAATGGTTTAATTTTTGGGACAGCACTGCACTAGGCATCAATTGGCCAAGCATCTCCATTGGAGAACAGGGAAGACCCGGTGTGTCTGTCACACAGCTTGACGAGTTTGTTGCACATCAGTGCAAAACCCTTCCTTATGTGAGTCAGCCTCACACAGAGGAGAATCGCTAAATTTGGTGCACCTCCTTGCCCCAGGAAAGAGGTGCGAGGTGGAGCCAAATGTGCAGCGAGGCCATTCGTTTCCCTGCACAATGTAGCCACTTCTGAGCTGGAACATGGAGGCTGATCAGAAAGCGGCGTGCGCTATCACTTCACGGCCGTTTCGGGCAGAAACCGAAGAGTGAAACTTGGGGGAAAGGAGAGGTAGAATTGGATCTTTCCTGGTCCTCATACATCCTTGGCAGAGACTGCTGCATTTTTCTGTGCCTGCGATACCAAGAGCTGGTTTGCAACTTCCTCGTGACAGTGACGCAGATCGAAACAAAGACCCCAAAGTCAGAAGCCGGCGGAAGAGAAGAGTTTGGCCTTGCCAGGAAAGCCTGCCTATAAAACTTGGATTTATGTCTATATTTCTCCCTTTTGTTTTTCCTCTCTCTAGGCAGCGGTATCCTATCAGAGGTGGGGTAGTCACTAGAGTCCATGGAAAGAGAATAGGCGTGTCCTATAACTGATAATATATTGGCCAGCTCTGTTATCCTGCAAAACTGGCTGCGGAAGTTGTCAGGGCAGCTGCAGAGAGGCCCAGATAATGCCTGCTCTGCTGCAGCCCAGCACATCCTGCCGTCCTTTCTTGCCAGCTGCTGAAAGCAAAACAGGGGCTCCATTCAGTACCTGGCCGGCCTACCTTCGGCAAGGATGAAAGCCCAGGAGACCCAAATGTTATAAGACTGTCTACCAAGTGGGCTTAATGTTATATCTCAGAAAAGGAATTAGGGAAATACCAAAATACCGGAGATTTTGTGTGTCCACTAACAGGAATATTGCTCTTGGCTCTGCCACTGACTTGTTTAAGTGGCCATGGTCAAGTCACTTGACCTCACCGAACCTCAGTTTATCTGTACAGTGGATATACCATGCCAGTGTCGAGAGGTGTAGTTAATTGTTCACTCCCATGCTTTTTTCTCATGGGAGGATCACGAAACATGGTCAGATGACAGGATACGGGCTAGGCACTACTTCAGGGAAGCTCGTAGCAGTTTTCCCCCTCGCGCACTTCTGCACGGCTTCCGTTTTGTGCCCTTAACAATTGGCCTGGCAGATGCAGTGACCGAACGCAGACGTCTGAGGCCTGGGTGCGCGGGGACTTTCATTTGATGGCAAATCCTCCACTTGCGCACCTGCACTGTGCAGTGCCAGAGCCCACGTATAAGGGACGAGAGCCGTGAGTTGTTTGACAGTGGGGGCTAATGGCTAGAGCAGTGGCCGGCTCTTCTAGAACAGGTGACAGCTGGACTCATCGGGACATGTGGGAGCAGAATCCTTTCCAGGAGAGATCCCCTCCCTAAAACTTCATTGCAAAAGTATGACATGTGGGTTTCATTGATTAATTTGATTGGTCTTCTAGGCCCTCTAGCACATCTCCTCCTTGGCAGCGCATGTTTCGCACACATGTGGCTGGTGCACAAGTTCAGACTTCCCTTTGCACGCGTGCTTTCTGATCATCACTTACATTTGGCATGCCCACAAACAGCCCTGCCAGTCACTCATCCGCTGGCACATCTGCAGGCTGCAACCCCAGCCCGTAAAACCACTGTCAGCCATTATTATTATCCACTTACCCTTAGCATCTTTAGTCTGGGGCTAGGCCTAAACTGTGCAAATCAACAACTTCTGCATTTGCTGAGCAATCTGCAAAATTACAAGAACAATGATTAAAAAGACCCAGAGCAAAAAATGTTGGATTTTTTTTTTGCAGAAATGAAACACCTGAACAGTTTGGTTCTGCTCATATTTTAATTTTTTCAATTTTTTTAAACATCAGCCTGAATCTGCATTTTTGGCAAGTGAAGGATCTGACCTAAAAGTTTCCCCCGGCTTTAACCATTGGGCATATTCATGGAATAAAAAGATGTTGAGGGTGGATGCACGGCAAATAATGCTTGCAACATTTCCCCTGGGTCAGCTTCATTTCTCAGCCTAGGACAGCGCTGGGTTTTGCCAGCTGGACAAGCTCTCGCATCCTTCTGTTATTTTTTCTCCGGGTCCCTGAGCCTCCAGCCAGTAAAGAGCATGCTGCACTTGAAAGGATGCAATGAATATAGTGGTGGTTGTTGGGACTTCAGCGGCCACAGACAGCTGTCGATAACTACTCTTTCTTAGCAGTGGAAGAACCAGTAGGGAGCACTACCATTGCTCCTCTCCAGGGGCAATAGTGGCAGCTACGTGGCCATGGGGGCAACAGTGGTAGCTGCATGGCTATGGGGCAATAGTGGTAGCTGCATGGCCATGGGGCAACAGTGGTAGCTGCATGGCCTTGGGAGCAATAATGGTAGCTGCATGGCTATGGGGCAATAGTGGTAGCTGCATGACGATGGGGCAACAGTGGTAGCTGCATGACCATGGGGGCAATAGTGGTAGCTGCATGGCCTTGGGGCAATATTGGTAGCTGCATGGCTAGTAGCACAGAGCTCTGGTTGCTGCTGGTGCGTGAAGCAGCATAAGGGCTAAACTTGCTTACGACAGATCTGGCTGGCCCGGCAGCCAAATGACCAGTGTCCACTGATGCCTCCCCCTCTCTCATTGCTGCCCGCGTGACGAAGGAGCGATGGTGGGGAAGGTTGCAGAGATGCATGCCCCCTCCCTCCCGTCCCCAGGGCTCTGCACTGCAGGCCCTTCCCAGCGGGATGCTATAATTAACCGGCTCCTTTCTCGCTGCCATCACCTCTAGGACCTTGCTGCAAAAATAAATAAATAAATAAATAAAAAATCCCTCCCAGTCTCTGTGGACAACAGGGCTCTGCCTGTCCTGGCATTGATCTGTGGGAAGGAAGCATGGACCAGGATGGACTTTATTGGCAAATGCTGCCACTGATTACAACAAGCTGGAGCTTGAACTACCGTACGAGTGTAGGGTTGCCATGGAAACAGGCTCTTGATGTTGTCCAGGTTTCGAAACTATTTTTCTTCCCTTCTTTGCTGCTTTTTTGTTGTTGTTTTGTTGAGCATTTGCTTGCACTGGGGAGCGGGTTGCACACAGGTCCTTGAACGTTGGCTGGCCCGGAGGATCCCGGGAACTCGGTTTGGGTGCCTCTCGAGAGCTGGGTGAGCTGCGAGGATCAACACCAGCACGGTGCATGGATTGGGCGGATGCTTTGTGGGGGGAAGAATAAGCAAGAGGTGCTACTTGTGGAGGTGTCCTTGCCCCACCATTCAAAACTGACCTGGGGAGAAGCATGATGCAGGTGCAGGACTGGCTTTTTTTAGGTTATGGCAGGAAAGGGAAGGAGCAGCCCAAGCACTTCAATGGGGGCCAGGAGCTGGTGTGCAGCAGCACGCATCTAACCTAACGACTCTATTTGTCCTACCCTCGCAATCCCCGTCGGTGATGATGGCAGGGCTGTGTCGGGAAATCAAGCTGGTGCCCTAAGGAAATCTGGCTTCCTCTCCGAAGAGAGAGGCACCCGCTCTCCACCTTGGAAAGGGCCTTTCGTTCTGCTTAAGTGCGTAGCAGAGCCGGCGCAGTGGTTTGTCAACATGGGACAGTTTAAAGAGCTGTAGATGCCTGGTGCAAAGCTTTGAAGAGTCTTTTACTTGGAGATCATTCTGCCCATGTTTCAGGCTGAGTTTTTACCTTCCTCCTGTGTTTTAATTGCAGAGATATTTGCATGAACACAGATTTCTCACTCAAGTGTTTCCCCTGCTGCTTTTCCCATCTATTGCCTTGGCGTCTGGCCACCCCTTCCTCACCCTGCTCCTGACCAAGGTGTTTCATCTTCTTTGTGCCATGCCCACACTTGGCCACTGGCACAAGCAAATTATTAGTTATGTAGGATCATAAAAAAACAGGCCCAAAACTTATCTAGTCTGACCTCCTGCTGAAGGTCTAAGCCATTTTACACAAATGTCTGTTGAACCTGTGAAAACTATACAAGCAACCCTGTCATACAACTACCATACGCAATTTCTCAGAACCCCCAAAACACCCTAAAATGACGGTAATGTCTAGAGGGATGCTGACCCCATGGGATTTGGCACTCTCTGTGCTTTGCTGTGTTGCTCTCCCTCCCAGACCATGCAGGCCCCTGCACATCCTCAGAGCGCATATCACTTCGGGCAGCCCAGCTTTCAATCTACACATCTCCTTGCAACCCTTCTGCAGTGTTTGGTGTTCATTGTCTGTTAATGGGGAGCTTGAAAAGGAAGAGAGAAGCCCCGGCAGCCTCTCCGCAGGACCACCCCAATCCGAGTTGTCATGAAAAAGGATTTGTTTCAAAAGCTGGGAAATATACCTAGATCATGAAGAACATGGTAATGGTGAAATTGCAGAGGTCAGGGGGTCACAGAACAAAGCAGGAATTCACAGTGAGTATCCGCGCCGGGCTGATTCGGGATGAAAGCGTTCGTAGGCAGAGCAGATATCAAAGATCCCTCGCAAGAAGTAGCCCTCTCGGGAGTTTTTTAATTACTCTGATGTTTGTCGGGAGTTGCGTACAGCCAAACAAGTAAAGTTCTCCAACTTGAAGATGTGTCTGCTCTCCGAATATCCAAACCAAATCAAACAAAGCAGGTTTAATAGGGAAGACAATGAAGCTGCAGGGAGCGAGGTGGATCTCTGGAGTCGGGGCAAAGGCTGCGGTGCAAATTATAGCACAGACGTATTTGGGACTTTAGGGCTTTATCTCGGTGTAGCACCCCAACACAAGTGGTGTCACCTGGTTTCAAATGACTGGTGCACCAGAAGATAATAACCTACTGCAGCATGGGAATCACTCCTGTAGTTCAAATATGCTGAAGGTCTTCAATTTAATGCCTGTCGATGACCTATGTACAAATGAATATATCAACTCTTCCTCCAGCTTGTCGGGTGATCCCAGGTAAGTCACTGCATCCCTCTTCACCTCTGGCCCGTGCCATCCTGGCTTTTTACGTCCAGAATGGCCCGTCTCATTTTCTAGTCTGATCTCCTGTCTAACATAAGCCATAGTATTGTGTGCCATGTGAGAGAGATCCCTATGTGTGAAGGGTGATGCACATCTGAGATATATCTCTAATGAACCATTCAAGCACCTCTGCAGCTTTGTGCTGTGTGTGCAGGGGACTGGTGTCTTTAATGCGAGAGGCCCCTAAAATTGGGAGATTTGGGAGGTGGAATTAGCCAGATGCCATTTGCCTTAAAAGGGGAACACGAGCCAACCCTAGCTGGGGTTGCCTACATCATTTCTTAGCTGGACAGAGAATCCGAGAGATCACGACGATGACTATTTTGGAGGCATTTCTGAAGAGCAGAAAGGAACTAACTCTTGGCCCGGGTCACATAAGCAGAGTAGTTAATCAAGCAGAAGGGTTGGGGGGAATGAGACCTCGTTGTCAGACTGGTCCCGATCCTGTGCTCACAGCTATTTTTGTACCCTTCCCCTCCCCTCCGAGTGAGTGCCCAGGGCTACTGTCCTGGTTTCCCTGCCTCAGTTAGGTTACTGATTCATAGACTCATAGAAATGTAGGGTGGAAGGGACCTCAGGAGGTCACATCTAGTCCAACCCCCTGCTCAAAGCAGGACCAGCCCCAACTACATCACCCCAGCTAAGGTTTGGTTTAGCTGGGTTTTGAAAACCCCCCAAGGATGGAGAGTCCACCACCTCTATGGGTAACTGGGGCCAACGTTTTACTACCATCATTGGGAGAAAATTCTTCCTAATATCTAACCTCAACCTCCCTTGCTGCAAATTGAGCCCATTGCTCCTTGTCGTGTCGTCTGCCCACACTGAGGACAGTCCAGCTCCATCCTCTTTGCAACTCCCCTGCAGGGAGTTGAAGGCTGCTATTCAGTCCCCCTCGGTCTCCTCTTCTCTAGACTAAATACACCCAGTTCCTTCAGTCTTTCCTCATAAGTCATGCCCCATAGCCACTGAACCATTTTTGTTGCCCTGTGCTGGACTTTTCCAATTTGTCCACATCCTTTTTGTAGTGGGGTTCCCAAAACTAGACTCAGTACTCCAGATGTGCCCTCCCCAGTGCTGAATAGAGTGGAATAATCACTTCCCTGGACCTGCTGACAATGCTTCTACCAGTGCAGCCCAGTATGCCATTAGCCTTCTTGGCACCAAGGGCACACGGCTGGCTCCTATTCAGCTTATCGGCCACTGTACTGCCTGTATTGGGCAATGCAGGCCCTGCTTGGCCCTGTACCGCTTAAACGTTAGGCAGGTTCCCCTTAAGCTGAAGCAGCAGGGCTCCTGGAGCAAGAGATCTGCATCTGATCTCTGCTGCCGTTTCCCGGAGAGTGACAGCCGTGAAGCCCTAGGTGAGCGCAGATTTGTTCCAGCGTGCAAGGCTGCTCTCAGCTCCTTGACAGCTCCTTGCCCGCTGCCGGAGATCCTGCTCTTGGCACAGACGAGCCGTCAGGTGGTGAGGGACTATTGCATAAGCCTCACCAGGGACCTAAGCTCCTCAAACATCTTCCTTGTTGCGACTGGCTAGGACTGAGGTGTAAATATGACCCCATCGAGACAGCTGCACCTGAGTCCTCTCCCAGCCCTTGCTATGGGGTTGGAGGGATGGAGGATTCCCTCTTTCTCCAGCCCTGTTCTGCTCTGACTTTTTGGGGAAATCCCGTCCCATCAAGCAGCCTGGTCATGGCAGGGACACTTGACCATGGGGCTGCTGGTTAAGTTAAGCATGTTTCGGCAAAAAGTGAGCGCGATAGGGCTTCCCCCCTCCCTGGGGCAGAGCTGAGCCTGTGAAATGCTTTGGATTCAGCGGCCTGTAATTATGTAATTCCTCCTCGTTATCTTTTCTAATTGTTCTCAGTGCTGTTTCCTAAACTGATTGGAAACAATGGCAGACGGGGATGAAGTGGGAGGCAGACACGAGCGTGGCAGGCTGCCAGCACAGTGCCAGGCTTTCCAGAGAGAGAAAGAAGGGGGGGAGGGGGCAGGAATACACTGCGGAGATCTGGATGCCAAGACCTGCATCGAGGGTATACCCGAGTCACCGTAGGGAGGGGACGGCCATTCAGACGCCAGTGTGCCCAACATTTGCAGGGCTGCATCATTCAAGAAATTTCACCCCCCCACCACCCACCCTGTCCCCGAGGGCCTGGCTGTTTTCCTCTTCTCCACTGCTGCAATGACGTAGGTAGGAGCCTTGTGGGCAGCTTTGCCCCAGCACCAAGAGACGTCGTGGTCCTGTCCCCCCGGCATTGAGTTGTTTGTTTGCTTGCCAGATACAAAGTTGGCTCATTAGCTTGTGTGGTGGTGGTGGTGGTGAAGGGAAGTGCATGGGAGGGGGCTGATGGAGGGGCTCAGCATCAGGGGTGTGGGCACCTGATTGGGGCTTCCTTTGTATTTTGCTGTGGTCCTCGGTGGAAAAGCAGGTTGTTGCGGGTAGGGGGCTGAAGGGCAGTGGTTTTCAGGTCTGCCCATCACAGCTGCTGTCTTTATCCATCCTGCTTATTTTCTTGTGTGCGAGCATCTGTGATGAGGATATGGGGGCCCATCTCTTATCTCCATTCATAGACAAATGGATGCTCTTGAGGTATAAGGGACGGGGGGACGTGGCGTGTGTCAGCTGCTTGGCGGGAACTGTTTCACGTGTCTGCTGCTCTCCTGTGGTAAGTGGGACCTAAACCGGGGTAGTTTAACCCTGGTTCATTTACACAAAAGCTACCTGGTGTTAACTTCCACCTATCACGTGACTGAAGCAGACGCACAAAAGCCGACATGCAGTAAGGGATGGGGCAGGGGGACTTTAATGTGGCTTTAATTTGTTCATCTTTCCCTACCTTTGGGAAGTTTTGTGAGGGGTGAGAGGGGGAAGGTGCAGCTTTGTCTCTAGGAAACGTGCGTATGGGGTGGCTCATCGTCCATTTCTCATGCATGTGTGGGACCAAGTAATCGTGGGGCAATGATGCATAATGAGCTGGTGATGCTCATGTCCCTGGCTGGTGGTGACATATCATGAGGATGTTGCAAAGCTCGTGGAAGGTGCAGAGGGCAATGCCTGTTTTCACCCAGCATGCAGGACAGGCCTGCAAACCAGTATCAGGATGGATGACAACCTTAAGGGAAGAAGGAGCCAGCTCTTGTGTCCTAAAGCACGCTGGGTTTTGTCAGGGCTACCTTGCTCTCATAATCCTCATACGTGGGGAGTTGGGAGGAAGTGGGCAATTATTACAGCTGCCCCTTGTCTTCCTCCTGCCTCCAAACCCAGCTCCGGTCTGCACTTCCACCACGGTTCACTTTGCTAGATGCCCGCAGCCCCCTTCTCCATCTGGCTGGCAGGCAGGCCTCTCTCTGGGTTGTGTTGGCTCTGAAGCAAAGGGGAAATGATGCCTTAGTCTTGGCGTTGGCATTGGAGCTGCGGTGATTGCAGCTGCTGCAGACTGAGGCTGGCTGATGAGATCCTGGACTCTTCCCTCTCCTCCCTGACGCTTCTCGTCCCGCTAATCATGTCGCAAGTTACCAGCGACAGAGTTTAGATCTGGTGGCGGTGGTGAGCGCAGGCTGCTTGGCTCCAGCGCAGGGTTCAGAGGCCAGGAAACAAGGACGTGCTGGAGAAGCTGATTAGAGAAAGTGCAGAGAGGGGGAGATGCAGAGAGGGCTGTTGCTGGGAGAAGGAGAAGGAGATGGGAGGGGGCTGCCCGAATTGGGGTGAGGAAGATGAAGGACAGAAGGGAGGATGAGTGCAAGCCGATGGCCCGAGAGGAGGAAGTTAGCAAAGGGAAGAGGGGGAGAAGGGGGACCCAGAGCTCCCAGCTCTACTTGCATTGCACGGTCTCTCGGGGTTATTGCCTTCCTTAGTGCCTGGTCCACATGGGCTGGCCTAGGAGTGCGTGTGCGGTGGGAGGTACAGGGCCTGCTGCCCTAGTCCATGCTGGGGAGAGCCCAGGACCAAGCTGGCCCCTTGCGCTCTCCCTGTTTGGCTGCTTCTCTATTGCTGTGAAATGAGGCAGCCCCTGAAACCTGAAAGCAGATGCCTCAGGGCCGGCGTGTGAATGGTGATCTCGAGCTGCTGAGGCAGTGATGGAAAGGCACATAAAGCCTTGGTGTCCTGTAGCACTGTGATGCCGGTGTCCCATGGGCACACTGCTACCTCACCGATGTCAGCTCAGGCATGCAGATTTGCTTCGTGTGCCTGGAAGGGTGGCCTCTTAGCATGCATCATCATACAGCGCTGTGTCACAGGCCTGTCGCTGGCATGCTTGACGTGGTGTCCTGCACGGGCTCTCAGGAGGCCATTCCCACCATGCTGTCATGGGTGCCCCATACAAACACGTGATGCAGGGACACAGGAATTGCTCAAGCTCAGACCTGTGCACCATCTCCATCTAATCTAACATCCTATCGCTGACGCTAGCCAGTAGCAGATACCTCGCAAGAGGCCTTGAATGAGGCAGATGCAAGATAACTTATCCCTAACTTTAATCCTCCAAGTCCCCAACAGTTGAACTGGCATGAACCCTGAAGCATGAGGTCTAGTTCTCCTCTGAAATGTGTTAGCATTAACTGGAGGTTTTTAAGAGGAGGTTAGATGAACACCTTGCTGGGGTTGTTTGACCCCAGTACTCTTTCCTGCCACGGCAGGGGGTCGGACTAGATGATCTACTCAGGTCCCTTCCGACCCTAGAAACTATGAAACTATGAAACTGTAACAACTCCAGCAGTTCCTGTTATCGATATAAATATCCAGGCTCTTTTTGCAGCTTGTTACGTTCCTGCCCTTACCAACTTCCTGTGGCAGTGAGTCCTGCTGTCTTGTTTTGTGAGCAGATAAATTTCTTTCTGTAGATTTTGGACCTCCCACGTTTGATTTCCGCTTCATTTCTCTGTCATCTACTGTTTTATATGCTCTTATCCCATCCCCTCTTATTCGCCTCTTTTCTGCAACCCACTCCTGATATCTCCCCAGCAGAGTCTTACCGGGTCCTTCATCATCTCTGCTGCCTGCTCAAAATCCCTTTGAATAGTGTGAATCCTTTTTTTTTTTTGGTGACAGGTGCTGCATGCCATAGGACTGTACCTTGTGTCTTGAGGCCTGGCCCATGACATGTTTAAGCTAATCTAACTGATCTTTACACTAATGGGAAAACAAAGGAGTGGACAGCTGATGTTAAACCCTGAATTGGGGCAGCTTCACCTCAACTGGAGTAGAATTATCCCTGAAGGTTCAGGGATAAAACTACACAGATATCATTTACACTAGGGATATCCCCAGGGGAGCTATTTGTTCTGCCCTCTAGTAGCAAGGCACTCTAATAGTGCCTACTGCATGTAGATGTCCTGGGATGTTTGCTGCTGTCCACTCTGGATCCCAGAGTACAAAACAATTGGAAATGAGACTGATATACAGGTGTTGTCTGTCCAGGCCCTTGGCCATTTTGTCAGAAGACCCTGTCCCAGAAAGATGCATTAGTGGCACATGGGACTCTGCCATGGGTGGTCTGTCAAGAGACCCATCTCTTAGTGATCGCATGTGGCTGTTTCATTGGAACGTGTAACACTGGCACATGGGGGTTGAGTTAGAACATAGCGGGCACATCTACATGTGCATTTAAGCACGACTAAATTTAATGCGCTTTAAGTGATTTTTTTTGGCAGGTGTCTACATATGCAGGGACTTGTCCCTGCAGCCCTGCTACGTGCCCCTAGTGGCGGAGCAGACCTGGCACTAAAGATAGTGCTGGATTGCATCTTCACGTGCATTAATACAGTTTAAGTATTCACACCTAAATTTGATACATTTGCAGGTATCGAGTTTAGGTACGGTTAGCCTAATTTCACCGTTTTTAATGCTCATTGAGGGGGCGTACGTGTAGACACATGCCCGTCATGCGTATTCAGTTGGGCTAATGTGTATTAACACGTCTCATGTAGACACACCCAGTGTCATGCAGGGCAAAGTTAAGAGCTGTTCTGGCGTCAGGTGGTAGAACTGAGTTGTGTCACACGCACACCATAATGGTGGCATCAATGCGCGAGGCACCAAGATGGCGAGCCTCGCCCTTCTTCCCCGCAACCATCACAAAAGGGTAAAACAAATGCTGCCATACCACTACTTTCGTTATCAGAGCGTCACCAACATAGGTGAGGTCAGCTAGTCTGTAATGCCAAATAAGGCCGGGACACAGCACCCTGAGAGGTGATAGGTGAAAACAGCCAGCTCACCGCTGAGCGTGTCACCCGAGCATCCAGGCGAGGTCATTCATCACCCGCTTCGATTATCACAAGGGACGCTAGCCTGATCACCTAGCTTCCGCCTCCCATTCGCGATTAGCAACCGCTGAACGCCGCTTCATTGCCGGCCCGACATGATTAGCAGTCTACTTCTCTGCATCTCGTTTCTCTCCTCAACGCTCACTGTGAGTAGATAAACCTCTACCTTCAATTACTCTCCATCTCCGTGACTATCACCTCACCTCCTGTCTCTTAGGGCGACGTGAGCTGGTCTCGCGTTAACCATCCCATAGAGAGCTAACTGGCCCTTCTAACACCTCCGTTCCGGTCCCTTGTGCTGCGATTGGACAGCAGCGTGACATGGCGTCACGAACAGGATTCACGGATCCGCTGGTTGCTGTCTGCCCTTGGGGTTGGGGCTGCCGTACCACTGATGATGATACAGAACTTTGGGCGCATATGAGTTACCACTCTGCAAGCCTGGCCCCAAAAGACTGCTGAGGGTACTTGTCTTTAAAGAAGGTCAAAAGGAATGGGCCTTCAAGGTGTCACCAGCTGCTCTCGGCTGCCTACTCTCAGACCCCAAGACCCTGTTCTGCCCAAGTGATGAGGGGCACACTGTGTCCTTGAAGAAAGTTAAGGGGTATGGGACGGGAGACCCTCCCCCCGCGCAGACATGGGCCAGAGGTCTGTGACATCTAAAAGATCTAGAAGCTCCCATACCGGTCGATAATTTCCGTTGCCCGCCTGTAAAAGAACGCTCAAGGGGGCACGAAATGGCCGGGGATCTTATCAGTGACCTGGAGACGCATGGAAAAGTCGTGCATAAATGGACTGGTCCGACCTGGGATAAACATAAGTGTCTGGGTATCCTCTACCAACACTTTGTAAATGCCGTGCGCTCATATTCCGATCGCGAGTTGCAGTTTTGTGCGGCAGTACAGCAAGCCGCAGATACAGAAAAAGAGGAAGTGCCTCCGGCAAGGAAGGTGCAGCCACCCGAGGCCGCACCTCCCATGCCAT
>NW_017729008.1:39792361-39795028 GCF_001723915.1 Gavialis gangeticus | reverse complement strand
GGAAGGTGCAGCCACCCGAGGCCGCACCTCCCATGCCATCCACCCCACCTCCACCATATGGGGGCCAGGATGTAAAGCCATCAAAAGGAGCTCCGCCTAGCCTCTACCTGGAACTACCTCCCCCTCCAGATTTGCTGCAACCTGTCATGGCCCTCCCGATCAGCACCACTAAGGTCACGGTCGGGTTAGATGGGCACCTGGTAACAATGACCTCCTGGCGAAGCAGGTCCCAGGCAGAGATCCATGACCTAATCACTTCCACCCCACGCCATCCAGGGGAACCGCTGCTAGTCTGGCTGGGCCGGGTGGTTATAGACTATGGTTACGACCGAGTCAATCTAGAAGAAACCACCATGATGTTACACAGTCCCATCTGGACGTCTGGATTGTGGGGAGTGAACGCTGCGGTCCATAATCACGATTGGTCCATACCCCTCCCGGCGTTGGTGAACATGGCGCTATCAATGACACCACACACGGTTCTTGAGGGGCCCTGGTCTACAGCAAGCCGGGGACGGGATTCATTAGCCAACTACATCGTAGGTTTCAGTTACTACCATTGGGACCCGACCATGAATCCAAGGGGGTAACTCATGAATGCCCAAGCACATGGAGTGCACCCCACCGGTACCTTAGTGACCTGGGTTCAGTCCCAATACTCATGGCAGGGGTCACCGCCGCCTGCAACCTCTACTGGCCCAACGATCCCACTTCCCACCTGTGGCTTCATACTTTCTGCGGACAACCGGTCAGTAGCATCCCGGAGGCTATGTAAAAACTGTCAGTGGGCCCCCCATCGAGCAGGCCCACTCCGTCTGTAATGGCTGCCTCTCCAGATAACTTTGACCGCAGTTCACGCAACCGCCCGCACGACCATGCCCGGCACCAGGGCCAGGAACGCGAGCCCCAAGGACCACCGCAGCGGACGCCAAGGGAGCGGGCCATGTTTGGGTTCTTCCTAAACCAAGGAGGGATGAGCAAGCAGCAGATACGCCGCCTAGATCAAGACACCCAAGAGAAGCTTGCATCAGCCCTAGGATTCTGTTGGGATGACGACAACAGAGGTGGTCTAAGAGAAAGAGTGACGCATCCAAAAAATGAGTAGCGGCCGCGAGCTCCGAAGCCCGACCCGGAGACGAGCGGCCATATGCTCCCCTATGGTATCACCACCTGACTGAACCAAAGACCATACCCACTCTGCACCACACGCTTCTCGACACGGGCGTGCAAGTCAATGTCATCACCCCCTCCTTGCCTCATACGCACACAGGAGCAACCATCTTCGTTCAGGGACTAAACGCGACTGAAAGTGTTCCAGTGGTCAAAGTATTAGTTTCACCGTTTAAGCCACTCAGGGCGGCAGCCAAACCTTTGCGAGCCATCCTGGGGAGTCAAGTACTGCTGGGAGTGAATGGAATATGACATCTACACCTCCAAAGACCCGTAATGCAAGCACTCCCCACAGAAGAACAATCGCCAATCCTGTTCACTGTCAACGCCCCAGCACATCGGCCGGAGCCGCTTCATTCGAATCCTTGGAAATTTTGCCCTATTCCAACGAAAGGGCCCTTAAAAGCCTAGACAAACTGCTGAAATCTCTTCTCACACAAGGCCGGCTAGAAATAATTACTCAATCTAAATACCTGTCACTGGGATGGGGCATCGCTAAGCCACCGGGCCCCTCCCAAGCCAGGCTTGTTGTGGACTATCGAGTGGCAAACAGCCGCATCAAACCACTTGCCACCCTGGCAGCGATGTCCATCAGCCAGTTACTACACGACATATGCCTGCACTTGCAATCGTGGGCCTGCACAATCGACTTAAAGGACATGTTCTTTTCCGTCCCCTTAACAGACGCCGAAGGCCTCCTTAACATGTGCGTTGACGGAGTTATGTACGAGTGGAAAGTATGCCCTCAAGGCTACCGAAACTCCCCCACAGCAGCGACAGGGGCATTAAGCCTGGTCCTAAAGAGCGCGGTCCCTCCAAACTCTGTGCAGATTCACTCTTACATAGATGACATCCCCGACTCTACTGCTGTGCAAGAAACAACTGAGCGAGTCTCCCATGCCCTCACTCAAGCTGGATGGACCATCAACATGAAAAAGTTCATAAAAAGACCTAGCCAACAGTTCATCTTTCTGGGAATCACAGTCACCCCTGAAGGAATTTCGATCGAAAAACCAGACCAATTATCTTGTTGGAGGGAGTGACGATCTATGACAAAGAAACAATTTCAAGAACTCCTAGGTCAGCTGATGTGGGTCCACCACTTCATCCCCTCGCATCTACACCCCTTCATCCGACACCTCCAGAAGAAAATGCGCGGCAACTCCTGGCGTCCCTGTTTCTGGGACAGGTCAGATGAAAAGAAGTTTGACGAGCTCCTCGAGTTTTTCCACAACCCACCAACACTCCACAGTTTCTCCCCATCCGAAATGCTGCAGATCAAGTACGCATGGCTTACTTGTCAGATGATCAGCTGTCGCTGGTGGTGTACAACGCCGAAGGTCACCCTGTGTACTACAACTTCACAGCTATTGCCGGTGAACAGCACTGGTACGGATTGGGCCTAGCTTGTCTAGCCGTCCGACTCACGGAACCCTTCTCGGCGCAACAAGGGGTGATTCTCGGCCCGAGTGCAGAAACCATCCCAGCACTCGACCC
>NW_017729008.1:39785956-39792350 GCF_001723915.1 Gavialis gangeticus | reverse complement strand
CATCCAGTGGTGGGGAGAGCCAACTGAAATCCAAACTGACGGAGGCCCCCCGTTCACTGCTAAACTGCTAGACCGGTTTGCCTCGGCATGCAGCATTGTGTACGCACCTACAGTACCACCCTTAGAGCAACGGTGTGGTCGAAAGGGCCATAGGAGTTCTCAAACAAGCGCTCCGCACAACGGGAGGGGGTAGTTACAAGGGGTGGGAGAAACGCCTCCCCGAGGTTTTAACCAGCCTCAATTCTGACAAACCACACTGGATGGTAAAGCCCCTTATGCCACCAACCCCCTGGAAACCTGTGTATGCTAAGGGAGATCTTGTGTGGCTTACGATCCCCAAGGGGCCCAACCCTCGACCCCGGTAGAGGCCACTGTTCTCGAGCCCACTACATACCCCAATATGTACTGGTGCGACGGCCTTACGGCCCGTATTTTAACTCATCACAACTGGCTAAGTTGGTGAGAAAAGCAATTGTCGTAGCTTCTTGTTTTGCAGGAAAGACCAGAGTTCGAGAGTAATGCGTTCTTCACCACCCTTGCTGTCCTCTCGTCCAATTGTGCGGGCAACATGATTCAACATAACAGGACCTTTGTTGCCTGTATCTGAGCTCCGAGGGGGTCCGCAGACCTAATGCTTTCCTTTACCCCCTTCATTCTAAATTCCACTGACGCGGAGGAATGGGCAAACTTAGCCACATGTCCCGTAGCCCGCCCGGAGTTGCTAAATTAATCCAGTTAGGCCGTCTCAACTGCACAGGAGGGGGACTCCCTATCGTCCAGCTTACCAATGCCATGCCCTCCAGCAGAGTCACCTGTTCAACAATTGCCGCCGCTATCCTGCAATTTTACCCAGCTGCGAACCGCTCAGACCCTCAACTGTTCATTAACCTGACTGTTTGGGTTGCTACTGCCGCGGGTCAACCAGAACATTGGCTACCCAATGGAATCCGAGTTATGTTATCTGCCTGTTATTCTGCCTGTCAGTCGTGTGGTATTAGTCCATTGTCTGACAGCCTCAAAGTTAATAGTACCCTCGTTTCGGAAATGCAGTTCGGAAACTTCTGTACCCAATCCGCACGAAGGATGATTTACCCAGAAACCAAAAAAGGACAATTGGCAATAACAGGCAACTGCCCGGTCCTGCCAGGTTCCAGAAAGCACAATCAAAAGTTACCACCCGTTTCGATATGGTACAACCTCGATCCTCACCTAGCTTCCCTTTCAATCCCAAAAAAGTCGAAGAGTCAGTGGACATTAGTTACTACAGCCATAGGGTCTCCCCACTTTTCCTCCTATGCAGAAAAGAGTACGTCGCGCAACCAACATGTGCTGGGACGGAAAAAACGAAATGTCTGGGGGGAGATGTCACATCTTGAGCGGCTGGGAACCATTTCCCCAAGTGTCGGAACCCCCCCAGCAC
Source organism: Gavialis gangeticus (assembly GCF_001723915.1). Classification (NCBI taxonomy): domain Eukaryota; kingdom Metazoa; phylum Chordata; order Crocodylia; family Gavialidae; genus Gavialis; species Gavialis gangeticus. Next base: position 39,790,930 of record NW_017729008.1, on the reverse strand, counting down.
TCACGAAGCTTGTGTATCTCAACCAAGCTTTTGAAATGTTCGGAAACTCCACCCGGACAGGTTTCCAGTGTATTGAGACCACTATTAAAGACCTACAGCACGCTGTGTACCTTAATCGCTTAGGCCTTGACTACCTCCTGGCGACAACGGGGGGATTATGTCGAACCTTAGGAGACATCTACAACAACTCTGCCCCTCGCCTGTCCCTTAACCCACATGAGAACTTTGCGGACTGTTGCCTGCGATTCCCCGTCGACAGTTTCAATCTCACCGATGTTTTAGCAGGAATAGACGCCGCTCTCAACCTCACGTGCCAAGCTCGCAACGTAGAGTCAAACCTCGATCGGATGTTCAGCTGGCTCGACATGTTCGGCCTCGGACACTTGAAGAAACTAGCGCTAACCGCCCTGATTATTTGCGCGATAGGTATTGCCGTTTGTTGTTTGTTCTGTTTTTTCTTACAGTGGTTAAAGTCGCGTCTGATTTGCCTATCTGCTTTTGTATATACAAGCTTACCCAGTGCTGGCCAAAATAGCTATGAGACCGTACAAGCGCCATATAACAAAAGCGAATACGATGCTATGGTGTAGACACAGTCGACCCTTGCTGCCTCGTGCAAGGGGGCATGTCACACGCACACCATCAATGCGCGAGGCACCAAGATGGCGAGCCCCGCCCTTCTTCCCCGCAACCATCACAGAAGGGTAAAACAAATGCTGCCATACCACTACTTTTGTTATCAGAGCATCACCAACATAGGTGAGGTCAGCTAGTCTGTAATGCCAAATAAGGCCGGGACACAGCACCCTGAGAGGTGATAGGTGAAAACAGCCAGCTCACCGCTGAGCGCGTCACCCAAGTGATATAAGGGAGCGCACAGCTGCACCCAGGCGAGGTTGTTCATCACCCACTTCGATTATCACAAGGGATGCTAGCCTGATCCCCTAGCTTCCGCCTCCCCTCCGCGACTAGCAACCGACGAACGCTGCTTCATTGCCGGCCCGACATGATTAGCAGCCTACTTCTCTGCATCTCGTTTCTCTCCTCAACGCTTACTGTGAGTAAATAAACCTCTACCTTCAACTACTCTCCGCCTCCGTGACTATCACCTCACTTCCCGTCTCTTAGGGTGACGTGAGCTGGACTCGCGTTAACCGTCCCATAGAGAGCTAACTGGCCCTTCTAACCCCGCCGTTCCGGTCCCTTGCGCTGCGATCGGACAGTAGCGTGACAAGTTGCAGTATCAAAATTTTGGCAAAACCCTCAGGGACGGGGAGGGTGGGAGGAGAAAGGGTGAGGTGGAGAATAGTTCCCTTTCTTCCCATATGCAAAACCTGATCTCCCAGCACACACATCTCAAACAGAAGAACTATCTTTCCATTCCAGTTTCCTTGCAATTATGAGTTTTTGCTATGTTTGCTTTACTTTTATTACAAGTTTGCATTGCACTCACCCCCTCCCCCAAAATGCTGGTCAAGGACTAGATGCCGGGAAATACAATCAGAGCTGCTCTTGTTATTTCAGAGTGTTTCACGCAGTTGTTTTTCTTCTGTTACTAGATTTTTTTTCCCCCTCCCACCTCACTTTCTTTCCCAGGGTAGAACAAATACAGTGCAACTGGCAGAAAATTGGCAAGCTTCAACGATCCAGAGGCAGTGATTTTTCTTCTAAGTAGCTTAATGGAGTCTATATATTTTTTATTGTTTTCTCAGTGTACAGGTTGATTGAGTATTTAAAAAAAACCCCCATCTCTAGCAAGCTCCCACCCTCCCTCATCTTAGCAGGCTGGCGTGTAAAGTCCCCAGTTTACGGGAAGTTGGCTGGGTCATGCACATTTTATGAGTGCTGTCTGCCCAGTTTGGAAATGTGCTGAATTGGGCGCAGACTTTAATGAAGGAGGTTGAATTACACTCTAGGCTTGGCTTTTAATAGGAAGATTAAAACAGAAACAGGCATCCCCTCAGTCTGCACCTTTGGTTTATTCCTTCCCCCCTCCTCCCCTAAAACCTTAATTTCTCTTACTGTTAATGCTGGAAAGACACTGTTGGGCCCTGACCTTTTGATGTCTTCATTTGCATCTGCAGGTTGGCATACCCCCAAGCTGGTTTTCAGTGCTTTTAGGAGCATCGTGTACTGACTGTAAACCAAGAGATGGATCAAAGAACCCCACTTGACTGGAGCATTATGAGATGGGCCTAAATGCCTCCTGGACTGTTAGGAGGTGAAGATTGGGTCGTATGTCACTGTATTTAGGGGGAAAACAGGGTTGTTTTGGTAATATCACTTACTAGACCCATTGTATAGCTGGGAGAGATGTTAGGCAAGCTTTTAAGCATAAAGTGCCCTTCATCAGGTCTGGGAAAGAAGCAGCTGCAGCCTAAGCTTAATACCAGATGAAACAAAGAACTATGTTTAACTCCATTATGTCCTCCTGCATAGTTACATTGCACATTTAGAGTTGCGCGTGTTAGCCAAAGGGCCACAGATGGTAAATCCCCAAGGAATGATACTATCCCTACATAAGCTTAGGAAGTGGATGTCACCGTCGGCCAACTCCTTTTTTCTTCTTGTTATCCATTTTCCTTTGTAAAGGCTGGATTTTGAAGCCTTCTGTGCTGTGGGAGGGCTGGAGTGGTGGTGTAGCTGTGATGGTCCATGCAGAGGACAATGCATGGATTTTTGGGGGTTCAATAACATGTATTTTCCCCAAATCCTTGTGTCTTGCATTGTTCCTAGACCATCGTGCCTGCAGCACCACTCAACCCTGCTACTGAAATCGGGGGCGACTAGAACAGTGCTTCTCAACCAAGGCATCCTGGGGGGCCTTGAGATCCTTTTAAGGGTGCTGCGGTGTGCCATGAAATGGTAGGACTGGTAGGTGTGCAAACAAGGTAAACCCAGGGATTTCGAATAGGAAGCTATAGTGTTCAAACCATTCTGACCCGCTGTGGTCTTTCTGGGTGCTTTGCAGCAGAGATCTGCTCTGTTGTTTTTCTCCGAAAACCACGAGCTGACATTTTCTGAGGGGCATCGTGAGCCTGCAGAGGTTGCTAGAAGATGCTCTCCTAAATCTTGTGCTCACCTGATGGGGCCTGTCCATGGTGAGTAGTCTTCTGCTTCTGGCTGCCCAGAGGGAAGGTAATGGCTGCAAATAGCTTGCTGTCCTGGCGCGTCTCACTGTCCTGGCGCTACTCCCTCTGCTAGGGAAGCAGATTCTCATGTCTCCGCTATCTGATAACTCCTGCTGCACCTGAACTGTGTGAATGAGTACATTTCAGGGGGTGCTCTGGGGGCTGTTCAGGACAAAACCCAGTATCTAGAACCCTTCTCTTTCCCATTTGCGCCGCTCTCAGAGACGCTTGGCTTCTTAGGTTTGATTTTCGAGCTATCACGGGTACAGATAGTACCATTCCTGCTCTGTAGCTCAGGTGATAAAGCTGTTTCTGGCCTGCAGCCATACCAGCATGAGTTGAAATCTCCTCACCTTCTGTAAGCTAAGCAGAGAGGAGCTGTCTGAGTGGGAAATCCCAAGGAATGCACAGGTGTTGCAAGAAAAAGGTGTCTATGGGCCAGTAGTTTTAAGGCAGCAGTAGGGAGGTAAGGGGCTGGGAGTGCTGCCTTTCAAGAGAGATGCAGACTGGGGCCTTGACCTTGTGGCCATTACGGGGCCATTTTCTCCAGGGCAGGGATACATGTCACTGCGATTTGACCATATGCCAAAGCAGGGCACCGCTGCCCCATATCTGGGGCTTTGCACTTCATTTTATGCAGCAGATGTCCTTCCTTTTTGGGAGCAGTGATTCTGTTTGTTTGTTACAGTGGCTTTGTCTTTAAGCTCGTTTTTAGCAGTTCCTGAGTCCCTGTAGATGTTTCTGCCAAATCTGCCCAATGTTGTATGCTTTGCTTCTGATGTACCCATGCATTGGTGAAAAGTCTGGGGGTTTGAGAGCCCTAGTGCAGACCTATAGACCAGTCTTTTCAGTGTCACATGACTTGAACTTCTCCTAACAGTCTAGGATTTATCCAAACCTAAGCATTCAGAGTGCTAAAATCATGAGAGAGGATGCAGCACACCTTAGCTAGAGGTGGCTTTAGTGCTGCAGCCTTCACATTTGCACCCATGGGTCTGAAACCCAGTCCTTGTATGCAAAGGTTTCTCCCTTTACTGGGAATAAGTTCAGTAGATGGGACTTTAAAAACCCAAATCCTGTCTGCTCTTCGTGGGTACTATTGTGGTCAGAGTAGCATCTCACCCAGCCTCAAAATCTCTGAATCAGTGGATTTGAGATAGGTTAGACCAGGTCTGTGTCACCATACTTTGCCTCTCGGCATTGCTGTATGTCATGCCTCATGCAGGTTGGCTACCCTCTCTATTTGCCCAAAAACTGCACTTTGGAGCTGCCGTGCTATACGTATAAAGGCCAAGCATGTAAAAGTGCTGGCCTCAACTTAGGCATCTAACTCTATGTAGGCACCAAAGCAACTGGCTCGGTTTTCAGAGCCACTGAGCGCACAGGAACTTCCTTTAAATGGACCTGGGGGTGCTCCTCCCTCTTGGGAATCAGGCTGTGGGCAGCTCAGCATGGGCAGTCAAACACCGAGGACCTAAACGCCGGTGGCCATTTGGACAATGTTGGCCATTGCCTTTCCCTGCCTGTTTGTCTGTAAAATGGGGACAAGGGCATTGATCGCCTTGCCTCACAGTGGCGTTCTGGGATTGTGGTTAATGTATCGCACCTTAGTAAAAATAATAAAGAAGGACTCTGAAAATGCAGTCTCTACAGGGGAGATCCCCAAGGCTGGGAAGTGATTGATTTCATTTAAACAGAAGGCTCTGAACAACCTTCCAACAGGCCCCAGGCCGGAGCTACCTGGCAGCCTTCGTTTTGTTGGACGTGGCTGACTTTCACCGGTCTGTACTATTCCAGATAGCACGGGTGAGCATGCTAGCGAGTCTGCTACCCTGCAGGGGAG
>NW_017729008.1:39783749-39785801 GCF_001723915.1 Gavialis gangeticus | reverse complement strand
GCTAGCGAGTCTGCTACCCTGCAGGGGAGTGTGGGAGGGAGGGAGGGAGGGAGGGAGGTGGTTTTCCAAGGGTCCAAGTGCCAGCACCAAATGGCAGGTCGCTCAACGTTAGATCAAGGGCCTTGATATTTAGGAGCAGAGATACCAGCCCAGAGCAACGCTGCCTCTTGGCTCACTTTCAGCATCCTACGGTGCTGATACGGGTCCATTGAACCATCTTCTTGGGTATCCCAGGTCCTGTACACGGCGTCACATTATGCGTGAGAGTGCTTCTCTTGCTAGCTGTTGCCAAGACGGGAAGTTGTAAACCTCCTGCAGTGCCCCTCTTTGTGAGTATTGCCCCATGCCCGCTTCCCTGACCCCAGCTCTTCTAGTTTGCATCTCTCTGAATGTAAATGCGTCCTTTAGGTGCACCGGTTCTGCACAAAGCTGGAAGGAAAGACCACATGCCTGCAGTTGGAGAGTGGAGACCATAAAATGAGTTTCCAGGGCAGAGCTCGTTCTCGGGCTTTTTTTTTTCAGCTGGCTTTTACAAGTTTTTCACTAGTGCCTGGATAATGGGGAGGGAGAGATTTTCCTTTGACTCAAACAATTGGATAATTAGCGAATCTTAAATTATTGCTTGAAAAATCCATCTAATGAGCTCTTATATAAATCCCACCAATTCTAGACAGAAACCGCAAAATACTGAATCAGATGTTTCTGACCGGACATGTCTTGAAAACAGGTTGTTTTTTTTTTCAGGCTAATTGTGGGCATCTGGCACTTGCTGGGGAAAAGCTGTTTGGGACTTGTGTATTATGATAGAAAGTGATATCCTCTCCAGTAGGGCAGAGTTAACCACAAGCACCTCTGGTTCCCATGTTTGCCGTTTCCTTAGATGCCGCTCCGTTCCTTGTCCCATCTCGTGCTGATGTGGGTCTTGGGAGACAGCCTGAGCTCTGTGCAATGTGTCTGGTGCTCTGTCTAGGAGAAGAGCATTGCAGGTCCCAGCTGGGAGTCTGCTTATAAATCCCACCCACTTTAAACTGGTGCTAATAACCCAACATAATTAACACCTCATTGTCAAGAGTTCCTGTGCCTGGAACTGGTGTTTTTCCAGTGAGAGAGTATTACAGTACCTCATCATCCAGGTTGCAGCAGTAATCTAGGTCTGTGACCTGTCGCAATGGTATTTGCAATGAAGAGGTGTAATCCTAGGCTTCGGGTCCTTAAATCTGGGTTCTTTTCCTGGCTCTGCTACATTCTCCCTGTGTAACGGTGAGGAAGTCATAAAACCTCTATGCCTCAGTTTCCCCATTTATAAAATGGGAACAATAACCTCTCCCTCACTTACAGGGACAAAGACTTTATAAATCAGTCAATGGAAAATGGTCTCAACTCTTTGGATAAAAGGGAAGAGTCATGGCATGCAAGTGGGAGTGTACTGGATCTACTCTAATTGGGCAGGTGCAGCCCAGCTTATCAGTTATCAGCAGGGGTCCTGGGTTTCTCTTTAAAAATCACAAATTCCCTGATAAAAAAAATGGAAAATTGTCTGCTGAATAGCACAAAATCTGTGATTAAGATGAAAGGGCACTATACATATAGGTATCAGATGAACACAAGGTTTTATTGATATATCTACAGTTTTAAAGCAATTTGGAAGCCTACCGGTGTCTCAGTCACTATAATCAAATAAACTCTAAATACCTATATATGTTTGCATTTGATTAGGGGGTTTTCATCATGGAAAATCAGAGCTCCTGCTGCCCTCCTCACTTACCAGGTTGCAGGTCCAGCTGCAGTTGCCCCCACCACTGCTTTGCGATGCTGAGCAGCCTTGATATGCTGATGCCCCTCACTGGCAAACTATGGCCTCTGCCAGCCCTGCCAGTGCTCGCCACTCACTCTCTGCCACCCCCCCCACTCACTCCCTCCAGGCAGCAGCTCCCCCTCAGGATGCGGTGGGGTGTGGGGTTTGTGGGAGGTGGGTATGGGGGTATGTGGGGTTGGTGGGCAGATGTGGGGTTTGCACGGGGGGTTGTGAAGGGGTGTGGGGGGTATGGGGTG